>NC_041385.1:340787609-340790317 GCF_002162155.2 Triticum dicoccoides
GGGGCCAGCCCCCCAATGACCGGCCACCCCTATTAAGTTACAGCGGGGGTTGTGCTAATTAATTATTCTAGATTAGGCAGCCATTGTAATTTAGTCAGAGCATACAAGGGGCTTACTTTCGCATGGCCCAAGCCCAAGAGGAACAATAATTTATGGCCTAAATACCGCATTATACTGATGGATACATCCTCGAGAAGCCTAACCCAAGATGATTTGATTCTTAATATCGCCACCGCCAGGCCACCGACTGCTTGTGTGATGCATTGATCGTCAGCTACTGCTTGGAAGGTGCTGCCCCTAGTGCTTGTTGTGTTTACTCCACATCCAAATTTGGACATTCGACGGCGCCACTGAGCACCGTTGCCAGGTTCGTCGGTGCAGTCATGAATCATTAATATGGACTTGTACATAAACGTCGTGTGATCGCCGCTGATCGGGGATGGACCTCATCATGGATGCAATAGTTTTAGATGCACTAGTAGGCGTACTAGTATTTGGTTAGATAGATGAGAGATAGAGATCTAATTGCCTTTTGTTTCAGTTTAGATATACTTCTATTATAGATAAAAAATAAAGAGACATACTATAACATGAAATTGCCTTTTTCCAATCCACTTGCTTCATATTCGATCGTTTTTGGAGAAAATTCAGGTCAACTTAATGATTGTATGACCTTGTAGATAATTGTAGAGCTAAATTGGAACTAGCAGTTCTAAGTTGCGACATGTTGTGGTACACAAATTATAATGTCATTTTGTGCATACCCAGATTATAACAAGTACAATTGTTACAAAAGATATGTTAGGCTACCATTTTATGTGATCCCATATATATATATATATATATATATATATATATATATATATATATATATGTTTTTTGTGATTGTTGTCTCTACGCCCCCTATGCTCTAATCCTGGCTCTACCTTGAGGTGAGTGACCATGAGTTATTATTGTTGGCATCACCCTTGAGGTGAATAAGTTGGGAGGTAAAATTATAAGCCCCTATCTTTCTATGTGTTTGGCTGAAACTTTTTGGTCCATATATATGTTGTGAGTGTTAGCAATCATAGAAGACTAAATGATGGTTGAGTATGTGGACTTGCTAAAAAGCTCCGACATGAGACCCTTCCTGAAAATGTGATGAATTGCAATTGCATTGTTGACTGCGAACATAGTTTGTTAGTTTTCAAGAAAGTTTATGCCGTATGCTCCATTGTTGTAATGAATTGTTACTTATTCGTGATAAGTTTTATGGTAATGAATATTGATGTTACAATAATGATCATGTTGGTACTATGTTCGTATTTTGTTCTTATCGACACCTATCTCTCTAAACATGTGGACATGATTATCGATATCAGCTTTTGCTTGATGACAAGCGAGGTCTAAGCTTGGGGGAGTTGATGAAGGAAATATACCCTAGAGCCAATAATAAAGTTGTTATTTTATATTTCCTATTTCATGATAAATGTCTATTATTCATGCTAGAATTGTATTAACCGGAAACTTGATACATATGTGGATACATAGACAAAACACTATGTCCCTAGTATGCCTATACTTGACTAGCTCGTTAATCAAAGATGGTTACATTTCCAAGCCATTGTCATGTGTTGTCATTTGATGAACGGGATCACATCATTAGGAGAATGATGTGATGGACAAGACCCATCCGTTAGCTTAGCATAATGATCCGTTCAGTTTTATTGCTACTGCTTTCTTCATGTCAAATACATATTCCTCCGGCTATAGATTATGCAACTCCCGGATACCGGAGGAATGCCTTGTGTGCTATCAAGTGTCACAACATAACTGGGTGATTATAAAGATGCTCTACAGATATCTCCGAAGGTGTTTGTTGGGTTGGCATAGATCGAGATTAGGATTTTTCACTCCGAGTATCGGAGAGGTATCTCTGGGCCCTCTCGGTAATGCACATCATAAGAAGCCTTGCAAGAAATGAGAGTAATGAGTTAGTTGTGGGATGATGCATTACGAAACAAGTAAATCGACTTTCCGGTAACGAGATTGAACTAGGTATGAAGATACCGACGATCGAATCTCGGGCAACTAACATACCGATGACAAAGGGAATAATGTATGTTTTCATAACGGTTCGACCGATAAAGATATTCATAGAATATGTGGGACCCAATATGAGCATCCAGGTTTTTCTATTGGTTATTGATCGGAGAGGTGTCTCGGTCATGTCTACATAGTTCTCGAACTCGTAGGGTCCGCACGCTTAACATTCGATGATGATTCGTATTATATGAGTTAAGTGATTTGGTGACCGAATGTTGTTTGGAGTCCCGAATGAGATCACGGACATGATGAGGAGTCTCAAAATGGTCGAGATGTAAAGATTGATATATTGGATGATAGTATTCGGACACCGGAAGTGTTCCGGAATGTATCGGGTACATATCGGAGTACCGGGGGGGGGGGGTTACCGGAACCCCCCGGGGGGAAGATATGGGCCATATGGGCCCTAGGAGGGAGCACACCAGCCCACAAAGGGGTGGCACGCCCCCCTCCCCAAGGAAGGAGGCTGAATTGGAGTAGGAGGAGGGGTGGTGCCCACCTCTTTCCCTCCTTCCCTCCTCTGTTCCTCTCTTTCCCCCTCCGATAAAAGGAAGGGGGGATCCTACTAGGAGCCCAAGTAGGATTCCTCCTACTTGAGTGTGCCTAGGGCTGGATCCCCC
>NC_041385.1:340790493-340849380 GCF_002162155.2 Triticum dicoccoides
CGGTTATATTCTCGCAGTGCTTAGGCGAAGCCCTGCGTGGATCAGTTCACCATCACCATCACCACGCCATCATGCTGATGAAACTCATCTACTTCCTTGACACTCTGCTAGATCAAGAGCTCGAGGGACGCCATCACGTTGAACGTGTGCAGAACTCGGAGGTGCCGTACGTTCGGTACTTGATCGGTCAGAACGGGAAGAACTTTGACTACATCAACCACATTAACAAACGCTTCCAGTTTCGGTCTACAAGGGTTTGTGGACACACTCTCCTCCTGTCGTTGCTATGCATCTCCTAGATAGATCTTGCGCGAGCGTAGGAAGGTTTTTGAAATTGCATGCTACGTTCCCCAACAGTGGCATCCGAGCCAGGTCTATGCGCAGATGATGTGCACGAGTAGAACACAAACAGTTGTGGGCGGTGATCATCATACTGCTTACCACCAATGTCTTATTTTGATTCGGCACTATTGTTGGATGAAGTGGCCCGGACCAACCTTACATGACCCCGTTCATGAGACCAGTTCCACCAACAGACATGCAACTAGTTGTGCATAAAGGTGGCTGGCGGGTGTCTGTTTCTCCAACTTTAGTTGAATCGAATTTGACTGAGGCTGGTCCTTGTTGAAGGCTAAAACAACAAACTTCAGAAATCACCACTGTGGTTTTGTGCCATAGGCAAGAACGGTTCTTGCTAGAAGCCCGTAGCAGCCACGTAAAACTTGCAACAACAAAGTAGAGGACCTCTAACTTGTTTTTGCAGGGCCTGTTGTGATGTGATATGGTCAAGAAACGATGTGATATACGTTGTTGTATGAGATGATCATGTTTTTTAGAAGTTATCGGCAACTGGCACGAGCGTTATGGTTGTCGCTTTATTGTATGAAATGCAAACACCATGTAATTGCTTTACCTTATCACTAAGCGATAGCGATAGTCGTAGAAGAAATGGTTGGTGTGATGACCACGATGCTACTATGGAGATCAAGGTGTCAAGCCGGTGACGATGGAGATCATGACATTGCTTTGGAGATGGAGATCAAAAGCACAAGATGATGATGGCCATATCATGTCACATATTTTGATTGCATGTGATGTTTATCTTTATGCATCTTATTTTTCTTAGTACAGCGGTAGAGTTATAAGATGATCCCTAAACTAAAATTTCAAGGTATAAGTGTTCTCCCCGAATATGCACCGTTGCGAAAGTTCTTCATGCTGAGACACCATGTGATGATCGGGTGTGTTAGGCTCTACGTTCACATACAATGGGTGCAAGACAGTTTTGCACATGCGGAATACTCGGGTTAAACTTGACGAGCCTGGCATGTACAGACATGGCCTCGGAACACTGGAGACCGAAAGGTCGAACGTAAGTCATGTAGTAGATATGATCAACATAGAGATGTTCACCATTGATGACTACTCCATCTCACATGATGATCGGACATGGTTTAGTTGATTTGGATCACGTATCATTTAGATGACTTGAGGGATGTCTATCTAAGTGGGAGTTCTTAAGTAATATGATTAACCAAACTTCATTTTTCATGAACTTAGTCCTGATAGTTTTGCATATCTATGTTGTAGATCAATGGCCCGTGCTACTGTTCCCTTGAATTTTAATGTGTTCCTAGGGAAATCTAAGTTGAAAGATGGTGGTAGCTTCATAACTATGCAATATTACTGTTGGTTGCTTCACATGCCATGAAATGCTCTGTAGTGAGCTGTACAAGCTCACCAAGATGCCTACTTATCGTTGTTTCTGCCATGTACTATTATTTTCACTAGGTCTGAATCTGTCATATCATTTGCCATGTTTGCATGGATGCTATCATCTTTTCTGTTGATCTTTGGAATAAGTTCAGTAAGGGAGTTTGGTTGATCGCATTTAGTAATAGCACGCCATGCCTTTGTTTGCCATGATAAAATCCTGTAGCATGCTATTTGATAGCTCTAAACATTGCAACCTGATGTTATTTCTGCCATGTCCAGTGATTTCTGCTAAGTTTGTGAAACTGTTATTATTTGCAATCTTGCCATGTCCTTTTGAGCATGTTCTAGTGATTTCATGTTTTGTCATGCTTTACTTGTACATCATGTCCCTGCCTTTTGTTTTCATGTTGAGGTGCTGCAGCATGTTGTTTTGATGCTTGCTAGATGCCTAGTTGCTGTTTTGGACAACTTGTCCTTTAAAATTGTTTCATGTGTATGTGTTGAACCGTTGCTCCGTTTTGAGTGTGCTCTATATGAAACTTGCTTAATTTTGCATATAGTTTCATGTTACCTTGTTGCATCCATGTTTTGAATGTGTTTGCTTGATGTTTGTATGCATTTTGCATCAATGCCATGTTTAACTTGTTTTGCTCATATCTTCTAGGTTGTAGCTCCGAATTAAACGAACTTTATATGTAACTTGACTAGAATTTCGTGTAGATCATCTTGGTGCATCTTAACTTGCTATTTAACAACTTGAACATAAAGTTTATTCAGATCTAAACCAATTTCGAAATTTGCATATGAGGACTTACCGGAATTGTTACATGTTGTTTCTGGCCTCATTTAAACTTGTTTTGATGTGTTGTTCTTGTTTGCATCATCTCTTGCCATGAGTAGCGTCATATAGACTTTCCATGCATCATGCTTGGATGTGCATCATGTCATGTTTATGTGTTGCGTGTTTACCTTGTTGTTTGCTTCTTTCCGGTTGTGCTCCTTCTCGTTAGTTCCTGTTTTGTTGCGATCGTGAGGATTCGTTCGACTACGCTTGGTTCCTCTTCTTGGCTTCATCTTCTACATGGAATCGTTCTTCTTCCTAGCAGGATTTCAGGCAAGATGACTGTTACCCTGGATCTCACTACTATCATTGTTATGCTAGTTGCTTCGTTCTATCTCTATGCTGCGCTACCTATCACTTGCTCTTCAAGCCTCACAAATTGCCATGTCAACCTCTAACCTTTTCACCCTTCCTAGAAAACCATTGCTTGGCTATGTTACCGCTTTGCTCAGCCCCTCTTATAGCGTTATTAGTTGCAGGTGAAGTTGAAGATTGCTCCATGATGGACAGGATTATGTTGGGATATCACAATATCTCTTATTTAATTAATGCATCTATATACTTGGTAAAGGGTGGAAGGCTCGGCCTTATGCCTGGTGTTTTGTTCCACTCTTGCCGCCTTAGTTTCTGTCATACCGGTGTTATGTTCCTTGATTTTGCGTTCCTTATGAGGTCGGGTGTATGGGACCCCCTTGACAGTTCGCTTTGAATAAAACTCCTCCAGCAAGGCCCGGCCTTGGTTTTAACATTTGCCACCTAAGCCTTTTTCCCTTGGGTTCTGCAGACTCAAGGGTCATCTTTATTTTTACCCCCCTGGGGCCAGTGCTCGTCGAGAGTGTTGGTACAACCTGTCAGCCGCCGGTGGCCACCAGGGGCAACTCTGGGCTGGCCTACCGGAAGTTTGGACAATCCGGTGTGCCCTGAGAACAAGATATGTGCAGCTCCTATCGGGATTTGTCGGCACATTCGGGCGGCTTTGCTGGTCTTGTTTTACCATTGTCAAAATGTCTTGTAACTGGGATTCCGAGTCTGATCGGGTCTTCCCGGGAGAAGGAATATCCTTCGTTGGTCGTGAGAGCTTATAATGGGCTAAGTTGGGACACCCGTGCAGGGTTTAAACTTTCGAGAGCCGTGCCCGCAGTTATGTGGCAGATGGGAATTTGTTAATATCTGGTTGTAGAGAACTTGACACCAGATTCTAATTAAAACGCATCAACCGCGTGTGTAGCCGTGATGGTCTCTTTTCGGCGGGGTCCGAGAAGCGAACACGGTTTTTGGGTTATGTATGAACGTAGGTAGTTTTAGGATCACCCCTTGATCACTTATAGCTTCTCGACCATTGCGTTGCTTCTCTTCTCGCTCTTATTTGCGTATGCTAGCCACCATATATGCTTAGAAGCTGCTGCAACCTCACCACTTATCCTTTCCATACCCAGTTAAGCTTTGCTAATCTTGATACCCATGGTAATGGGATTACTGAGTCCTCGTGGCTCACAGATTACTACAATGACAGTTGCAGGTACGGGTTATGCGATGATCATGACGCGAGAGCGATGCTTGCTCGTTTTGAGTTCTTCTTCTTCTTCGTCGTTCAGGGGATAGGTTCTTGGTCGGCAGCCTGGGCTAGCAGGGTGGATGTTGTTTGAGTTTCTGTTTGTGTTTCATCCGTAGTCGGATGTTGCTCTTATGTATGGTGATGTTGTATTCATGTGGCATTGTATGCCTCTTGTATGTATCCCCAATTATTATGTAATGGTACGATGTAATGATATCCACCTTGCAAAAGCGTCTCCAATATGCGCTTCTATCCTTGGTGGGACTTTCGAGTTCTTTTAGGATAGGGTCGCGTATTGGGCGTGACACCTATGCATGTTACATGTCTTTCCAAAGCTTTACTTGTTATTCTCTATATCTTTATCTAAAGCTTTGATGTATGTTGTCATCAATTACCAAAAAGGGGAAGATTGAAAGAACAAGTGCTCCCTAGGTGATTTTGGTAATTAATGTCAACATATCTCTTGTTGGCCTAATACTTTTACCAAGTATGTTTCAGAAAAGTTCCACAATGGAGTGGCATGGACTAGAGGATGTGGAACCCCTTCAAGATGCTAAGGACAAAGGATTGGCTCAAGCTCAAAGCGCAAGACTCTACATTTTCCATTTTAGTGATCCAAGATTACATTGAGTCTATAGGAAAAGCCAATACTATTAAGAGGGGATGAGGTGTTTCTTATTGGCTTGCTTGCTCAAAGTGCTTAGTGATATGCTCCAAAGCCCTCAACCACTTTATCACATCCACATATGTCCCAAACCAAAAGGTCAAACTTGGCCCTACCGAATCTTTCTATCCGGCGCCACCGAGTTCTCATGACATAGCCACTGCCACAAAACTCTAATCAAGTTGGTCTCACCGATAGGGATCTCGATCTCACTGAGATGGGATTGTAATCTCTCTTTGTGTGTCCATTACCAAAATCGGTCTCACCAAGTTTGTGTAATCGGTCCTACCGAGGTTGCAATGCAAACTCTCTATTCCTCTTCGTAACATTTTGGTCCAGCTGAGATGAGCGAATCGGTCCCACCGAGTTTGCCTGACCAACCCTCTGTGTGTCTATTACCAAATATCGGTCTCACCGAGTTTGTGTAATCGGCCCCACCGAGATTACGTTATGCCCTAACCCTAACCATATCGGTCCCACCAAAAATCCTAACGGTCACATTATTTCCTAAATCGATCCGACCGAGTTTGACGATTCGGTCCCACCGAGTTTGGTAAGTTGTGTGTAACGGTTAGATTTTGTGTGGAGGCTATATATACCCCTCCACGCACTGTTCACTCGTGGAGAGAGCCATTAGAACATGCCTACACTTCCAACATACATTTTCTGAGAGAGAACCACCTACACTTGTGTTGAGGTCAAGATATTCCATTCCTACCACATAAATCTTGATCTCTAGCCTTCCCCAAGTTGCTTTCCACTCAAATCTTCTTTCCACCAAATCCAAATCCTGCGAGAGAGAGTTGAGTGTTGGGGAGACTATCATTTGAAGCATAAGAGCAAGGAGTTCATCATCAACACACCATTTGTTACTTCTTGGAGAGTGGTGTCTCCTAGATTGGCTAGGTGTCACTTGCGAGCCTCCGTCAAGATTGTGGAGTTGAACCAAGGAGTTTGTAAGGGCAAGGAGATCGCCTACTTCGTGAAGATCTACCCTAGTGAGGCAAGTCCTTCGTGGGCGACGACAATGGTGGGATAGCCAAGGTTGCTTCTTCGTGGACCGTTCGTGGGTGGAGCCCTCCATGGACTCGCACAACCGTTACCCTTCGTGGGTTAAAGTCTCCATCAACGTGGATGTACGATAGCACCACCTATCGGAACCACGGCTCAAAAATCTCCATGTCACCAAATTGCGTTTACACACTCCAATCCCATCCCTTTACATTCTTGCAATTTGCATGCTTTACTTTCCGCTGCTCATATACTCTTTGCAAGCTTGCTTGATATGTATTGTGAATGTTAAACTTGTGCCAAAACTCCACTTCAACTTAAAAAAATTAAAAACTGCAACTTTTCTTGCTTAGAGTCTATTCATCCCCCCTCTAGACACCTCTTCTCGATCCTTTCACACACATATTCATAATATTGATGCCAAAAGATGCAAAGTTGATAATGATAGTGCAACATATTTGTGGCACTATCGTTTAGGTCATATCGGTGTAAAGCGCATGAAGAAACTCCACGCAGATGGACATTTGGAATCACTTGATTATGAATCATTTGATACTTGCGAACTGTGCCTCATGGGAAAGATGACAAAAATTCTGCTCTTCGGAATAACGGAACGAGCCAATGACTTATTGGAAATAATACATATCGATGTATGCGACCCGATGAGTGCTGAGGCTCGTGGCGGGTATCGTTATTTTCTGACCTTCACAGATGATTTGAGCAGATATGGTATATCTACTTAATGAAACAGAAGTCCGAAACATTTGAAAAGTTCAAAGAATTTCAGAGTGAAGTGGAGAATCATCATAACAAGAAAATCAAGTTTCTACAATCTGACCGTGGAGGAGAATATTTGAGTTACAAATTTGGCCTTCAATTAAAACAATGTGGAATAGTTTCACAACTCACGTGACCTGGAACACCACAGTGTAATGGTGTGTCTGAATGTCGTAATCGTACTTTATTAGATATTAGTGTGATCTATGATGTCTCTTACTGATTTACCACTATCGTTTTGGGGTTATGCATTAGAGATAGTTGCATTCACGTTAAACAGGGCACCGTCAAAATCCATTGAGATGACACCGTATGAACTATGGTTTGGCAATAAACCTAAGCTGTCATTTCTTAAAGTTTGGGGATGCCATGATTATGTCAAAAGGCTTCAGGCTGATAAGCTCGCACCCAAATCGGAGAAGTGCATCTTCATAGGATACTCTAAGGAAACAATTGGGTACACCTTCTACCACAGATCCGAAGGCAAGATCTTTGTTGCCAAGAATGGAACCTTTCTAGAGAAGGAGTTTCTCTTGAAATAAGTGAGTGGGAGGAAAGTAGAACTTGATGAGGTAATTGTACCTTATCTCAATTTGGAAAGTAGTTCATCCGAGAAATTCGTTTCCATGATGCCTACACCAACTAGAGAGGAAGCTAATGATGACGATCATGAACCTTCAGATCAAGTCACTACAGAACCTCGTAGGTCAACCAGAGCATGATCCGCACTAGAGTGGTACGACAATCCTATTCTGGAAGTCATGTTACTTGACCATGACAAACCTATGAAATATGAAGAAACTATGATGAGCCCATATTCCGATAAATGGCTTGAGGCCATGAAATTTGAGATAGGATCCATGTATGAGAACAAAGTATGGACTTTGGTGGATTTTCCTATTGATCGGCGACCCATAGAGAATAAATGGAACTTCAAGAAGAACACTGGCACTGATGGTAATGTTACTATCTATGAAGCTCGACTTTTTGCAAAAGGTTTTCGACAAGTTCAGGGAGTTCACTACGATGAGACTTTCTCACCCATAGCGGTGCTTAAGTCTATCCGAATCATATTAGCAAATGCCGCATTTTATGTTTATGAAATCTGGCAAATGAGCGTCAAAACTGCATTCCTTAATAGATTTCTTAAAGAAGAGTTGTATATGATGCAACCAGAAGGTTTTGTCGATCCTAAAGGTGTTAACAAAGTGTGCAAGCTCCAGGGATTCATTTATGGACTCATGCAAACATCTCGGAGTTGGAATATACGCTTTGATGAGGTGATCAAAGCATATGGTTTTATGCTGACTTTTGGAGAAGCCTATATTTACAAGAAAGTGAGTGGGAGATTCATAGTATTTCTAATATTATATGTGGATGACATATTGTTGATTGGAAATGATATAGAATTTCTGGATAACATAAAAGGATACTTGAATAAAAAAATTCGATGAAAGACCTCGATGAAGCTGCTTATATATTGGGCATCAAGATCTATAGAGATAGATCAAGACGCTTGATAGGACTTTCACAAAGCACATCTTGATAAAGTTTTGAAGAAGTTCAAAATGGATCAGTCAAAGAAAGGGTTCTTGCCTGTGTTACAAGGTGTGAAGTTGAGTCAGACTCAATGCCCGACCACTATAGAAGATGGAGAGAAAATGTAAGTCATTCCCTATGGCTCAGCCATAGGTTCTATCATGTATGCTATGCTGTGTGCCAGACCTGATGTGTGCCTTGCTACAAGTTTAGCAGGGAGGTACCAAAGTAATCCAAGAGTGGATCACTAGACAACGGTCAAGAACATCCTGAAGTACCTAAAAAGGACTAAGGATATGTTTCTGGTTTATGGAGGTGACAAAGAGCTTGTCGTAAATGGTTACGTCGACACTAGCTTTGACAATGATCTGGATGAATCTAAGTCACAAACCGGATACGTATTTATATTGAATGGTGGAGCTATCAGTTGGTGCAGTTCCAAGCGGAGCGCCGTGGCGGGATCTACGTGTGAAGCGGAGTACATAGTTGCTTTGGAAGTACTAAATGAAGGAGTCTGGATGAAGGAGTTCATATCCAATTTAGGTGTAATACCTAGTGCATCGGGTCCAATGAAAATCTTTTGTGACAATACTGGAGCAATTGCCTTGGTGAAAGAATCCAAATTTCACAAAAAGAACAAACACATCAAGAGAAGCTTCAACTCCATCTGAGATCTAGTCCAGGAGGGAGACATAGAGATTTGCAAAATACATACAGATCTGAATGTGGCAGACCCGTTGGCTAAGCCTCTTCCACGAGCAAAACATGGTCAACACCAAGACTCCATGGCTGTTAGAATCATTACTTTGTAATCTAGGTTATTGGCTCTAGTACAAGTGGGAGACTGAAGGAAATATGCCCTAGAGGCAATAATAAAGTTGTTATTTTATATTTCCTTATTCATGATAAATGTTTATTATTCATGCTAGAATTGTATTAACTGGAAACTTGATACATGTGTGGATACATATACAAAACACTGTGTCCCTAGTATGCTTCTAGTTGACTAGCTCGTTAATCATAGATGGTTAAGTTTCCTAGCCATTGACATGTGTTGTCATTTGATGAATGGGATCACATCATTAGGAGAATGATGTGATGGACAAGACCCATCCGTTAGCTTAGCATAATAATCGTTCAGTTTTATTGCTACTACTTTCTTCATGTCAAATACATATTCCTCCGACTATGAGATTATGCAACTCTCGGATACCGAAGGAATCCCTTGTGTGCTATCAAACGTCACAACATAAATGGGTGATTATAAAGATGATCTACAGGTATCTCCGAAGGTGTTTGTTGGGTTGGCATAGATCGAGATTAGGATTTGTCACTCCAAGTATCGAAGAGGTATCTCTGGGCCCTCTCGGTAATGCACATCATAAGAAGCCTTGCAAGCAGTGTGAGTAATGATTTAGTTGCGGGATGATGCATTACGAAACGAGTAAATATACTTGCTGGTAACGAGATTGAACTAGGTATGAAGATACCAACGATCGAATCTCGGGCAAGTAACATACCGATGACAAAGGGAATAAAGTATGTTGTCATAACGATTCGACCGATGAAGATGTTCGTAGAACATGTGGGAGCCAATATGAGCATCTAGGTTCCGCTATTGGTTATCGGCCGGAGAGGTGTCTCGATCATGTCTGCATAGTTCTCGAACCCGTAGGGTCTGCATCCTTAACGTTCGATGATGATTTGTATTATATGAGTTATGTGATTTCGTGACCGAATGTTATTCAGAGTCCCAGATAAGATCACGAACATGACGAGGAGTCTCAAATGGTCGAGAGGTAAAGATTGACATATTGGATGATAGTATTCGGACACCAGAAGTGTTCCGGAATGTATCGGGTACATATCGGAGTACCGGGGGGGGGGTTACTAGAACCCCCCGGGGGAAGATATGGGCCATATGGGCCCTAGGAGGGAGCACACCAGCTCACAAAGGGGTGCCCCCCCAAGGAAGGAGGCCGAATGGGAGTAGGAGGAGGTGGCGGCGCCCTCCTCTTTCCCTCCTCCCCTCCCTTCCCCTCTTTCCCCCTTCGGTAAAAGGAAATGGGGGTGGGGCGAATCCTACTAGGAGCCCATGTAGGATTCCTCCTACTTGGGCACCCCTAGGGCTGGCTTCCTCCCCTCCCTCCTTTATATACGTGGCGAGGGGGCGCCTAGAGCAACATCAACTATTCCCAGCCATGTGCGGCGCCCCCTCCACATTTTTTGCCTCCGGTCATATTCTCGCAGTGCTTAGGCAAAGCCCTGCACGGATCACTTCAGCATCACCGTCACCACGCCGTCGTGCTGACGGAACTCATCTACTTCCTTGACACTCTGCTAGATCAAGAGCTCGAGGGACATCATCGCACTGGACGTGTGCAGAACTCAGAGGTTTCATACGTTCGATACTTGATCGGTCGGAATGGGAAGAAGTTCGACTACACCAACCGCGTTAACAAATGCTTCCTCTTTCGGTCTACGAGGGTACGTGGACACACTCTCCCCCTCTCGTTGCTATGCATCTCCTAGATAGATCATGTGTGAGCATAGGATTTTTTTTGAAATTGCATGCTACGTTCCCCAATAGTTGATACGTCCATTTTGCATCATGATTTCCTACTGTTGTTTATAGTGTTTTTAATCAATATAACACTTTGTGGAGTAACTCTAATACCTTTTCTCTCTTAATATGCAAGATTTACATGGAGAGGGAGATTGTCGACAACTGGAATTCTGGACCTGAAAAAGCTTTTATCAGAGATACCTATTGTGCACTTCTCCAAATAAGCTAAAATTTTACAAAGATTTATTTTGGAATAAATAAAAAATACTGGAGCAAGGAAGTACTAGAGGGGGCCACCCAGGTGCCCACAAGGCGCCAGGGCGCGCCCACCCCAGCAGGGGCGCCCTGGTGGCTTGTGGGGCCCTTGGCCAGCCTTCGGTGCCCATCTTCTGGTATATAGGACCATTTGCCCTAGAAAAAAATTAGGAGAGGACTTTCTGGATGGAGCACCGCCGTGTAGAGGTGGAACATGGACTGGAGCACTTTTGCTCCCCGGTGGAGCGATTTTGCTGGGGATACTTCCCTCCGGGAGGGGAAAATCAAAGCCATCATCATCACCAACAACCCTCTAATCATGGGAGGGTCAATCTTCATCAACATCGTCACTAGCACCATCTCATCTCAAACCCTAGTCCATCTCTTGTATTCAATCTTTATTTCAAAACCTCAGATTGGTACTTGTGGGTTGCTAGTAGTGTTGATTACATCTTGTAGTTGATGCTAGTTGGTTTATTTGGTGGAAGATCATATGTTCAGATCTATTATGCTATTCAACACCCCCTTTGATCTTGGACATGAATATGATGTGTGAGTAGTTACTTTTGTTCTTGAGGACATGGGAGAAGTCTTGTCATAAGTAATCATGTGAATGTGGTATTCTTCAATATTTTGATGATATGTATTTTGTTGTTTCCCTTAGTGGTGTCATGTGAACGTCTACTACATGACACTTCACTTCTGTGGGCCTAAGGGAATCATTGGGAGTAGTAAGTAAATGATGGGTTGCGATAGGGATAGAAGCTTAAACTCTAGTTTATGCGCTATTGAGTAAGGGGCTATTTTGGATGCATATGTTTAATGCTATGGTTAGATTTATCTTAATTCTTCTTTCGTAGTTGCGGATGCTTGTGAGACGGGTTAATCATAAGTGGGAGGCTTGTTCAAGTAAGAAGAACACCCAAGCACCGGTCCACCCACATATGAAATATTCAAAGTAGTGAACACGAATCAAACAAACATGATGAAAGTGACTTGATGAAATTCCCATGTGTCCCCAAGAACGCTTAGCTTATTATAAGAGGTCTTTCCGACCTGTCCTTTGCAACAAAAAGGATTGGGCTACCTTGCTTCATCTAGTTATTATTGCTACTTGTCACTTGTTACAAATTATCTTGCTACGAAACTACTTGTTACCGATGATTTTAGTGCTTGCTGAAAATACCTTGCTGAAAACCGCTTGTCATTTCATTTTGCTCCTCGTTGGGTTCGACACTCTTACTTATCGAAAGGACTACGATAGATACCCTATACTTGTGCTTCGTCAACCATCACTCCCCCCAGGAAACATGTACGCTAGGCAGCCTTCTATCCTTTGGGAAAAAGAAAGAAGAGAAAATAAAGGTATGGAACTTTGACGGTTCGTTAATCATCCATACAAGGCAAGCATAACACAACATCGCAGAGAAACACATATAATTAAACATGTAAATTGACAAGAGTCGTGAAACACTTAGCTTTACTTTACTATGCACAGGGTCTGTTCCATGCTTTGTTCGAAGGATTACATGCCCTACCGGCAAACTCATACAAAAGGTGGTTGTCGGGCAGCCCGGCTACCCGCGCCTCACGGATAGAACTTGTAAAGATGCTCAATATTCCATGAGTTATGCACTGGAGTGCCATCTTCGGTTTCTAGGTGGACTGCTATTGGTGTGGACAACCATCTATGCGGCCATCTAACCCCTTTGTAGTTTGGCTAGGGAAATGCACAAAACGCAAAGAGCAAGATCAATAGAGGCCGCAAGGGTCTTTACTTAGGTTCGGGCCACCCCGAGGTGTAAAACCCTACTCCTACTTAGTGTATTGGGTGTACGTATGAGGACACAAGTACAAGGAGTGCTTCCCTGACAAGGTGCGAGAGGAGAGCCGCTACACATATAGTTGTGCCAAGAGTTGATCTACCTCTATAAAAGTTGCCCTCACCCTCCTTTTATTGCTTAAGGAGTAACCATAGTGGCAAAATAGTAATTACATGTTGATTAGATAGCAAACAGTCCTATCATACCTGACTCTACTAGACTAGGAAAAAGGCATTTAATGCTCTATTAGGTGTCATGAGGAGGGGGGAACCCTGGCAAGGTCGACGCACTACTTGTTCAACCGCCTCCTGCAATCTTGGCACGTTAAAGGTAATTCCTCCTCCAGCATCATGCCATGTGCCCGCCAAACCTCACCTAACCATCTGCGGGCTTCACAGCTCACCGATTAGTGACTAGCTTCTCGGTGAGGTGGAGCGCTGGTGGCTAGAGAGGGCTTGCTGGCCATGGAGCTTGCCGGGCCCTTTGCCTTGCCGGTCAGGCCTTGTCGACAAGGCCCGAGGTGGAGCACTGGCGGATAGCAAGGGCTTCCCGGCCACGGAGCTTGACGGGCCCTTTGCCTTGCCGGCTTAGCCTTGCCGACAAGGACGACTTTTGGTGCCTTGTCTTGATACTTTTCCTAGTTAAGATCTAACCATGGGGTCTTGAATCTTGCTCTTCTTGATGCGCTCCATGATCTCACAAAGAGCGGCTCTCTTGGCTTGGGTTTCTTCTCCATAGCACATCAACCTTTGATGTGGAGCATCCTACAGTCATCCCCATGGACCTACCATCATCTCACCAAGTGCCAAGCGGACCTATGACACGAGCACGAACTATAGCTCTCGAGACCGAGGTGACTTCATTCCTTAGTGATATCTCATATGATCCATTCAAAACATGGCTACTACCTAAGTCCGGAATGTTGTGCATGATTAGGTACCGAGAGAACCCTTCCAAGGATGTACATGAAGATGGTCAAGCTCCCAAGTCCACGGATGAAGAGAACCAACGAAAGGAGACAAGAACATCTCCCAAGTATCGGACATCCAGCCCTTGGAAGTGTCGCCTGCAGCCAAGGACCAGCGTTCAAATCTATAGGGCCCGGACATCCGGTGTCCAGCCCGGACATCCGGCCCGTCGCCCCAGAAATCCGGCTCCCAGCCCGAACATCCAGACAAGTTTCCCAAGGAGTACTGAAGCCTGGCCCGCTAGCCCGGACATCTGGCCACGACGCTCCGGACATCCGGCCCGATGCCCGGACGACCGCCCCCCTGTCTGTGCATAGTGTAAAGGGTCGAGCCCATGTGTCCCTTCGTCCCCCCTAGACTATATATACTCCTCGTCCACCCTCTTTCTAGGGTTAGCATTGTGATAGCTCATCTTTGAGATAGAGCTTTGCTCGTCCACTTGGCTACTTCTCCTCGGAACTCACGACCTCTTCGGAGAAGATCCCCCAGGCGGATTCAAGACCCCATCACGGGATGACCTTTAGGACCTCCTCACAAAGAAGAACTACTGCCACTTGTGTCGTCCTTTGTTGGATTCGGATCGTGTATCTCTTTGTGTTTCAAGGATCTAGCATATGTGTAACTGGATCTTGTTGGTTGAGTGATTTCTCCTTTGTTTCCCCTCACTTTCCCCTCGTGTTCTTCGTGTTCTTTGTAGGATCCCCTCCAATCGTGAAAGATCAGGCATCTAGGGTTCTACCCTACATCATCTTGCATCAGAGTAAGGTTGATCACATTTTTGGAGCCCCTACCCCTCATTTTCTAGCCTGATTTTGTTGTTTTTCATCTTAATCCGAGAATCCGCACCAAAAGTAGCCCCAAATTCTTTTTGTGATTTGTTGGTGTGATGAAGTATTTTTGGATTTGATCCATGGATTTGCTTTGCCATGTGTGGATCTAGCTTTCTCCCATCATCTCCGCAATTTCCACCAACAAAATCCCCCAAATTTCGCCTGGATTTGACTTTTTTCCCCATGGAGTTCATAGAGTTCGTCCACGGATCCCGAGGCCGAACATCCGGCCCGGGACCCCCGGACATCCGGCCCCTGTCAGCAAAATTTCCATACACCGCCCCGTTTCCCGCCTAACTTTCACCAAATTTTGTTCGGGTTCCCACGTACACTTTTGCATACCACCATCACTTCCGCATACCATCACCGCTTTCCACAAGCACCACCATCGCTCATCCGCTATCAACTACGACATTTTTGACCCGTTTTGATCTTTGGGAATTTCAATTGTGGTTCCCGTGTCCTATTGTGTTTCAGCTATATAAGTACGGTGCGACATCAACATCACCACTGCTCATCTTCGCCAAGGACTCATCACCTCTGACATCGACCGCTACACAATTTTGACACCTCGACCGTAAGCAATAATGGTAACCTATATATCACCTTGGTATCGTGGTATCCTTTCATGATACATTCCTTGCCATTGCATTGATAACCACCATAGCCTTACTTTTGCGTTGCTTACCCATCGAGACTACCGTTTGAGTATTGCCGGCAACGTGACTTGTGCACATTAGTGATCATACTACACATAGCATACATACCATATCATAGTGGTGCATATCTTGGTATTATCTTTTGTGTCACAAAGTTGTCATCGCATACACAATTGCTATCTTGGTTCACGAAGTTTTGCATGAGAAAAGAGCTCAAAAGAGAAAGAGCCAAACAAGATTTTAAGCAAGAAGGAAAGATAAGTAAAGAGCTTATAAGCAAGAACCATAGTATCATAATACATTCAGATTGTCATATCTGATCATCTTGGATCATACCATTGGAATACCATACATATAGTATACTTGGGATAGAAGTCGTTGCATTTTTGCCTAGTAGGTTGTGCACAAGTTCCGTATCCGCCTATTGTGCAATCATGCTAGCATCTCTCTAGTGTTGTGCAACAAGAGCATTTTTGTGGATTCCACATTTTGGCTCACCCCTTGGTTGCACGACCCCACTTATCTATTTGCCTGTGTGTTTCCGTGTACCATATCTTGCTATTGGTCTACTTGTTGCATTTGCAAATTTGTGAATCTTTTCCAACATTATTGAGGCTCACTAACAGTTGCATCAAATTTTGTTCCACCATCCTAACCGAGCTCCACCATAAGCTTTTACTTGTGTAGGTGTGAGAACCGACAAGAATTGGTACCAATTGTGCTATTTCCTTGTTCCACATTTGAGTGATCATTGATCCATCTTCAACATCGGTCAACGTACATTTGGTATAAGTTCTTCTCTTTCTCCCACTCACATATTTGCTTGGAATGATGGATAGGCCAAGTTCTTCTACCAACCCACTCTTCATCTAGCAAGACGACGACATGTCATCCTATGTCACCAAGAGCCACCTCTTCGGTGCACAACGAGCTTTGCATCAAGAGCAACAAGCAATGAGTGACCGCATCGACAATCTTGCCACCGACTTGCGACTCTCCGAGCAGCGACCGATAGATTACTTTGACAACAAGCTCGACACTCACAAACAAGAGAACAATGCAAGAATGGATGAGATCCATGCCTTATTGGTGAACCACCATTCTACCACTTCGTCCTACTCAAGACGGAGCCTCTCGAGTCGACACTCCGAAGACACCTTCTTCGACTCAAGTACACCGACATCAAACACTCTACGTCGAGCCGTGCGCCAAGACCGTCAAGCGACTCGCAATCCTCTACACGACAATCATCCACAAGAGCAATTCAACAAGCAAGCACATCGCCGTCGTCAAAACCAAGCTCCTCTTGCACAAGCACAAGAAAGGCAACGCCAACGTCCCCAAGAGGAAGAGCGAGCGCGACAACATCAAGACGAACAAGATGCCGAGGCTCAACATTTTCAACAACAACAACAACATGAATCACAAGCTCTTGAGGCGCAACGTGCCCTTCAAGAATCAAGTTGATCCATTGCCAACCACAACCAAGATAGGCGCAATCAAGAGGAAGCACTTCACGAAGAAATCCAAGAGCGAAACTACCAAGCAAGAGTGCATCGTCAAGTTACTCAAGCTCCTCCACAAGCTCGACAAGCTCCTCAACAACCTCAAGTTCATCAAGAGCATGATGACTACAGGAATCCTCCACGTCAAGAGCAATATGAGGTTGACAATCCTCCACGTCAAGGGCGTCATCATCACCCTCGACCCCAACATAATGACGAGCAACACCACAGCAAGCTCAAGTTCACCATGCCCAAGTTCAATGGAAGCAATGATCCCGAAGAGTACCTTTCATGGGCATTGAAGGTCGACAAGATCTTTTGTTTTCACAACTATGAGAAAGAGAAGAAGATCGCTATGGCATCCCTTGAGTTCCAAGACTATGTGCTCATATGGTGGGAACAAGTCCTTGAGCGCCGAGAAGCAAGAGGTGAACCACCAATCACCACATGGGAGGAAATGAAAGATGTCATGCGCGCACGCTTTGTGCCAACCTACTACAACCGTGATCTCTGCAAGAAACTCCAACTCCTCAAGCAAGGAACAAAGAGCGTTGAAGAATACTACAAGGTAATGGAGATTGCCATGATAAGAGCCAATGTCACGGAAGATGATGAGCAAACTATGGGCCGTTTCTTGAATGGCCTCAATCATCCCATCAAGAAGATTGCCGACTTCCAGCCCTACTCCAACCTCATTGAGCTCGTGCATCAAGCTACCAATGTGGAACATCAAGTGCAAGATGACTTCAAGTACGCCAAGTACTCGTCCAAGAGCTACGGCTTCTCCAACACCCAAGCTTGAACGACTCCAACAACTCCTACCTCAACCAAACCATCTACAAGCAACAACGACAAGTCGAGTTACAAGAAAACTTCGACAACCTCAAGTCGTCCTCCTACTACAAGCAACTTCAAGCCGCGTGCTTTATCATCTACTCCAACCGATGAGACCGTCAAGACAAGTTCTATAAAGTGTTTCACTTGCGGTGGCCGGGGCCACAAGTCCTTTGAGAGTACCAACAAGCGCACCATGATCCTCAACGACGACGGAACCTATGACTCCATGAGTGAAGAGGAAATGGAAGCCCTTGAGCAAGTGGCCATGCAATGGCGCGTGAACGAAGATGAAGATGATCAAGTATTTTGTGATGAGGATTCTAGCCCCGCTCTCGTTGTCTCCAAAGTCTTGACTCTTCAACATCAATAAGACAAAGACCAAAGATGCCACATCTTCCACACCAAGGTCGACATCAATGGAAGGTCCGTCAAGGTCATCATCGATGGAGGGAGTTGTTACAACTTGGAAAGTGAAGAATTATGCTCCAAGCTCCAATTAGTCAAGATGAAGCACCCGCACCCCTACAAGGTTCAATGGCTAAGTGATTCCGGCACCATTCAAGTTGAGCATATGTCAAAGTTTCCTTCAAGATCGGATCATATGAAGACACTTTGGACTGTGATGTCGTCCCGATGTCCGTTTGCCACCTCCTTGGTCGACCATGGAAATTTGACCATGACGTCATCCACAACTGGCGTACCAATCACTATAGCTTCAAGATGAAAGGAAAAGAGTACGTGCTACGACCTATGTCTCCAAGTCAAGTGATAGCAGACAAGCAAGCCACCCATTGTGGAGAAAAGAGTGAGAGAGTGACCCACCCGAAAGAAAGTGAGCACCACAAGCCAAAATCAGGTGTGTCCATGATGAGCGAGAAGAAGAACTTAGTCCTATTTGCCACCAAAAGTGAGATGAGAGAAGTGTGTGAGAACTCATCAAGTGTTATGCACTACGTCCTCGTGTGCAAGGACGAGGTACCAAAAACTAACACCTCTCATGATCTACCTTTATTGTTGTCTTCTCTTTTGCAGGAATTCCAAGATGTTTTCCCCGATGAGCTACCTCTGGGTCTACCTCCACTACGAGGCATTGAGCACCGAATCGACCTCATCCCTGGAGCACCTCTACCTAACAAGGCTCCCTACCGCGTCAACCCCAAGGAAACTAAGGAGATCCAACGGCAAGTACTACAACTCATCGACAATGGTCAAGTACGTGAAAACTTGAGTCCTTGTGCCGTTCCGGTCATTCTTGTTCCAAAGAAAGACGGTACTTATCGCATGGTTTCTGATTGCCGTCCCATCAACGTTATCACTGTTAGACATCGTTACCCTATTCCACGCCTAGATGATATGCTTGATGAGCTTAGCGGAGCCACCATTTTCTCTAAGATTGATCTTAAGAGTGGCTACTATCAAATACGCATCCAAGAAGGTGATGAATGGAAAACCGCATTTGAGGCCAAATTTGGCTTATATGAATGGCTAGTTATGCCTATGGGTTTATCTGAAGCACCCGGTACCTTCATGCGAGTCATGCACTTTGTTCTTTGTCCCTATATTGGTATATTTGTTGTGGTCTATTTTGATGATATTCTTGTCTTCAACAAATCTCTCAAAGATCATGTCACCCATCTTAGAACCGTGTTACAAACCCTTAGGAAAGAGTGCCTTTATGCTAATATGGACAAATGCCTTTTTGGTGTCGATAAGCTTGTTATTGGGTTTTTTGTGTCTTCTAAGGGTGTTTATGTAGATGAATCCAGGATCAATGCTATTAAAACTTTGCTCCAACCAACCAACTTGCAACAAGTGCGTAGTTTTATTTGTTTAGCCAGTTTCTATCATAGATTTGTGAAGGATTTTAGCACCATTGCTTCACCTTTACATTCCTTGAGTAATAAAAATGCGCCATTCGTTTGGGGACCATCCCAAGATACCGCATATAATGAGCTTAAGAATTTTCTTACTCATGCTCCCGTCCTTGCATTACCCAACTTTGACAAACCTTTTGAGATTCATTGTGATGCTAGTGGTAATGGCATAGGAGGTGTGTTAACGCAAGAGAAGCGCCCCATAGCATATTTTAGTGAGAAACTTTCCGGAGCGCAACTCAATTATCCCATCCATGACAGAGAGCTATATGCTTTAGTGCGAGTTTTGCATGAATGGGAACATTATCTTCGCCCTCATGAATTTATCATTCATACTGATCATGAAACGCTTAAGTACTTAAAGGGTCAAACTAAGTTGAACAAGCATCATGCTAAATGGAGTGAATTCATTGAGTCTTTTCCTTATATCATCAAGTACATCAAAGGTAAGGAAAATGTAGTGGCGGATGCTCTTTCCCGCATATGCAGGCTTGTCACTAAACTTGAATTGAATGCCATTGGCTTTTGAGCACATAAAAGACTTGTATGTGCATGATCCTACTTTTTCTATTCCTTATGCCAAGTGTTTGACGCATACATCTTTGGAACGATATTACATCAAGAATGATTATCTTATGAGAGCTAATAAACTTTGCATTCCCGAGTCTTCTCTTCGTTTGATCCTTTTGCAAGAGGCTCGTGGAGGCGGACTCATGGGACACTTTGGACGTGACAAGACATTCCCTACGCTCTCCAAGAACTATTTTTGGCCCAAGATGTACCGCGACATCTCACGCTTCACCAACTGATGCTCTACATGTCGCAAAGCTAAGTCAAAAGCTCAATCCCATGGGCTTTACATGCCTCTTCCTATTCCATATCAACCTTGGGAAGACATTAGCATGGACTTTGTACTTGGTTTGCCTAGAACTCAAAATGGAAAGGATTCCGTGTTTGTTGTCGTGGACCAATTCTCTAAGATGGCTCATTTTATCCCATGCAACAAGATAGATGATGCTTCACATATTGCAAATATTTTTTGTAGGGAAATCTTGCGTCTACATGGAGTGCCCAAAACGATTGTCTCGGACCGTGATGTCAAGTTCGTGAGTTACTTTTTGAAGACTCTATGTGCCAAGGTCGGAATCAAGCTCTTGTTCTCTTCGGCATACCATCCTCAAACCGATGGCCAAACAGAAGTGACGAACTAAACACCCTCCACTCTACTACGCGTGTTGATCAAGAGGAACATCAAGGAGTGGGAGGAGTGTCTACCCATTGCCGAGTACGCCTACAACCGTGCAAGACATTCGACTACCGGCAAATCCCCCTTCAAGGTCGTCTACGGTTTCAACCTATTGTCCCCATTGGACATTCTTCCTCTACCACTACAAGAGCGAATCAACATGGACGCGGGTGCACGAGTGAACTACCTCAAGAAGATGCATGAAGATACAAGGCACACCATCGAGCGCCAAGTAATACGACTCGCGACCGAGCTCAACATCAACAAGAAACCCATGGTATTCAACATTGGAGATCTTGTGTGGCTACACCTTCGCAAGGAGCGCTTCCTCGACGAACGCAAGTCCAAACTTCTACCACGAGCCGATGGACCCTTCAAGGTGCTTGAACGCTACAACAACAACTCCTACAAGATCAACATCCCATGCGACAAGTACTCTGTGAGCGACATCTTCAACATCAAAGATCTCTCCCCGTACCATGGTGATGAGGATTTCGATCCGAGGTCGGATCTTTCCCAAGGGAGGAGAGATGATGTGGAGCATCCTATGGTCATCCCCATGGACCTACCATCGTCTTACCAAGTGCCAAGAGGACCTATGACACGAGCACGAGCCAGAGCTCTCGATACCGAGGTGACTTATTTCCTTAGTGATATCTCATATGATCCACTCAAGACATGGCTACTACCTAAGTCCGGAATGTTGTGCATGATTAGGTACTGAGAGAACCCTTCTGAGGATGTACATGAGGATGGTCAAGCTCCCAAGTCCACGGATGAAGAGAACCAACGAAAGGAGACAAGAACAGCTCCCAGGTCCCGGACATCCGGCCCTGGAAGTGTCGCCTGCAGCCAAGGACCAATGTTCGAAGCTACATGGCCCGGGCATCCGGCGTCCAGCCCGGACATCCGGCCCGTCGCCCCAAAAATCCGGCTCCCAGCCCGGACATCCAGACAAGTTGCTCAACGAGCACTGAAGCCTGACCCGCCAGCCCAGACATCCGGCCATGACCCCGGACATCCGGCCCCTCATAATCCCCGGACATCCGGCCGACCCCGAACATCTGGACCAACCCCATCGAGGGAGCTCCAAGATGGCGCAGGCCAGCCCTGAGATCCGTCCCAATAGCTCGGACATCCGGCCCCTCGCGAGCGCCCGGACATCCGACCGGGCGCTCGGACGACCGGCCCTCATAGTGTAAAGGGCCGAGTGCACGTATCCCTTCACCCCCTAGACTATATATACTCCTCCTTCACCCTCTTTCTAGGGTTAGCATTGTTATAGCTCATCTTTGAGATAGAGCTTTGCTCGTCCACTTGGCTACTTCTCCTCGGAGCTCACGACCTCTTCGGAGAAGATCCCCCAAGCGGATTCAAGACCCCATCATGGGAAGACCTTCAAGACCTCCTCACATAGAAGAACTACCGCCACTTGTATCGTCCTTTGTTGGATTCGGATCGTGTATCTCTTTGTGTTTAGAGGATCTAGCATATGTATAATCGGATCTTGTTGGTTGAGTGATATCTCTTGTGTTTCCCCTCGTTTTCCCCTTGTTTTCCCCTCATGTTCTTCGTATGATCCCCTCCAATATTGAAAGATCGGGCATCTAGGGTTCTACCCTACATCAATCTTGGTCTTGGATTTTTAGTCCTCCGACGAGCTTCCTTGCTGGGGGAACAGACGCCGCTTGTGCATAAGTCAGGGGTACTGGGGATCCCATCCTCAGTACATTGATAGGAGCCCTCAGGCCTGGGCCACACGCGCATGCGAGGCGTCGTTGGGCTACGCCCACGAACATGCACATGCACACATGATGTGGGCTAACTGTCATAATACTCTGCTGTAATCTTAACCATGATGGTTTTTTTATGCACATCCAGTCCGTGCATTAAATGCGGGTTGTGGGAACGTGGCCTGGTACGGTTGAAAAAAGCATTTTCCTAGGGTAATAGTTAAGAGCCAGCCTCCTCCATGCCTTCCCCATAAAAGGCGTCTGCCTGGAGGCGCTGCTCATTAGCCTCTGCATTCCCCTGCTTCATATCCCTCCCCTTTCCAGAACCTCTTCCGCTGCCACCGCCATCAATCCGCATCTCGACCCAACCTTTCTCTTCCTCCCCGTGTCCCAATGGCACCCAAGAATACCAACGCTAAGGGGGCGAAGCCCGCCAATCCGCTTGACCCTAAGGAGGAGTAGAAGAAGGAGTTGGAAGAGCTGGAGAGGCAGCAAAGGGAAAACACGGTTTTCTCGCCGGCTTCTCTGGACACTAATGCCTTGATTGAGAGGTATGCATATATGTGGGGGAGAGATACCAATGATCACAAGGCCCCAGTAATCCTCCCAGAAGGCAAGAAGGTTCCATCAAATCCATATTCGTTCTTCTGTGCCTACTTTTGCTGTGGTCTGGTCCCTCCATTTTCAGACTTTTTCTACGTGATGATGAAGAACTTTGGGTTCAGACTGCAGGATTTCACTCCCAACGCAATGACACGCATGGCGGTGTTTGCCTATTTGTGCGAGGGACTTGTTGGAGTGGCACCCAACATAGATATGTTCTGCCACTTCTTTGTTCCCCGCATCAAAGACAAATCGCTTTCCGGCAGCGTGACATGGATTCCAAGGACCCAGATAATGGCCAGTATCTGCCCGGAAAGCTTCATCTCCAATGAAAAGAGTGGAGGGCAGAACGGTGCTGGATTCAAGAGGAGGGAGAGTTCCCTTCATTCTGCGTGTTGCGTACCATGAGGGTCCAACGCGGCAAGAATTGGAGTAAGTTTGGCACTATTGAGGAGAATCTTTGCCACGCACTGAACATAATTGCTCATTCGTCTTAAGGCCGCCAAGGTGACAATAGAGATGGTTGGCGCCGATTTCTTCTGGCGGCGCATCGCACAACCGCAGAAGAGACAGAGGCCTACTTGGGACTACTAAGGGGCCGGCAATATAATGCGTCTATACCCTGGGCTCGGCAACAACTTGGCAGTCATGGAGTACATCTGCCTCTGCGAGCAGTTGTTCTGAAAGATTGGCACATTCCCTTTGCCGGGGAAGATCATACCACTGCATATCAACTTCACTAGAACCTCCATCTTGGCGAACATGCCAGAGTGTGATGCCAATGGCGTCAAGGGAGACTACAAGCTTCCCTCTCTGGAAATTGATATGGACTGGGTTTCCAACTTGACGGAGGTGGCCTCCCAGAGAGAGACAAATCTCATTCGGGCCACCAGAGATGAGGAGCTGGTATACATTGCCAGCAAGGTTGAAGAAGCCATGAGGATGAAGGCTGTTGGTGGTTCTGTTGCCGCGACAGCCGAAAGCAATGACGAAGAGAGCCCCGACAATGAATCCGCCAGGGAGCAACATGAGGAGTCTGTCGGGGAACAACAGGAGGAGTCTACCAAAGATGACCCTGTGGAAGCTGAGGTTGCCAGGAACAAGCTTGCCGGAGGCGAGGTTACCGGGGGTGAACCTGCTGTGCTGAAGCTGTCAGAGAGGCTGAAGAAGAAGCTCCTCGAGGTCCGCAGAGGAGACGTCACCTCCAGAAAATGGCAGGCCAAGGACCAGCACGCTCTACTTTGCCGAGGGCTGGCCCAACAGCAAAGGAGACAACCACCA
This sequence comes from Triticum dicoccoides, assembly GCF_002162155.2. Classification (NCBI taxonomy): domain Eukaryota; kingdom Viridiplantae; phylum Streptophyta; class Magnoliopsida; order Poales; family Poaceae; genus Triticum; species Triticum dicoccoides. The sequence goes on from NC_041385.1 coordinate 340,814,777, forward strand.
CGACCAACCACCAAGAGGAGGTACGCCGACAACCTGCCCGGTGCCCACGGGCTCAGGCCTCACCCTCCAAGCAAAAGGTTGCCAAAGGGGGTTGGGTCTTCTCTGCCGGCAAGTTCATCACCCCCGATGCTCAAGAGGGCCAGAGAGATGCCTCCCCCGGCAGGATATGATCCCTCCACCATCCTTGAATCTGAGGAAGAAGAGTAAGTAATACTTTGTTTTCATCAAGTCTTGATTCCATATGGCTCTCCTCTTGACTTGATTTCCTTATGTTTTTGCAGGGACACAGAACCACTGGTGCACTGGACCAAGTGAGCCAAACCAGCAATATAGCAAGATCCCACAACAAGTGCTGGACGGGGGGTCATGACAACTAAATCCATTGCCGCTAGCCCCGAACCCAGTCCCCTGCGCGAGGATGAGGTACAAGTCCCGCCCACTGGCACCAATACTGAGGTTCTTCCCTCCGATCTTGACAAGGAGATGGAAGAGGCCCGCCAAGAAGAAGAGCGTCAAGAGGTGGATCCTATCATGGTATCAATATCAACCATTTCTCCGGAAAGAGCTTCTCTGACAAGGGCCTCCACCGATGAGCCTGTTCACACGGAGATCACGCCGACAAGCGACATGATAGGTGACCATGTGTTGGCAAACCATGTTGTCGGGGAAGGAGACATCCTTCCTCAACAAATGCCAATAAATAATCTTCTTGTTGTCGCACATTTCTCATAGAACCCTCTTTCTTGGTCTTGACTTGCAATTTAAGTCTTATTCAGTCATTGCATCTGCCCCAATCCATAGTTCTAGCTTCCCCTAAAGAGGGTGAGATCCATGTGGAGGTGGTAGATATTGCAAAGGCTGCTGCTAAATAAGCCACCAGGATTGTCGCCGGGGAGAACCTCGTGCAGATTGCAAATGATGCTAGGGAAACCCCTAGAGAAACTGAGAAGCCCCTCGGCAACAGGTCGGGCCCCGTCAGGATGGATGTGGAGGAGTCGCCTATTAATGCTGATGCGGGACCTCAAAAACCAACCTCCAGCGTCAATCTTGCAAGTCCACCAAACAGCTTGGAACTAGTTGTTTCCCAACATGAGTGTGGAGCCCCTAGTTCATTTGGTACTGCGGGGCTGAACTTTGATGAAGAGATCGCTCGAGTTTTGCTCCCCCTTGCAGATCGGGCCACTGAATCCACTGATGCCATCGATAGCACTGAAGACCTTGCTTTCCTGGAAATCATGGCCATGGGATTCAAAGGTGTCCAGGAAAGATACAACCGAAGGTGGGGCAGAGTCCAAGAAGAGTGTAAATCTGCAGATCTAGTCGATCTGAGCCTGAAGGAGAAAGCCAACAAGCTGCGTTCATGGTATAACGAGTAGGTGTCGGAATTGGGGCTCTGCAGACCCAAGAAAGGTATGAACTCTGGGGTGTGCATGAAGAACTCCACTGTGCTACTACTTTCCACTCACTGTCTCACGGTGATGCTCCGTCGTGCTCAAGCAATTGAGGAGAGGAATTGAACACGGTGGTTCACCCAAGTTTGGGCCACCTTGTGGTGTAAAACCCTACTCCTGCTTTGTGGTTGATTGCCTTGCGAGGAGGATGAGGATGAACTAGTACAAGTGTGAGCTACCCCGCGAGGCCTCTGGGGATGAATGGATCCGGTCTCTCCCTCTCTATGGTGGAGACTAACCTATATTTATACTGGGCCCAGTCCTCTTCCCTCATGGCTTAGGCGGGAAGAGATACCACAGCGGAAAAATTCGAAGGGGGACATGAGTACACCCTATCCTGCCTAAAGGTGGTCTTGGTCTGTAAAGCTTCTGGTCATGACGTGCTGTTTGGCTCAGTGATGACCTCTGTCCTGCCGAGCCCGCGGCCTTGGTCTTGTTGCACCGAAGAGGTAAGCTTTGGTGATTCCTTGGGAACCTGTGTACTGGCTTTGCCTCCTTAGCACCAAAGAGGAAACTAACCTTTCCTGCGCCCGCTGGCCCCCTCCTGCCTCTAGTCGTCATGGCTCACATCACCGCGCATCTTGTGAGGTGGGTGCAAGCCTAGAGATGTCCGCTCCTCGGGAGGCAGCCTCAGGGGGGCGCTCCTTAGGAGGTCTCGATGTTGTTTGCCTCACGAGGGTCTTGCTCATGAATTCCTGATGCTAGACCACTTTAGGCCGTTGGTGGAGCCATGCTCTATGCCGTAGGAAGACGAGTTTGGGTACCCTCGGTCCCAGAACACCGATAGTAGCTCCCGGGCCCACGGCACGCTCGATCTTGCTTCGAGACAAAGGCGAAGAAGGGAGGGAGAAGTGATGCGGGCCCCAACCCCCATGCGGGCCAGGGTTGATGCGTGGCGCATGACAGGACATGGATGCCTCCACTTCCCCATGTCATCTCGGCAACTACCCAAGCTGACATAAAGCCGGCGCATGTCGTGGGGCCATCATTTGCTCCAAAGGTGAAGGGATGCCGGTTGGGCCTTCTCTGGCTACTTATAAGAGGGGCGAAGGGATGGAGCCCTCGGCCCATCTCTGTCTTCACGCCTCTCTGTCTCCAACCCTTGCGATAGGAGACATGGCATCCATGAGGAGGTTCTCCGCCACCGAGAAGGGTAAGGCAGTGCAGGTGGGGTCGGAGCTGCCGCAGCGCAAGAGGGGGTGCGACATCCTCGCAAGTCCATCGCTATGCCCATGGCGCTCCCCCAGGGACGCGGGCGCCCTCCATTGGTGGTCCGTGCTGGCTCCGGCAGCCGCGGGAAGAACCCCACTCATGGAAGTGACCCTGGGGGCCAAGGCGGCCGTGGTCGAGGAGGGAGGAATGCGGTAGCCACCCTGCCACCTAGTCCGCGCGCCCATTCTACCGACTCGGCCGACAAGTTTGTTGTGTGGATAGAGAGTCCGCCCCGCACCTAGCTCCAGCTCCCGAACTCCTTCACAGAGGAGCTGACGGCGGACGGCCCCGTTGGGCTGTGGGTGCAGCCAGAAGGCTGCTGCAACAGGTCCTCATGGGTGGAGGTCGAGGTCACTCCTTCCAGCTTCGTGTACCTGACTCGAGTGTGGAAGTCATTCACGTGTGGCCGCGGCCTGAAGGGAAGGCACACCCTCACTTCAAGTTTGACGTGGCGGTGATGCTCTTCGGGGAGGCCGGCGGATGCCTGGGATGCTGCACAGAGAGCGATAGCAGCGACAGTGGCCACACTTCCTCCGGCGACGATGGCCACAACAGCAAAGGCGACATCCTTGGCGGTGAATGTTGGTGTCAAAACTGGCGGATATCAGGTAGGGGGTCCCGAACTGTGCGTCTAAGGCTAATGGTAATAGGAGGTGGGGGACACAATGTTTACCCAGGTTCGGGCCCTCTCGATGGAGGTAATACCCTACTTCCTGCTTGATTGATCTTGATGATATGAGTATTACAAGAGTTGGTCTACCACGAGATTGTAGAGACTAAACCCTAGAGGCTAGCCTATGGTTATGATTGATGTTATCCTACGGACTAAACCCTCTGGTTTATATAGACACCGGAGGGGGCTAGGTTTACACAGAGTCGGTTACAGAGAAGGAGATCTACATATCCGAATTGCCAAGCTTGCCTTACATGTGAAGGAGAGTCCCACCCGGACACGGGACGAAGTCTTCAATCTTGTATCTTTAGAGTCCAATAGTCCGGCCGAAGTATATAGTCCTGCTGTCCGAGGACCACGTGATCCAGGACTCCCTCACTAGCCCCTGAACCAGGCTTCAATGACGATGAGTCCGGCGTGCAGATTGTCTTCGGCATTGCAAGGCGGGTTCCTTCTCTGAATACTCCATAGAAGATTTTGAACACAAGGATCGTGCCGGCTCTGCAAAACAATTTCCACATACCACCGTAGAGAGCACAACAATCCACAAATCTAATCTGCTGACAACTTTTCATAGTGTGACATCATGCCACGGCCTAGTCATTTATTCGAACCGTTTTCTTAACCCGCTGCTGCACATATTGCGAGGCAGTTTCATTGGCACGTCTTGTCGAAGCAGAGATCGTGTCCTCTTATCACGGGATTCTCATCAATACGGGTGTGGGTAACCCAACCACGCCATCAACACGACGCTTGGGGAATAAGCGAGTTTACAGGGCAAGTGGGGAGGCGCATGGTTTCTACCGCCTTTATAAAGAGATAAGGATTCACCTTTTCTCCATCCACACCTTCTTCCTCTGCTCATCCATTTCCCTTCGCTTGAGCTCTAGCGCCCAAGCTTTCTCCTTCTCCGCAAAGTCATTCCAAGCATGTCCGGAGCGGGAGGCAAGTGGATGGCCTCCTCCGTTAAGGAGGAGGACATCACAAGCTTCGGGAGGCCGGATACCTGGCCGCAGACATCGCGCACCGGCTTCCTACCGAAGGGCAGATCATCCCTACCCTGGAGCCTCAGGAGAGGGTAGTGTTTCTCTCTCATTTTGTCCACGGACTGGGATTCCCCCTCCACCCATTTGTCTGCGGGCTCATGTTTTAGTACAGGCTGGACTTCCATGATCTGGCCCCCAATTTCATCCTCAATATCTCGACGTTTATCGTCGTGTGCGAGGCCTTGCTCCGCATTATGCCCCACTTTGGCCTATGGCTGAAGACCTTCAACGTGAAGCCGAAGGTGGTGGTCGGCTAACAAGCCGAGTGTGGAGGCGCCATGGTCAGCAAGATGCCCAATGTCACCTGGCCCGAAGGCTCCTATGTGGAGACCGTGAAGGGGTGGCAATCGGGGTGGTTCTACATCACCGAGCCGCGTGACGCCAACTGGGCAGTGGCCCCCGAATTTCGATCCGGCATCCCCATGCGGCTCACCTCCTGGAAAGAGAAGGGCTTAGCCTGGGACTCATCGGTGGAGCTGACCGGACTCCAGACCTGTATTAAAAATATGATAAGCAAGAAAATCAAGCTTGTCAACGTGGTCCAGGTCATGCTCTTTCGCCGGATCCTTTTGTGTCAAAGACGGGCTTTCAATATGTGGGAGTTCGACCCGGCCGAACACCAGACGTTGCGAGAGCTCTTTGATACGATGCACAAAGATGTCTGGAAGGTGCTGTTCAAGGCCGCCGAGGTACCTCCTCCCATAACCGAGGATCGTGGACTCAGCGCAAAGCGCCCCGCCAATCTGGTAAGCTCTTTGTATTTTGCAAGATGTTTCTTTCCCCAATATATTCGTGAGAGGAATCTAAGCCTCTGCGCTAATTCAACAGGACTGGGTAGCGGTAGCGGAGCAGATTGACTATCCGGCTCCACTACCTAAAGATCCAGCAATGGCTCTCTTAACGGACATGCTGTTTCCGGCGCCCTATGAGGTGCCAGAGAAGAAGGCTAATAAGAAGGCCATGGGGACCAGGAAGGGTCTCCAGCGCAAGGTTGTATCGGACTCATCGTCCAAAGACACCGAGGCGCGTTCCTCAAACAAAAATGAGGAGGAGGAAGAGGAAAGCCCTCCCCCCCCCAACCGAGGGGGAAAGAAAAGGAAGGACGCCCCATTTGGGGAGGCCGAAGGGTCCAAGAAGGGAAAGACCCTCCCTCCGGACCACTCCACCACAGCCGCCTACAGCGACGAGGAGTGGTTGCCCAGGGACAAGCCCCTGGCGAAGTCATAAGTATCCAGACACTATAATACTTCCGGTACATATTGCTTTATTGCTTCTTATCATGTCAAACATGATCGTGCAGTCCGGCTAAAGCCCACATCAACGTATCCTCCTCGGATGGGTCTTTGGGCCAGTCAGCGATGAACAGCGATTCGCTCCCGACGGCCACCTCCCCCGGCCCGCAGACGACACCGAGGTGCTATTTCAGAGGAAACCATACCAGGGGGAGACTGTTCTGGAGACGCCCCAGGGCGAAATCCCAGACACTGGGCACATGGGGGAGGGAAGACTCCCATGGATTCTAATGACGGGGTCCACAGCAAGTTTAGCCCCCATCCGGATACTACGTTGGAACCTCCAGTGGTTCTGGATTCGGGCAGGAAGCCCCTCACTAAGGGGGCGAGCCTCCTGTGCCGATGACCTTTGTCCATCCAGAGGCATCGGACAACTTGCTGGAAGCGCTTCGTGGCGCTTCCCTTGACGAAGAGCACCACACCATCATGAGTGCGGTGATTGAGAAGGTCCGGTCCGCCAAAAGCGGATTGACTGAAGCCTGCGTCAGCCTCCTAACAGGCTTTGAGGTAAGTAATAAAATTGTAAGAAAGTATCACAGTGTAGACAGTAGCCCCCGATGCTCTGTTTGGTGTTCGAAAAGAAAGGCCGAACAGAGGATCAAATAACATCCGCAGGAGTCTAATCAGAATATGTCTATGTGAATAAGTAGGCGTCGCTGTTGGCCGCTGCTGCTCGTACTACGGAGGTCCCCGGGCTGAAGCAGGACCTGGACCGGAACGAGGAAGAGCTCGGCCTCGTGAAGAGGCAGCTCGAGGAAAACAAAGGTACACAATACCCCGTGTGTATGTTTTATAAAGGAAAAGTTGTTGATGCTAATAAAAGCGTCATGAATTTTAATAGGGGCCACGACCGAAGTGGCGGCCCTTAAGAAGGCCCTGTCCAAGGCCGAAGACAAAGCGACCAAGGAGCGCACCAAGAACGAGAAACAATAGGCCCGGGTTGACGAGGTCCAGCAAGAGCTCTAGGACTTCCTAAAAAAATACGAGTCCTTGGAGCGTGACTCTAAGACGCAAGAGTCTGAGCTTGCGAAGGCCCGCCAGAGCGCACAGGATGCCAAAGCTGAAGCCCAAGAGGCCCTCCAAGAGGTTCAAGCGGCCAAGAAGATTGCGACGGGTAAGGCATTCAATATGCAAAGCAAGCATGTGAAGGAGACTTTCTTTTTACTTATCCGAATTTGGAGCTCTCCAGGAGCATTCACAGATCTGTCGCGCAGCATATCTGATGTTGCAGAGTTCTACCGAGCTGAAGAAGGGAGCTCGACGGAGAAGTTGTTCTAGTCCCAGTACATTAGGGCCGAACATCTGATGCCCTTGAGCGACCACCTGAAGCAACTGGTCGAACTTCATAAGGCGGACGAACTGGCCATGAAGGATCTCATAGTCCGGATGTGGCCTGCCGAGCCCCTGCCCAGCAGCTACTTCGGCCTAGTAAAGCGGCTTGTGAATGCCTGCCCGCGGCTTGAAGTCATAAAGCGGTCAGTCTATATTGAAGGTGCGCGCAGGGCCTTTTCCCATGCGAAAGTGCATTGGGCGAAGATGGATGCCAAGAAGCTGGTGACGGAGGGGCCGCCGAAGGGCAAGGAGCACCACCACCCCAAAAAGTATTATGATGGTGTCCTGAAGGGCGCCCGCCTTGTGGCAGAGGAATGTGCTAAGGATGTAATATTTGAATGAATGTACTAATTTCATCCTGTAATATGAAAACGAGTTCATTTGCACTATATAACGCTTGTTGATTTATTATATTACCTTTTGTGCGGCCGTTTATAAAATCTGAGAGTTGGCCAGTCGTCGGCTTCTGCCCCCATGTAACTAGTACTAGGGTGTTCGGGATAAATCTAAACATTCTTTATCCAAATTTTTGGTCATTTTAAGGAGGTGTTTAGCGCAGTGAACAAGGCAATCGGACTATACAGCTTTATCACTCTCACTTAGCCATAGAAGTCTATAATTTTAAATTTTGGCGTAGCCCCTTGTATTTGGAAGGCCGAACTTGGGGCGCTATACACGCCTAAATCGGACAAAGGTGATTCCTCGCCCAAAGCGAAAAAAATCTTTAAGGACTTGAGACCTCTCGAACAGCGACCAGCTCTTGCCTCATCATGACAGTCAGTTTTCGGCTTTCTCTACTGAGGTGCTTGTCCGGAAGAATCGGGACACAATCGCAGTAGTTCTCCCTATGCCACCTTAGCCGATGTAGCGGAACGTAAGGTAGCAAAACATGGGAGCCGGGCAAATCCAACTATTGACCCAAGACATGATTTGGAGTTGATGCATATAATGCTATAAGTTTGGGGTGCCGCAATGTTGAAAGTGTTCGGACTTTTTTTGCCGTGCTATGGGGTACACTGAAGCCCCTGGTGAGCTAAACGTATCAAAATGTACGGGTGCAATTTGTAATAAATAAACAGTCAAGGAAAAAGATAAAGAAATGTACTAATAAGCTGATGCTATACATTATTTCCAATTGTTATTTAAATAATACGTCAAGGCGTATGTATACAAGTAGTGCGATAAGCAAAAATAGGACTATTTGACATGTCCTGACCAAAGGCGAGCTGCGTGTGAGTATGTATAACAGGTATAAAGATCGTTATCAGAGACCACCTGGGGATTCCTTTATACGTCAAAGCTCCTTGCTTCCTTGGTGTTTCTGTCCCATGATGGGTCAAATAGTCAGGTTATCTGAAAGAAAATAGGGACCTGAAAGAAAGAAAACAGTGAAAGGGTACGGGTCTTGGGCGTTTGAGTCGCATTGTAGTTGTGCCTCCGCCTATGCCCATGGTATTTTAAGTGCCTAATAATGTGTGCGCGGCACGAATTTATCCACTTTACTAGGACTAGGGCGTTGGCCGAATTGCTAGGTGAGCTCAAGGCGTGTCGGACGATCCTGTAGCAGAGTACTCCGGACTCGCTTGGCGGTGTCCGGGGGCTTTATTGCCGAATTGGAGGTCTGTCTAAGAAGGCTGCTTTGTACCTCTGCTGCGAGGGACGCGGTGTGCTCCTCTATGCGGAGGGAGCGCTCTGTGTTTCCATTGACTGATATAACCCCGCGAGGTCCTGGCATCTTCAGCTTGAGGTATGCATAGTGCGGTACCGCATTGAATCTAGCGAATGCGGTTCGTCTGAGCAGTGCGTGATATCCGCTATGGAAGGGGACGACATCAAAGATTAACTCCTCGCTTCGGAAGTTGTTCGGAGATCTGAAGACTACTTCCAGTGTGATTGAGCCTATGCAACAGGCTTCTACACCTGCTATGACACCTTTAAAGGTGGTTTTAGTGGGTTTGATCCTTGAGGGATCAATGCCCATTTTGCGCACTGTATCTTGATAGAGCAGGTTCAGGCTGCTGCCACCGTCCATAAGGACTCTTTTAAGGTGGAATCCGTCAATGATGGGGTCGAGGACCAACGCTGCCGAACCGCCATGACGGATACTGGTCGGATGGTCCCTGCGATCGAATGTGATCGGACAAGAAGACCATGGGTTGAATTTTGGGGCGACTAGCTCCATCGCATAGACGTCCCTTAGTGCATGTTTCCGTTCCCGCTTGGGAACATGGGTTGCGTATATCATGTTTACTGTTTTCACTTGGGGAGGAAATTTCTTCTGTCCTCCCGTGTTCGGCGGCCGGGGATCCTCGTCGTCATCGCTATGCAGCCCCTTTTCCTTATTTTTGGCATTCAACTTGCCGCCCTGTTTGAACACCCATCATTCTCTGTTGGTGTGATTGGCTAGTTTATCGGCGGTGCCGTGGATTTGACATGAGCGATCGAGTATACGGTCTAGACTGGACGGGCCCGGATTGTTTCTTTTGAATGCCTTTTTCCGCTTACTAAACTTAGAGCCATTGAATCCGGCATTGACTATCGTGTCTTCGGCGTTATTGCTATTGTTGCGACACTTATGTCTGTTGCGTCGGGGCTTGCCGCTGTTATTTCCGGCATCTGAAGTGCCAAGATTTCTTGATGTGCTGTTGCTATGAGCCAGCCATCTGTCCTCGCCCGCACAAAAGCAGGTCATAAGTGTCGTGAGGGCTGCCATGGACTTCGACTTCTCTTAGCTGAGGTGTCGGGTGAGCCAGTCGTCACGGATGTTATGCTTAAAGGCCGCTAGGGCTTCGGCATCCAGACGGTCGACAATTTGGTTCTTTTTGGTTAGGAACCGAGTCCAGAATTTCCTGGCTGACTCTCCGGGCTGTTGGGTTATGTGACTTAAGTCATCAGCATCTGGGGGTCGCAGATAAGTGCCCTGGAAGTTGTCAAGGAATGTGTCTTCCAGGTTCTCCCAACTTCCAATGGAGTTTGCCAGCAGGCTATTCAGTCAATGCCGAGCCGGTCCTTTGAGTTTTAGTGGGAGGTACTTGATGGCATGTAGATCATCGCCGCGTGCCATGTGAATATGGAGAAGGAAATCTTCAATCCATACCGTGGGCTCTATTGTACCATCATATGATTCAATGTTCACGGGTTTAAACCCTTCTGGGAATTCATGATCCATTACTTCATCCGTCAAGCATAGGGGGTGTGCGGCGCCTCTATGCCGGGCTATGTCACGACGCAGTTCAAATGAGTTTGGTCTGTTGTGTTCGGCCCAGCCGAAATTGTTTTTAGTATATCCGGTGTGACGGTTGTCGTCACGCGTTGGGGCGCGCCCCCGTGATCCATAGATCGATCTTGACTGTCCTGCTTTGTTTTCCAATTTGTCTTGTAGGTCATGCGTGTAGCCCTGGGCCTTTGTGCTTTTGCTTTTTTGGCGACAGGGTGCGGGTTGGTGTTCGGGTTGATACGCCGCTTTATCTCGTCCACGAGGTGGCCGGTCTGCCACATCCTGCGCTGGTAGTGTAGGCTCTGGGGCCTCCTCCTCGAATCGAGGTAACAACCTGCGCTTTGGGTAACTTTTGGTTCGGCGCTCGAGTCCGTATTCCTCGGCTGCCAGGACCTCAGTCCATCTATCAGTTAGCAGATCTTGATTAACTTGAAGCTGTTGTTGCTTTTTGTTCAGGCTTTTTGTAGTGGCTATAAGCCGGCGCTTGAAGCGCTCTTGCTCGACGGGGTCCTCAGGCACGATGAATTCTTCGTCGCCGAGTCTCACCTTGTCTTCGGAGAGGGGCATGTAATCATCGTCCTACGAGTCTGCATCCATTGCCTGTTTATCAAGGCTAACTTGCCAATCCTCCTGTCTGGCCTGCTCAAAGCTTGGCTGGGCGGGATTGTTTTCGTCTTCAGCACCATCCGGAGTGCTATTGTCACTTGTGCTTGTATCGCCATTTTTGCTATGGTGGGGCTTAGAGCGGCGCCTTCGGCGCTTAGATTGCTTCTTGAGGGGATTATCCTCTGTTGCTTCGTTGCCATTGCGTCCTTTGGGCGTGTCCACCATATATATATATATATTGTATGATGAGGTGGCTATCCAGCGCCCTGTGGGCGGTGGTTCCTATTCTTCTCCTGCATCGTCGTCCATACCGTCGATGTCTTCGGAGTCAAAATCAAGCATGTCGGTTAAGTCGTCGACAGTGTCTATTAAGTGGGTGGTGGGTGGGGAACGAATTTCTTCGTCGCCCGCTTCCCACTCAAGCCGGACATAGTTCGGCCAAGTGTCTCCTGACAGGGAGAGAGACTTTAATGAATTTAGCACATTGCCCAAGGGCGAGTGCTGAGAGATATCCACGGAGGTAAACTCCATGATCGGTGCCCAATCGAATTCAATAGGCACGGATGCACGCGGTTCGAAACCTATGGCCAGAGATGAGTCCGAGGGTCCAATGACACAGATCTCTTTGGAGGTGAAGTCTGTGTTTGGCTCTAGCGCCGCTGAGTGTGCGGCCTCCGTGGCGGGGTCCATCCCCCCGTCCTCGGATGGCATGATCTGCTCCAGATTAAGAGCCAGGGCAACCACAGGTGTGATCTCCCGAACGCCGTCCGAAGGCAGATCTAGGTCATGCTCGTCGTGACTATTCGACACACCTGTCATGGGCTCGAATCCGTCGAACATCAAGTCTCTGCGGATGTTGGCGGTATAGTTCAGGCTTCCAAACCTGACCTGATGGCCAGGGGCCTAGCTATCGATCTGCTCCAGATGGCCAAGCGAGTTGGCTCGCAGTACGAAGCCGCCGAATACGAAGATCTGTCCGGGGAGGAAAACCTCACCTTGGATCGCATCACTTTAGATGATTGAAGGAGCCATAGAACCTTACCGTGATGACACAATGGAACTCTCAATGAAAGCACCAATGTCAGTGTCAAAACTGGCAGATATCGGGTAGGGGGTCCCGAACTGTGCGTCTAAGGCTAATGGTAACAGGATGCGGGGGACACAATGTTTACCCAGGTTCGGGCCCTCTCGATGGAGGTAATACCCTACTTCCTGCTTGATTGATCTTGATGATATGAGTATTACAAGAGTTGATCTACCACGAGATCGTAGAGACTAAACCCTAGAGGCTAGCCTATGGTTATGATTGATGTTGTCCTATGGACTAAGCCCTCTGGTTTATATAGACACCACAGGGGGCTAGGGTTACACAGAGTCGGTTACAGAAAAGGAGATCTACATATCCGAATTGCCAAGCTTGCCTTCCACGCGAAGGATAGTCCCACCCGGATACGGGACGAAGTATTCAATCTTGTATCTTCATAGTCCAACAGTCCGGTCGAAGTATATAGTCCGGCTATCCGAGGACCCCTTAATCCAGGACTCCCTCAGTGAACTTGACCTTAGCAATGGCCACGACACTTCCAGTGGTGATGGAACCTGCTCTGGGGTGAGCGGAAGCGACACCGACTATGACGAGCTGCCACGCTACCATGTGAAGGTGGAGGATGACTCCGACTAGGCGCCAGCAATGTCGGAGTCAGAGCCTCAAGAGTAGCACCCTCCGGGAGGAAGTTTCTTTTATCTTTTCCTTTCCCGCACTTGAATGATATCGGCCACATGGGGGCGTGTAAGAAACCGCGGCGCTTGCGCCTTTGTCTTATAACTTCTAGCTCATCTTTAAGTTATTGCAGCGTTTCTCGTTTAGGCTCAGTCCCCATTTTTCTTGATAGTGTAGTGCTCTGCGTCACTAGGACCTAGTCCCCTAGCAAGCCTCGACCATCGCTGGTATGCTAGGTCGTGATGCCTTGGGCAAGGCCAGGAGGTGAGGGGCTCGAGGTCCAGCAAGAGCTCCTGAGGCGCGATGCTCAAGAGGTCCCTGTCGGATTTAGGGATCCGCAAACCCTTGAGAGGTTCGAACTCTGGGGTGCTTGTAGAGATCTCAACCTGCCCAGCCTGCCTACTTGTGATCCTCCTAAGCCTAGCGTGTCGAGCTCAAAGAGACACAAAGACACAACGATTTATACTAGTTTGGGCCACCATTGTTGTGTAATACCCTAATCCAGTGTGGTGTGGTGGATTGCCTCGGAGGGCTGAGGATGAACTAGTACAATGGATGAACAAGCCTCAGGAGGTGAGGTGTTCTTTGTGTGGTGTATGCTAGCTCTACTTGTTCTGATCTCTCCCTTTCTATAGTAGTGGCTAGTCCTATTTTTAGTGACCTTGGTCCTCTTCCCAAATATGAGCGGGAAGGGATCCCACAACGGCCGGATTTGAAAGGGGGCAAGTAGTACAGTCTATCCTGACAAGAGTAGTCTTCTCCTGTGAAAAGCCTCTGGTCGTGACACTGCGGTGGGCTCGTCGATGACCTCCGTCCTGCCTTCCTAGCGGTCTTGGTCTTGTTGCACCAGAATGGAAACCTTTGGCTGATTCCTCGGGACTCCGCGTCAGTGGCTTACCTCCTTTGCACCGAAGAGGAAACCTGCGCTCTGCGCCCGCCTGGTGCCCGCCTGGCCTTGGTCGTCATGGCTCACGTCAGCTGAGCCTAGTGAGGCAACATTGGATAAAACTCTCCGCCCCTTAGGAGCCAGCCTGAGGAGGGCGATTCCTTCAAGGGTCTTGGCGTCGCCCACCTTGCGAGGCTTGGCCCCTCGCGAGGGTCTTGTGTTGTTGATGACGAAGCTGAGCTGTACCAGGTCGTCGATGAAGCCACATGGTGGGCCGCAGGTAGGCAGAGCAGGATACCCCCGAATCTAGGACGCCGACAGTAGCCCCCGGGCCCAAGGCGCGCTCGGACTTGGCTTCCAGGCAAAGCCAAAGGGCAAGTTCGGAGCGCCGCGGGCCCTAACCGCCTGCGGCCTTGATGACGCGTGGCGATTGATTGGACGTGGGCGAATCCATTTCCCCATGCTGCCTCGGCAACTGTTTCCGTCTGACAAAAGGGTTGCCGCCTGCCGCCAGGCTTTCACTGCTCCTTCTTCGTCTTGCTCTAGATCCCTTTCTCCCCGCAGTGGAAGAACTCACCAGATCTGTCGATTCCCCCCAAATCTTCCGCTCGATGGCCACTGAGAAAACCACGGCTCCTGCCTCGGCTGCCGGCCCCGCCTAGTACGATCCAGGGCTGCTGGCGCCTTGCGTGGCCAGGGAGAAGCTCCGGACCACGCTCCTTGTGACGGTGAGCGACGACAACGAGTGGAAGGAGACAACGCTCTGGGTCGCCACCGCTGCACCGGAGGCCGCGGGTAGCACCTTCTTCCCCTTCTTCATGCACAACGTCTACTCGGGGCTAGTACCTCAATTTTCCCACTTCTTATTCACCGTCCTTAACCCCTATGGCCTTCACGCGCTCCACATCCATCCCAACTCCATCCTCCTCCTGTCCATTTTCGCCTTCTATTGTGAGGCGTTCGTGGGGGTGATGCCCTCCGTTGCTCTACTCCGCCATTTCTTCTTCCTTCGCATGACCGGCGACAATCCGGTTGGGTGCATCGGCTTCGTTGTGGCACGGGGTGGTAACGCAATCTCCCGCGCCGAGAAGAAGGTGGAGGATGCCGTGAAGAGGTGGGTTCTGATGGATGCCAAGTGCTCCCAAAGCTCGCTGAAGCTGCCGACCGCGTTCCCCATCTCCGAGAAGTGGTGGCGTTCTGAGAAGATCACCGACCCTTCCCTGACATAGTTGGTGAAGAAGATGGAGAAGGAGCTGAAGAGCAAGAAGCTGATGGGGGCCATGTTCATCAAGGAGTTCCTGAGGCAGCGCATCGCGCCGCTTCAAGACCGCTCCTGCCCCTTGTGGAAGCTTGGTGGTGATGATGACAAAATCTGCCTGCGCCAAGACGCCCTTCCCGAGGAGGAACTGAGCAAAGTGTTACTCTACTTGACGGGGAAGGACCCGAGCGATGCTCCGGAAGGTTGGCTTCCGCTATACTGCCGTGATGACGCCGAGGAGGTTGCCGCGGCCATGCCTGTATTCGATGAGCTTGGGCTCGTGTGGCCGGGGCCTTCCGTGACGCCTACTGCTTTGGTGCACCTGTCCTCCGATGATCGATCCTCCGAGTCCACCGCGAACGAGATGGTGGAGGAATCCTCCACCCCGCGGCAGAGGGAGCTCCTCCGTGACTTTCCTGATGATGATGATGATGATGACGAACCATCAGTAGTGGAGGTGCCACGCCCTTCTGGAGTCACCAAGAGGTCTGGGATAGACTCTTTGAAGCAGCCCAAGCAAGTGGTCACAAAGAAGAGTAGCACAGCGCTGATTCCTCTGGGCAGCAGCCCGCCTTCGTCGACACCGTCCCGATCGGCTCCAACCGCAAGCTCTCCTGCTCCCAAGAGCTCGGCTCCAGCTGCTCCGCCTCTACGCCCGCTGCTGAGCATGAAGAGGAGCTATGCCTTCATCGGCCAGTAAGTTTCTCCCTTAACCTTGTTTGTTGGTTCTTGAAGAGATACTTAGTGTCTTTACCTATCGTTAGGCAGCAGCCATCGAAGAAGCAGAAGGAGGGCACAGAGGTTCCCGCGGCCGGAGACGCTGAAGTGGCTGCCGTGACCTTGGTGAAGGAGAGTGCCGCTAACCCCGCGGCCCCAGGGGTGATGCCATCTCCCGAGGACATGGATGGTCGCCCTCAGGAGGTGCCGGTGCCCTCGGCAGGCTTGACCCCTCCGGCGCCCAGCCTTGCCACGGCTGCTGAGGTCAACCAGCCTCCGAAGCCCCCGGTCCTTCCTGAGGCTGAGGTTTCTTCTGCCTTGGCACCAAGGGCATCTCCTCCCTTGCCCAGTGCATGGATGAGTCATCACACTTCTAGTACCTCCGGGGCCCTGGAAGAGGCAAGGGCGACGTTGGACCTCCTCCAGGGTAAACTTCAGGTCCCGAATCATTGCTCGGCGCAGGGACGCCTGGGGCTGATCTCTGGTTGGCTCAAGGCTAGCGCGTCTATTCGTGCAGCCTGGGGCTCTGCGGAGGAAGCCTAGAAGGTGCTTGGGGTGAACACCACCAAGCGCGACCTAGCGCAGAAGGAGGCCGCAGAAGCTGAGGACCGGTGCCGCGTTGTGGAGGCTGATCTGAAGGCTCTCCAGGATTGGCAGGCCACCCAGGCCAGCCAGCTCCAGGAGCGAGAGGAGAAGCTGAAGGCCCAGGAAGCTGCCGCCGCCAACCGAGACGCCGAGCTAAAGAATACGGCCTTAGAGCAGGCTGGAGAGTGCGACCGCCTCACGAAGCTGAAGGAGGAGGCGGAGGAAGCCCAAGCGGCCCTTACCGAGGCCAAGAAGGTGGCTGAGGGAGTCCCGGACTAGGGGGTGTTCGGATAGCCGAACTATCATCATCGGCCGGACTCCAATACTATGAAGATACAAGATTGAAGATTTCGTCCCGTGTCCGGATAGGACTTTCCTTGGCATGGAAGGCAAGCTTGGCGATACGGATATGTAGATCTGCTACCTTTGTAACCGACTCTGTGTAACCCTAGCCCTCTCCGGTGTCTATATAAACCGGATGGCTGTAGTCCATAGGACGAACAACAATCATACCATAGGCTAGCTTCTAGGGTTTAGCCTCCTTGATCTCATGGTAGATCCACTCTTGTAACACACATCATCAATATTAATCAAGCAGGACGTAGGTTTTACCTCCATCAAGAGGGCCCGAACCTAGGTAAAACATCATGTCCCTCGTCTCCTGTTACCATCCGCCTAGACACACAGTTCGGGACCCCCTACCCGAGATCCGCCGGTTTTGACACCGACATTGGTGCTTTCATTGAGAGTTCCTCTGTGTCGTTACCGATAGGCTCGATGGCTTCTTCAATCATCATCAACGACGTAGTCCAGGGTGAGACCTTCCTCCCCAGACAAATCTTCGCATTCGGCGGCTTTGCACTACGGGCCAATTCGCTTGGCCAACTGGAGCAGATCGAAAGCTACGCCCCTGGCCGTCAGGTCAGGTTTGGAAGTTTGAACTTCACGGCTGACATCCGCGGGGACTTGATCCTCGATAGGTTCGAGCCACATCCGAGCGTGCCGCACTGTCGCGACGAGCATGATTTAGCTTTGCAGCCGAACAGTACCTTTGAGGCCGCCCTCGAAACCGCTCCGATCTTCAATTCGGAGCCAGCTCCGCAGATCGAGGATGGATGCCTAGACACCGCCTCGGGGGCTGCAACCTCTACGGCGATAGAGCCGAACACTGACTTTGTCCCTCATACAGCTCATGACTCCGAGGTGCCGGACTCCTCGCCGGACTCCGAACCTCCTGCGCCCGCCCCGATCGAATCCGATTGGGCGTCGATCATGGAGTTCACCGCAGCGGACGTCTTTCAACATTCACCTTTCAGCGACATCTTGAGTTCGCTAAAATATCTCTCGTTATCAGGAGAGCCCTGGCCGGACTGCGGTCAGGACGGTTGGGATGCGAACGACAAAGAAATTCAAAGCCCACCCACCACCCACTTGGTAGCCGCTGTCGACGATTTAACCGACATGCTAGACTACGACTCCGAGGACATCGACGGTATGGACGACAATGCCGGAGACGACCAAGAACCAGTGCCTACTGGGCACTGGACAGCCACCTCATCATATGACATATACATGGTGGATATCCCAAAAGATGGGAATGGTGAAGGAACAGAGGAGGATGACCCCTCCAAAAAGCAGCCCAAGCGCCGGCGTCAGCGGCGCCGCTCTAAATCCCGCCATGGCACGAATGAAGACTCCGGCACCGGAGACAATAATACACCGGACAGTGCCGAAGACAACCCGCTCTAGCAAGATGCAGCGCAGAAGGACGGAGACGCCAGCCCTTATGAAGGAGCGGCAGAAGAAGAGGCAGAGGATCATACGCCTCCCTCCGGAGACGAAGCGAGCCTCGATGATGATGAATTCGTCGTGCCTGAGGATCCCGTCGAACAAGAGCGTTTTAAACGCAGGCTTATGGCCACGGCGAACAGCCTCAAGAAAAAGCAGCAACAGCTTAGAGCTGATCAGGATCTGCTAGCCGACAGATGGACTGAAGTCCTCGCGGCCGAAGAGCATGAGCTCGAACGCCCCTCCAAAAGCTACCCTAAACGCAAGCTTCTCCCCCGATTAGAGGAGGAAGCTTACGAACCCGCACCACCAGGAGACAATACGGCTGACCGACCACCCCGTGGTCGCGACAGAGAGGCCTCTAGGCCCTTCACTAGACCCGTACCCCGGCATCGCTCGAAAAGCACACGGCCACAGGGGAACACTCCGGACTTGCGAGATATATTGGAGGATAAGGCAAGACAATCAAGATCGATCTATGGATCGCGTGGGCATCCCATGATTCGTGACGACAATCGTCGCGCCGGACACAGTAAGTCCGGCCGGGCCGAACAAAATAGACCAAGCTCCCTTGAGCTCCGTCGTGATATCGCCCAGTACAGAGGCGCCGCACACCCACTATGCTTCATAGATGAAGTAATGGATCATCAAATCCCCGAAGGGTTTAAACCCGTCAATATTGAATCCTACGATGGCACAACAGACCCCGCGGTTTGGATCGAAGACTATCTCCTTCACATCCACATGGCCCGCGGTGACGATCTTCACGCCATCAAATACCTCCCCCTCAAGCTTAAAGGACCAGCCTGGCATTGGCTCAACAGCTTGCCAGCAGAGTCAATTGGGAGTTGGGAGGACCTGGAAGCCACACTCTTCGATAACTTCCAGGGCACTTATGTGCGACCACCAGACGCTGATGACCTAAGCCACATAATTCAGCAGCCAGACGAATCGGCCAGGCAATTCTGGACACGGTTCTTAACCAAGAAAAACCAAATCGTCGACTGTCCGGATGCGGAGGCCCTCGCGGCCTTCAAGCATAACATCCGCGACGAGTGGCTTGCACGGAACCTGGGATAGGAAAAGCCGAAATCCATGGCAGCCCTCACATCACTCATGACCCGCTTCTGCGTGGGTGAGGACAGCTGGCTAGCACGCAGCAACAACCTCAGCAAAAATTCTGGCAGTCCGGACTTCAAGGACCGAAATGACAGGCCGCGTCGCAACAAAAACAAACGCTGCATTAACGGCGATCATACTGAGGATACGGCAGTCAATGCCGGATTCAGAGGCTCTAAACCCGGTCAGCGGAAAAAGCCATTCAAAAGAACTACTCTGGGTCCGTCCAATTTGGACCAAATACTCGACCGCTTGTGCCAGATACACGGCACCCCCGAAAAGCCAGCTAACCACACCAACAAGGACTGTTGGGTATTCAAGCAGGCAGGCAAGTTAATTGCTGAAAACAATGACAAGGGGCTGCATAGCGATGACGAGGACGAGACCCAACCGCCGAACAATAGAGGACAAAAGGGTTTCCCCCCACAGGTGCGGACGGTGAACATGATATACGCAACGCACATACCCAAAAGGGAGCGGAAGCATGCACTCAGGGATGTCTACGCGATGGAGCCAGTTGCCCCGAAGTTCAATCCATGGTCCTCCTGCCCGATCACTTTTGACCGAAGGGACCACCCCACCAGCATCCGCCACGGCGGATTCGCCGACTGGTCTTAGACCCAATCGTCGATGGATTTCACCTTACCAGAGTCCTGATGGACGGCGGCAGCAGCCTGAACCTGCTTTACCAGGATACAGTGCGCAAAATGGGCATAGACCCCTCAAGGATTAAACCTACCAAAACGACCTTTAAAGGCGTCATACCAGGTGTAGAAGCCAATTGTACAGGCTCAATTACACTGGAAGTGGTCTTCGGATACCCGGACAACTTCCGAAGCGAGGAGTTAATCTTCGACATAGTCCCGTTCCGCAGCGGCTATCATGCCTTGCTCGGACGCACCGCGTTTGCAAAGTTCAACACGGTGCCGCACTACGCATACCTCAAGCTCAAGATGCCAGGCCCCCGAGGAGTCATCACGGTCAACGGAAACACTGAATGTTCTCTCCGCACGGAGGAACATACAGCGGCTCTCACGGCAGAAGTGCAATGCAGCCTCTTAAGGCAATTCTCGAGTCTGGCCTTTAAGCGGCCGGACACAGCTAAGCGCGCCCGTAGTAACTTACAACAGGACCACCTGGCACGTTCCGAGCACGCGTAGCAGTGCGGCCCCAACCCCAGCTCCCGCGAAACGTTAAAGCAGGTCCTTCGCGTACACCATTCCGCTCCGAAGATACCATGGGCATGGGGAGAGGGGCACGACCACGATAAACCCAGACTGCGGCTTAACCACACCAAGGGCTCTCAAGTGTGTCATTCCTTTTTCTTTTCTTTTTACCTTTTATTTTTTACCCACAGGACTCCGTTTGTCAGAGGCCCTGTCCGGCAGCAGATCTGCCGAACTCACGATGCAATAGCCAGGGAAGGATAAAGGCTACAACGAATATGCAGGTGGTCTCCGTTACGAGCATTTTTATACACCAATCTGCAGCCTACCCCTGGAGGGGGACATGTTTAACCGTCCCATACCTTGCTTATCGCACTATTTGTATCATTCCGCATTCGTAGCAGCACTTATTGAATAAAACAATGCAGCACCTTTTTGCTTATAATTGCATTTCCTTTTCATACATATGTTCATTCACGGCATATTGCATCCGTACACTTTGGTACGGCTAATATACACCAGGGGCTTATGTCCCCCGCATCATGGTGTGATGAGTCCGAACACTTTCACAAGTGCAGCACCCCGAACTTATAGCACTATATGCATCGGCTCCGAATCATGTCTTGGGTCAATAGTTGGGTTTGCCCGGATCCCATGTTTTGGTACCTTACGTTCCGTTATATCGGCTAAGGTAGCACTGGGAGAACCACTGCGATTGCGCTCCAGTTGAGCTGGGTTAACGCCTCAGTGGAGAAAGCTAAAACTGACCGTCATGATGAGGCGAGAGCCGGTCACTGTTTGAGAGGTTTTTTGCGAGTCCTTAAAGACTTATGCCTCTTAGAGCGAGGAGCCGGATACTGTCCGGCCAAGGCGTGGATAGCGCCCCAAATTCGGCCTTCCGAAGACTAGGGGCTTCGCCGAAATTTAAAATTATAGAATTCTATGGCTAAGTGAGAGTGTTCAAGCATTATAAGTCCGGTTGCCTTGTTCGCTGTGTCGAGCGCCTCCCTAGATGGACCCAAAAATGGGAACAAGAGCGCTAGAGTTTATCCCGAACACCCCAGCCGACGACTTGCCATCTCTCAGATTTGATAAACAGCCGCACAGAAGGTAATATTTTAAATTAACAAGCGTTGCTTAGCGCATATGAACCAAGTTTTCAGCGCACACGATAACAACATGCGAGTCTACTCAAATATTACATCTTTGGAGCACTCACCCGCAATAGTGCGGGCGCCCTTCAGCACACTCTTATAATACATCTCGGGCGTGCGATGCTCCTTGCCCTCTTGTGGCGGGTCCGTCACGAGCTTCTGGGCATCCATCTTGCCCCAGTGCACCTTTGCGCGGGCAAGGGCCCGGCGGGCACCTTCAATACAAGCGGAATGCTTGATGACTTCAACCCACGGGCACGCATCCACCAGCCGCCGCACTAGGCCGAAGTAGCTCCCAGGCATGGCCTCCTTAGGCCACAGCCAAACTATGAGGCCCTTCATGGCCTGTTCGGCCGCCTTGTGGAGCTCAACCAGCTGCTTCAGCTGGTCGCTAAGGGGCACCGGATGTCCGGCCTCAGCATACTGAGACCAGAAGACCTTCTCCGTCGAGCTCCCCTCCTCGGCCCGGTAAAATGCGGCAGCATCGGACACGCTGCGAGGAAGATCTGCGAACGCTCCTGGAGAGCTCCGAATTTGGGTAAGCAACAGGTAATTAACACTCACATGCTTATTTTGCATGAAAAATGCCTTACCCGCTGTTATTTTCTTCACAGCCTCAATCTCCTGGAGGGCCTTGTAGGCTTCGGCCTTAGTGGCTTTGGCACTCTCAAGAGCCGTTGCAAGCTCAGACTCTCGAGTCTTCGAGTCACGCTCCAAGCTCTCATGTTTTTTCACGAGATCCTGGAGCTCTTGCTGTACCTCCGCCACCTGCGCCTCCTGCCTCTCTCGCTCGGTGCGCTCCGCGGCCGCATTGCGTTCGGCCGCGGCCACCGCCTCCTTCAGGGTCGCCACCTCGTTAGTGGCCCCTGCAATACCCAAGTTATCCTTGTCATTTTTCTTGCAACCAAATCCTTTTCTGTAAGGTACAATTTTCATAAGGTATTACTCACCTTCTTTTTCCTCGAGCTGCTTCTTGGCACGGCCGAGCTCGTTCTCGGACCGCTTGAGGTTTTCCTTCAAAGTATTGACCTCCACAGTCAGTGCGGCGGAGGTCAGCAACACAGCCTGCAATCCCATATTGACATATTTTCATGACTCCTGCGTTTATCTTTCTAAAGATCCTCAGTCCGGCTTTTCTTTCCGAACATCGAACCGAGCATCAGGGGCTACTGTCTATGCGGTACCATTTTACATATATTGAAATTCTTACCTCAAAGCCTGTTAGAAGGCTGCTGCAGGCTTCCGTCAGCCCGCTCTTGGCGAGCTGAACCTTCTGAATCAGCGCACTCATAACAGTGCGGTGTTCCTCTTCGATGGAGGCACCGTTGAGCGCCTCCAGCAAATTATCCAGCACCTCCAGTTGGACGGAGGCAGCCGGCATCGCGGTCTTGCCCTTCTTACGAAGGGGTCGCCCGCCGGACTCCGGAGCCACTGTGGCCTCCGGGGCTGAGTCCGGTGCAAAGTCCGGGAGGTTGTCCTGCGACACCTCCGGGGCCTCCTCCTCCTGGTAGGTCCCTTCCTGGGACCCCACCTTGGCGTCGTCCGCGGCACGGGGGGTGGAGGCAGTCAAGGACCCGCTCGACGAAACGGGAAGATCATCCTTGGGCGGACTGCAGGGTTGTATGCGGCATTAGAAAGACATTGTGTGGTGAAAAGAAAAAACCTTGAAGTTATTCGGGAGTCCGGATACTTATGATCTCGCCAGAGGCTTGGCCCTTGGAGGCCAGTCCTCGACGTCGTCACTGGCGTTGGCGGAGCGGTCCGGGGGAAAGGTTATTCCCTTCTTGGAACCTTCGGCCTCCCATGTTGGGGAGGCCTTCCTTTTCTTTCCTCCCCCCGCTTGGGGAGAGGCTTTCTTCTCCTCCTCGCCTTGGTGGGAGGAGTCGGCCTCGGATTCATCATCCAATAGCACTTGAAAACGGGAACTCTTATGGGTCCCCGTGGCCTTCTTCTTGGCCTTCTTCTCCGGCACCACGTGGGGTGCCAGAGCCAGCAGCCCCGTTAGGCGGACGTCCGCTGGGTCCTCTGGCAATGGGGCCGGACAGATAGTCCTTTCGGCCTTCGCTAGCCAGTCCTGTCAAAGGTAAAAGGGGAGTTTAGATCCCGCATAGAGTCAAACTATGGAAAACAAGTGGCAAAATCACTTACCTCGTCAGCCGGACGCTGCGAGCGGAATCCGCGATCTTCGGTAGCGGATGCGGGAGCTTCGGCGCCCTTGAACAACACCTTCCAGACATCTTCATACGTGGTGTCGAAGAGCCCGCTCAGGGTCTGGTGCTGCGCTGGATCGAACTCCCACATGTTGAAGCCCCGTCGTTGGCATGGGAGAATCCGGCGGATGAGCATGACCTGGACTACGTTGACAAGCTTGAGCTTCTTGTCCACCAGCTTCTGGATACAGGCTTGGAGTCCGGTCAGCTCCTCCGAATTCCTCCAGATCAGGCCACTCTCTTTCCAGGAGGTGAGCCGTGTAGGGATGCTGGATCTGAATTCGGGGGCCGCTGCCCAATCGGCGTCACGCGGCTCGGTGATGTAGAACCACCCCGATTGCCACCCCTTGATGGTTTCCATGAAAGTGCCTTCCAGCCACGTACCGTGGGACATCCTGCCACCATGGCGCCTCCGCACTCCGCTTGGCTGCCCTTCACAACCTTCGGCTTGACACTGAAGGTCTTGAGCCACAAGCCGAAGTGGGGCTGGATGCAGAGGAAGGCCTCGCACATGACGATAAACGCCGAGATGTTGAGGATGAAATTCGGGGCCAGATCATGGAAATCCAGGCCGTAGTAGAACATGAGCCCCCGGACGAAGGGATGAAGTGGGAAGCCCAGTCCGCGGAGGAAATGGGGAAGAAACACTACCCTCTCATGGGGCCTGGGGGTGGGGATGAACTCTCCCTCGTCGGGGAGCCGGTGCACGATGTCACTGGACAAGTATTCGGCGTCACGCAACTTCTGGATCTGCCCCCCCTCCCCCCCGTGATGGAGGAGGCCATCCACTTGCCTCCCGCTCCGGACATAGTTGGAGAAGGTTGAGGTGAGAAGTGCGGACTTGGGCGCTGGAGCTCGAGTTTGCGGAGATGGATAAGCCGAGGAAGAAGGCGCAGGTAAAAGGGTTGGATCTTTATCCCCTTATATGGGCGGACAGAAACATGCGTCCCCACCGGCCTGGTAAAACTCGCTTATCTCCCAAGCGTCACAATCAATGGCGCGGTTGGGTTACCCACGTCCGTATTGATGGGAATCTCGGAATAAGGGGAAAACGATCTCTGCTTCGACAAGACGTGCCAAGGAAACCGCCTCGCTAAACGCGCTGAGGTGGAACGATAAAAGCAATTCGAGTAAAGGCTTGGAAGTGGTGTGACGTCACGCCACAGAATACGTCAGCAGATTGATCTTGTGTAATATTTTCTCTATGGTGGTATGTGGAATTTATTTTTGCAGAGCCGGACAGTATCCTGGTGTTCACAATCTTCTATAAACTATTCGGAGGAAGAACCCGCCTTGCAATGCCGAAGACAATATGCGCGCCGGACTCGTCGTCATTGAATCCTGGTTCAGGGGCTACTGAGGGAGTCCCGGACTAGGGGGTGTCCGGATAGCCGAACTATCATCATCGGCCGGACTCCAATACTATGAAGATACAAGATTTAAGACTTCGTCCCGTGTCCGGATGGGACTTTCCTTGGCGTGGAAGGCAAGCTTGGCGATACGGATATGTAGATCTCCTACCTTTGTAACCGACTCTGTGTAACCCTAGCCCTCTCCGGTGTCTATATAAACCAGATGGCTGTAGTCCATAGGACGAACAACAATCATACCATAGGCTAGCTTCTAGGGTTTAGCCTCCTTGATCTCGTGGTAGATCCACTCTTGTAACACACATCATCAATATTAATCAAGCAGGACGTAGGGTTTTACCTCCATCAAGAGGGCCCGAACCTGGGTAAAACATCGTGTCCCTCGTCTCCTGTTACCATCCGCCTAGACGCACAGTTCGGGACCCCCTACCCGAGATCCGCCAGTTTTGACAACGACAGTGGCCGTCATGGAGTGCAGCACTCTTACCTCCCTCAAGGCACGTTTCCACAAGGCTCAGAAGGCGCTCTTTGGAGATGATCCCTCGAAGAAGACGGTGGTGACGACCCCGAGGGACAGCCCTGCTGCTTTGCTTCCTGAAGTCCTGGCGGTGCTTGAAGATGTTGTCGACGGGTTTGCCTCCTTGGTGGAAAGCAAGGCGCGCTCACTTTCTTCCTTGGCTCTGACATGCGTCTTCAGCCATCTTTATCTCCAGGATGTCGGCTTCGACCTCTCCTCCTTCCTTACTCCGGTGGACGTCGACTCCCAGGATGCTGCTGCTGCCGCCGTGAAGAGCTTCATGGACGCCATGCTGAGTAAGTTCCTGGTCGTTGGTCCCCAGTCTGAAGCCGGTGGAACGGGCGAAGCGCCTGGCGATGAGGCTCTGCTGGAGGGCAGTGGTGACGCCCAAGTCTGAAGAGGTGGCTCGGTGATTCTGCTTCTCCCTGTCTGTCCTGTATCATGCAACATGCCTCAAGGAGGCGTTTAAAACTATTTCCTTGGAACAATACGTCTTGTAATAACTAGATTATGCTCCTTTAGCTTTTCTATTTGCTTTGTTATTCTGCGTCGGCACATCCCGGCCCCGCGTGTACCTCAATCGTTGTTGGGTCGTCCGGATCACCAGGACGAGCCCAAGAGGTGAGGGGCTACGTGACAAGTTACGATCCTGAGACGCGATGCTCAGGAGTCCTCCTTGACGTGCGAACAGCTTAGGAAAAGGTGCAGGGGCAAGCCTTGGTATTCTGCGTCAGCAGGGCCCGGCCCCGCGCATGTTTGAGCCGTCGTTGAGTCATCCGGATCACCAAGACAAGCCCAAGAGGTGAGGGGCGACGTGACCAGTTAGGCTCCTGAGGCGCGATGCTCAGGAGTCCCCCTTGACGTGCGAAAGGCTTGAAAAAAGAAGGGTGAAAGCCAGGTCTTTGCATTCTGCATCGACAGGGCCCGGCCCCGCACATACCTTAGCTGCCATTGAGTCGTCCGGATCAACAAGACGAGCCCAAGGGGTGAGGGGCTACGTGGCCAGTTAGGCTCCTGAGACGCGATGCTCAGGAGTCCCCCTTGACGTGCGAACAGACCATCATACCTTTTCCTCGCCGAGCTATCGCTTGGGAGGGGTGCGCGAAGACCAGGCTCGTGAGGCCTGGCGAGGTGGGGTACGCCAGGTGTGACCCGAGCGTAGCCCCCGTTCCCAGCCCCCTCGCGCTACCCTCCCGAGGGAAAGCAGCGCGGTGAGGCTAGCCACTGAGCCCGAAGGCTCCCCGAGGTTAATGCAGCCGTGAGGCCACCCCCAGTTGTTTATCACCAGTGCAAAGCATAGCGCTATCACTCTAGCACGGGCATAGCCGCTCCTCGGCAGTGTCGACGGCCAGCACAGAGCATTGTGCTTCCACTGGTGCGTGGGAGGGGGCTCCCTATGAGGGGAGCCCCCGGGGCGTGTACAACCCCGCCCTGACACGTGGCTTGCACGGAAGGGCTGGAGGAGGTGTATATGGGCACCCGTGAGCCAGCACGGGACTCACAAGGCCCTACCTCAAGGCGGGTTGCGCCTGGTCTTGATTGGAGATGCTTGAATTAGTCCTGCGAGATGGTTAGGCAGCCTGCGCCGAATGAGTTTCCTGAGGTTATTGCATGAGAAGGCCAGACACCAACGACCCCAGGAGGTGACGTGAACGGGACCGGCCTGCCAGTCAGAGCTCAGCCATTGGATTTATTGATGTTGCAGGGATGGAACCAAGCACAAACGCCGTGCCCAGTCTTCTCATGCAAAGATCCTGAGGAAAAAAAAATCGGCGCGCGGTTCCCGTGGCCATAGGGGCACCAGGTCAGGCGCCCTCACTCGTCCTCCCGCGATTAGCTCATGCGAGAACAAGGCACCAAGGACCATGGGAGGTGACGTACACGAAGCATCGTCAGGCAGTCAATAATACAAAAGTAGCTTGAAGAGGGTTGTAGTTGGCTCTGGTAGATGCGGAAAGGATACATGCCGTAAGGACGGACCTACACGGCCTGGGGATGATGCAGCCCGAGGGGCGCCCCCTGACTGAAACAGACTCGAAAGATGTCACATGGTACCGTTGCTGAAGTGGTGCTGAAGTAGCCAAAAAACGCGCGCCGCTGGAGCCGTTCCTCATGAGCTACCCAGGTACCGAGCCTCGGGAGACTCAGTGGGACCAAGAGGCTCCTGAAGGTGCTCCTCCATCTCCTCTAGGACCGCCTGGTGCCTGGCCTCACAGGCCGTCTGAGCGCCCCTCATGGAGCGCTGGAACGCCTCAGCCGTGCCCGCCAGGCCAAAAGGCATGCAGACGTAGCTGTGAGGTGGACCCTCGCATCGGCCGACACGAGACGGCCACATGTGCTGCCGAGATGCGGCCCTATTGAGCCCGGGGATGTTGATGCAGACACAGAACTCCTTACCCTCGCCAGGGCAGTGAGTTGCGCCATGCGGCAGGCGACGATCGCCTTGCAGAACCCTTCCTTCTTGAATCTCCTTGATTGCCTTGCTGATGAACTCCTGAACGCCTGGTGCCTCACGCCTGCTACCTTCTCCTGGGAAGCGTGCTCTAAAGAGTGCCTCCACATGGTGCCCGAGTGCCCTCTCACGACATTGGCTAAATTTGAGGCCCTCCAAAGGAGAGCCCCCGAGCCCAGCCTGAGAGGAGCGTCGGGCACGCCTTCCTATGTGGTGGGCGAAGGCGCCACGTCCGGAGACGCAAGGCTCGGCACTGCGTCATCAAGTGATGCTTCCTCACAAGACCCCTGTCCCAGCTGCAACTTCTTCGTCTTGGGGGCGACCTCAGGAGGGAGGGCACCGTCCTTGTCTTCAGGGTTCTCAACTACTACAGCCTGGAAGGCGCGCTTGAGGGAGCACACTGCATCCTTCTCTTGACAGGCGATCGTGATGACGCCGCTGCTTCCTGCCATCTTAAGGACGTTGTAGCCGTGGTGCGTGGCCGCCATGAACTTGGCTAGTGCTGGGTACCCTCGGATGGCGTTGTAGGGCAGGCAGATGTCGGCAACGTGGAAGTCGATGAGCTCAGTGTGGTAGTTGTTGCGCTTGCCGAAGGTGACAGGGAGGCAAACCTTCCCGATCGGGTGTGTCGATCCGTCGGGCACTCCTGAGAATGGCTTGGTGGGGTGACGCTGGTAGTATGGCACCTGGAGCCTATCGAACGTCTGAACAGAGAGAACATAGAGCCCTGCTTCGCCATCAATGAGAGTCTTGGTGACGACCACGTTGCTGATGATGGGGGAGCAAAGCATGGGGAGTGCACCAGCGGTAGCCGCGCACTTGAGCCGGTCTGAGGAGTTGAAGGTGATGGCGCGCTTGGACTGCTTGAGAGGGTGAGTTGCTTCGGGCTTGGGGAGCACTACATTCACCTCGCGTGCAAACTGCTTGAAGACGCGATGGGAAGCCGGGGCCTGTGAGCCGCCCAAGATGCAGGCAATGGTCCGAGGCTCCTGGAAGCCCCCAGCCCCCTCGTCCTAGTGGTGATCTTCATTTCTCCTTGGTAGTGGAGGTAGAGGAGGCAAAGCTGCATTGCCCTGAGGGCGGTCCTCACGAGGCTGCTCCCTCCAGTTGCCCTCGCGAGGCTCGCCCTGCCAGCGGTCCTCACGGGGCTGGTCGCGCCACTCTTGACGACGGTCGCGTCCATCCCAGCGTCCTCCACCTTGGCCACCTCTGCGATCGTAGCCTCGATCATTACGCTCGAGGCGTCGACCGAGGCGCCCATCGCGGAGAGCCCTAAGCTCCTAGAAGTCGCTGGTGTTGTGGTTGTAAACATTGTGGAAGGCGCAGAACGGCCGCTTGCCCTTGGATGACTCGGGGTGGTCACAGCCGCGCTTCGTGTCTGGCTTAGCCACAAGCACGGCCAGCCCCTTGCGCTTCACGTCCTTGGTCTTGGTCTTCTTGTCTTCTAGATCAGCATCATGAAGTTCGAGGAGGGAGAGGCGTCCCTCCTCAGCCCTCACACACTTGTTCGCCATGTTGAACATTTCTAGGGCGGTGCAGAGATCCTCGTGGATGGCAAGCTCCTCCTTCATCTTGACATCACGGACGCCATCAGTGAACGCGGAGATGATGGCCTCGTCCGACACCTTGGGAATCTTGAGGCGAACGTT
Organism: Triticum dicoccoides; assembly: GCF_002162155.2. Lineage (NCBI taxonomy): Eukaryota > Viridiplantae > Streptophyta > Magnoliopsida > Poales > Poaceae > Triticum > Triticum dicoccoides. The sequence goes on from NC_041385.1 coordinate 340,844,197, forward strand.
GTTGAAGTGCTGGATATACATATGCAGGGTCTCTCCAGGTTACTGCTTGATGCGGCGCAGGTCACCCGCGGCCGGCGGACAGTCGCGAGTGCCCTGGAAGTTGGCGATGAAGCGGCTGTGCATCTCCTCCCAGGAAGAAACCGACCCCTCAGTCAGGTTCAGGAGCCAAGAACGTGCGCCATCCTTGAGGGCCATCGAGAACCAGTTTGCCATGATCTTCTCATCGCTGATGGCCGCCTTGATGCTCAGCTCGTAGAGCTGTAGGAACTCGGCAAGGTCGGCGGTGTCGTCGTAGCGTGGAGGTAGGTCAGGCTTGAACTTGCTTGGCCAGACAATGTTGCGGAGCTCCATAGTGAATGCGTGGCATCCTGCCGTGGCTACCGGAGGTCGTCGAGAGGGTGGAACATGATCCTGGTGCACGCGCACCACCACCTCCTGTGGCGGCACGCGAGCCTGGTGCCGGGTGCTGGAAGCACGCGCGCTTCTCCTTGGGGACGCTGCACCACCTGGAAGCTCACGTCATCCCGAGATGGCGCCGGGCCTGCGAGTCGCGCCGCGGAGCCATACGCCTTGGCTCGATAATGGCACCCTGGGCCGAAGGTGGTAGAGGAGCCCCGTGCACCACGTCGCCCGCTGCAGGTTGTTGCTGAGGCAGTGAGCGAGACGGCCCGGTGGAGCCCCCGTGTGCGACACTGATGAGCTCGGCGATCCCCTCAAGCCACTCCTCATAGAGATCACCCACCAAGCGGTAGCAAAGAAGCTCCCGCGCTGTGAGTAGGGTGGCCTGTGCATCCACCTAGCCGCGACGTGCATGGGATGACGAAGCTCCTGGGGTCAGTGACAGAGTAGCGGTTCGGCCGTCACGGTGCACCGATGGGTGCGGCAACGAAGCTTGCTGCTCGTGCCCAGCAAGGCCCGTGGTAGCGTTGGCCACCAGAGAAGGGGCACGACAGGCACAATCGTCACCCGCCGGAGCCGTCTGAGCGACGCAGGCGGCTACAACAGCCCGACGCTCGGCAAGAACCCGGCGCGCGTCGGCCATGGAGGTGTCAGAGTGGTGGTGGATCGAGCGACGGAAGAGAGGATCCGACGCACCCCTACCTGGCACACCAAATGTCGGATTTAGGGATCTGCAAACCCTTGAGAGATTCGAACTCTGGGGTGTGTGAAGAGATCTGAACCTGCCCAGCTTGCCTACTCGTGATTCTCCTAAGCCTAGCGCGTCGAGCTCAAAGAGACACAAAGACACAACGATTTATACTAGTTCGGGCCATCGTTGTGGGGTAGTACCCTAATCCAGTGTGGTGTGGTGGATTGCCTCCAAGGGCTGAGGATGAACTAGTACAATGGATGAACAAGCCTCAGGAGGTGCGTTGTTCTTGGTGTGGTGTATGCTAGCTCTACTTGTTCTGATCTCTCCCTTCCTATGGTGGTGGCTAGTCCTATTTATAGTGACCATGGTCCTCTTCCCAAATATGAGCGGGAAGGGATCCCACAATGGCCGGATTTGAAAGGGGACAAATAGTGCAGTCTATCCTGACAAAAGTAGTATTCTCCTGCGAAAAGCCTCTGGTCGTGACGCTGCGGTGGGCTCGTTGATGACCTCCGTCCTGCCTTCCTGGCGGTCTTGGTCTTGTTGCACCAGAATGGAAACCTTTGGCTGATTCCTCGGGACTCCGCGTCTCTGGCTTACCTCCTTTGCATCGAAGAGGAAACCTGCGCTTTGCGCCCGCCTGTCGCCCGCCTGGTCTTGGTCGTCATGGCTCACGTTAGCTGAGCCTCGTGAGGCGGCATTGCATAGAACTCTCCGCCCCTTAGGAGCTAGCCTAAGGAGGGAGATTCCTTCAGGGGTCTTGGCGTCGCCTGCCTCACGAGGCTTGGCCCCTCACGACGGTCTTGTGTTGTTGATGACGAAGCTGGGCCGTACCAGGTCGTCGATGAAGCCACGTGGTGGGCCGCAGACAGACAGGGCTGGATACCCCTGAATCGAGGACACCGATAGTCCCCCTTGACGCGCAAGTGGCTCTCGAGAGATAAAGGATCTTCACCCAGACAAGATCACGAAAGTAGTGCGGAGCGTTATTAAGAGACTCACGCTTGATGCAAAATGGATGACTTAGCTTATAGGGCGATGTGAGGCATTCACGGCATGCGGGTGACCTTCGCAGTGTGGAGACACGCTTCCTTGGAGATTTGGTTCCCTATGCACCATTTCCCCGCGATGGGTCAACACAAGTCCAGCGAAGGGCATGTAAAGCATCGACGCCCTTTGCATTTCAACTAATGTAAATTTGGCCGAACTACGGCCCTCCCGCCCATATCTCCTTGTGAGGTCTGCCTCTCTTTTCCTCGCTCGTCAATGTGCTCTATATCACCAGGACCCGACCCTCGAGCGAGGCTCAGCCGTCGTAGGTATGTCAGCATGCAATGCATGGGACAAGGCTAGGGGGTGAAGGCTCGAGAGCCAGTAGTGTAGGACCTTGAGAAGAGGTGTCTAGGGGGGGATTAGACACTAAGTACCAAAGTTGCAATTTTTAAGATCTTTAAGTTAAGTGGAGTTTGGGCACAAGTTTAACATTCACAATACATATCAAGCAAGCATGCAAAGAGTATATGAGCAGCGGAAAGTAAAGCATGCAACTTGCAAGAATGTAAAGGGAAGGGTTTTGGAGGATTCAAACGCAATTGGAGACACGGATGTTTTTGGCGTGCTTCCGATAGGTGGTGCTATCGTACATCCACGTTGATGGAGACTTCAACCCACGAAGGGTAATGGTTGCGCGAGTCCAGGGAGGGCTCCACCCACGAAGGGTCCATGAAGAAGCAACCTTGTCTATCCCACCATGGCCGTCACCCATGAAGGACTTGCCTCACTAGCGGTAGATCTTCACGAAGTAGGCGATCTCCTTGCCCTTACAAACTCCTTAGTTCAACTCCACAATCTTGTCGGAGGCTCCCAAGTGACACCTATCCAATCTAGGAGACACCACTCTCCAAGAAGTAACAAATGGTGCGTTGATGATGAACTCCTTGCTCTTGTGCTTCAAATGATAGTCTCCCCAACACTCAACTCTCTCTCATGGGATTTGGATCTGGTGGAAAGAATATTTGAGTGGAAAGCAACTTGGGGAAGGCTAGAGATCAAGATTCATATGGTAGGAATGGAATATCTTGGCCTCAACACATGAGTAGGTAGTTCTCTCTCAGAAAATGTATGCTGGAAGTGTAGGTTCAGTCTGATGGCTCTATCCACGAATGAAGAGGAGGTGGAGGGGTATATATAGCCTCCACACAAAATCTAACCGTTACACACAATTTACCAAACTCGGTGGGACCGATTCAACAGACTCGATCAGACCAATTTGATAAACCTAGTGACCGTTAGGATTTTCAGTGGGACCGACATGCAACTCGGGAGGTCCAATATGGTTAGGGTTAGGGCATAACGTAATCTCGGTGAGACCGATTACACAAACTCAGTGAGACCGATTTTGGTAACAAGCCTTCCAGAGAGTTGGTCAGGCAAACTCGGTTTGACCGATTACACAAACTCAGTAGGACCGATTTTGGTAATGAGTTAACCAGAAAGTTTGCATTGTAATCTCGGCAGTACCGATTTCTCAAACTCGGTGAGACTGATTTTGGTAATGGACATACACAGAGAGATTACAATCCCATCTCGGTGAGACCGATTTGTCTAGGGTTTGTGGCAGTGGCTATGACATCTGAACTCGGTGGCGCCGGATAGAAAGAATCGGTATGGCTGAGTTTGACTTTAGGTTTGGGTCATATGTTCGAAATGGGAAAGTAGTTGAGGGTTTTGGAACATATCACTAAGACTGTGGAGCAAGAAACTCATTAAGCAACACCTCATCCCTTCTTGATAGTATTGGCTTTTCCTATAGACTCAATGTGATCTTGGATCACTAAAATGTAAAATGGAGAGTCTTGAGCTTGAAGCTTGAGTCAATCCTTTGTCCTTAGCATCTTGAAGGGGCTCCCACATCCTTTAGTCCATGCCACTCCATTGTTGAACTTATCTGAAACATACTAGATAAAAGTGTTAGTCCAATAAGAGATATGTTGACATTAATTACCAAAACCACCTAGGGAGCACTTGTGCTTTCAAGTAGGAACTCCAGAGGCGCGATACTCTAGGGTTACCCTTTTAACATGCAAGCCTCATGTGAAAAAGAAATGCACGCCTTGTGAAGGTCATAGGGGACGTTCCTCTGTCGGCAGCGATGCAGTGTAAGGTGGTTGTACATAGCTTTTTTGCCGGCCAGACGGTCGTCCGTCCAGGGCCGGCCCTCCTAAGGCGGAAGGCGCCGCCAAGGCACCATTTGAATGTATGTCTCCTGAAGTTCCTACACATTGACCGATTACGAGGTACAAAGGGCGGTGTGTGCTTGCCAACTGTTGATGATTGTTCCATGAGAAGACAAGGCACTAAGGACCCGCTGAGGTGAGTGCACGGGGCCGACCCACGAGTAAGAGCTCAGTCGCTTCAATTTATCGATGTTGTAGGGATGGACCCGAGCACAGGCACAGTGCTGACATCCCCCTCTCATGGGATGTTTAGGAGGAGAGCTAGCAACGCATGAAGCCCACGGTGGCCATGCTCCAGAGGCCATGTGGTATCAAGCATAGGGTTAATAGTTACAACAACTCATAAAAGCATAACTGGTTTTCAATACATGAGCAAAACGATGCAGCGGTAGGGACGGGTCCTAGTAGCCTGAGGATAATGCAGCCTATGGGGCGCCCTCAAAGGAACAAACCAAAAAGTCACCTGGTAATGATGTTGCCGGAGCGTCGAGGTAGTCGATGAAGCATATCGTGGAGGTTCACTCCTCATGAACCGGATAGCTCGGGAGGATCGGGAGGCTCGCGAGACACAGAGTGCCCGCGAGGGTCCGGGGCCTCCTGTGACATCAATGCCAAGCGTCGAGCTTCGTGAGACGCCATTGCACGCTACGCGAGCGGCTGGTACGAGGCGCCAACGTTCAGCAGGCCGAAAGGCATGTAGATGTAGTTGCAGGGGAAGCCCCCACTCCGGCTGACGCGCAATGGCCAGAAGAGATCCTGAGAAGCGGCCATGTTGAGGCCCGGGATGTTGACGCAGACTCGCAGCTCGCCGCCCGTGTCAAGCGCGAGTGCAAATGCATTGGTGGGACATGCGGG
>NC_041385.1:340849774-340879715 GCF_002162155.2 Triticum dicoccoides
GGCTTGCGCTTCATGAAGTTCCTCGATCGCCTTGATGATGAACTCTTGTGCTCCAGGCGCCTCGCGCCATGTTCCTTGATTGTGGGGGCGTGCGTTGAGGCACGCCTCCAAGTGGTGTCCGAGCACCTCCTTCGTCACACTGGTCAAGTCAGAGGCTCTCCAGACAGAAGCCCTCGAGCCCGTCCTGAGGGAGGCATCGAGCGCGCCTTCCTATGCTGGCGAAAGAGGTGCCTCGGCGGCAGGCGCGGCGCCTGAGGCGTCTCCGGCAGGTGCCTTCTGAGCCTCAGGAAGACTCTTGGGGAGGAGCTGCTTCTTATTTGCGGGGGCAGCCTCGGGAGGCACGATGCCGCCTTCACCATTGAAGTTCTTGGCCGCTACAATGTGGTAGGCATGCTCAAGGGAGCAGACCACATCCTTCTCATCACAAGTGACAGTGATGACGCCGCTGCACCCTGGCATCTTGAGGACCTTGTAGCCATGATGAGTGGCCATCATGAATTTGGCAAGGGCAGGGTACCCAAGGATGGTGTCGTACGGGAGGCTGATGTGGGCCACATCAAAGTTGATCAGCTTGGTGTGGTAGTTTTCGCGCTTGCCGAAGGTGACAGGGAGGCGCACCTGCCCTAAGGGAGTGGTGGAGCCGTCAGTCACCCCAGAGAATGGCCTGGTGGGCATGAGCTGATCGTAGGGCACCTGAAGCGCCTTGAAGGTCTCCACAGAAAGCACGTTGAGGCCGGCACCGCCGTCGATGAGGATCTTGGTGACTGAGACGATGCCGATGGTGGGCGTGCACAACATGGGGAGCGTGCCGGCGGTGGCTGTTCACCTGAGGCGGTCCTAGGAGTCTAAAGTGATGGCTTACTGCGGCCACTTGAGGGAACAGATAGGCTCAAGCCTCCGGAGGGCTGCGTTCACCTCGCGAGAGAACTGCTTGAACATGCAGTTTGAGGCGGGCGCCTGAGCCCCGCCAAGGATGAAGGTAATCGTGCGAGGCTCCTAATAGCCCCAGCCCCCTCGTATTGATGGTTGTCGTTGTTCCCCCTGGGCGGTGGCGACAGCAGAGGGAGGCCAGCATTGGCTTGAGGGCAGGCCTCACAAGGCTAATCGTGCTAGGCGCCGTCACGAGGCTAATCGCGCCAGCCACCCTCACAAGGCTGGTCGCGCCAGCCTTGATCGGGATTGCGGTTGTCCCAGCGGCCTCCTGTGCTGCCTCCTCTGTGGCCAAAGCCACGGTCACTGCGCTCGGGGCGGCGGCCCAGGTGCTCGTCCCAAAGCGCCTTGAGCTCTTGACAGTCGTTAGTGTTGTGAGTGTTCATCCTTGGCTGGCTCATCGCGGTAACGGTCGTACTTTAGTTCAGGCACGGCCACCGGCAAGGCGGGGCCCTTACACTTCACTTCCTTAGTATTGGCCTTCTTGTTTTCGGGATCATCGTCCGAGTGCTTGGGGAGGGAGAGGTGGCCTTCATTCCTCTGCCCTGGCGCACTTGTGCGCCAAGTTGAACATCTCCAGCGCCATGCATAGATCATGTATGGCGAGCTCCTCGCTCATCTTGACTTCCGTGACGCCCTCGGTGAATGCCGATATGATGGCTTCGTCAGAGGCCTTCGGGATCTTCAGGCAGACCTGGGTGAAGCGCTGAATGTACCCGCGAAGAGTCTCGCCGGGGCTTTCCTTCACGCGTCGCAGGTCTTTGACCGTGAGGGCGCGGTCATGGGTGCCCTGGAAGTTGGTGATGAACCGCTCGCGGAGCTCATCCCACGAAGAGATCGAACCCTTCGAGAGGTGGATGAGCCAGGAGCGTGCGCCATCCTTGAGAGCCACGGGGAACAAATTCGCCATGAACTTGTCCTTGCCATTCACCGCCTCGATGCTCAACACATAGAGTTGGAGGACTATGTCGGGTGGGGTACAACGTTGTAGCGCGGGGACTGCTCTGGCTTGAACTTGACTGGCCAGACCACCTGGCGCAGCTCACGGGTGAAAGCACGGTAGCCCGCGGCATTCAGGGCACGACGCACGCATGTTGGTGCAACAAACATTCATGTTTGCCAACCGAAGCCATGCATAGGCGTGCTGACAATCATACATCCAACACCAATGCGTGACATAAAGATAAGCCAGAGAAGCCACTCTTTGTGAGATCAAGGAGAGCATTAAGAAGAAGCTAGCAGAAGGCTACCTTGGGAAGGCCCCCCTTGCCAGGCAGGAGAGCCTGGCTAGGTCAAGGCCGCACCCAAGGACAAGTCAAGTTCACCCCAGCAGGGTTGCCGGGACCACCAAGACCTGGACCCGCGAAGCCTCCTTGCAGGGGAACCTTCACCAAGACTCCACCACTCCACCTCATCGCACCCAAATCGCTAATCAGTGCGGTGTCAAGGTATGAAGCAACTAGGTGGATCCTATCAAGCACGTGGCAGCATGATAAAGGAGATATTAGCTTTATTGACACCCATCCATAGGACGTGTCACACTACTAAGAAGAGATGGATAAGCAGCACAACAGCCTTGCCGGGCTTCAACCTCAGCATGACACCTAGCAGTGCATTTAATGCACTTTGTCCTAACTGCCAGAGTTAGGTATGATAGCGCTGTTAGCTATCTAATCACGTTGAAATGAATGTTTTGCCATTGTGGTCGCCCCTTTAGCTATAAAAAGAGGCTCGAGGCAACCTAGCAAGGGGTTCGAACTCTTTGACCCCACGCACTTGTATGCGCGTAGTTGCACTTCCCCTGGCATCCTTGCCGGGCTAGCTCACTTTGTGCCTTCGTCTTCCTCAAGTTCAATCCACCTCAGCAGGAGTAGGGTTTTATGCTGCAAAGTGTCCTGAACCTGGGTAAAGAGAGCTGTCCATCGCCATGTTGTCCCCTACTGCTTCTGCTCTTTGTGCAACGTGGCCGTCGCCTTGTCGAACCACAAAGGGGCACCCATGCCCCATAGGTGATCGTCCTTGCACGCCGAAAGTGCGGGAGGAGCGCGGTCCTGGCACCCACGCACCACAGTCTTATGATCGGCCCAGTCTTGGTGCTAGTGCGGCACTGCAGGGAGCGCGCCCGCGTCGTGCTGTGGTCGCTGCACCACCTAGGAGCTGGCCTCGTCCTGGGCCGGTGATGTCACTCCACGCGGTAGGTCGCACGGCCTGCCTCACGCCGGAGCTCGACGTTATTGCTGCTCAAAGGAGTAGGTGGAGGCGCGCCATGCGCCAGTCGCCCACTGGAGGAGGCGGGGGACGGAGCGAGTGGGAGAGCGACGTGGCCTCGCCCACACTGTTGATGAGCTCGGTGATGCGTCCAAGCCAAGCGTCGTAGCCTTCGTTAACAGGGTGGTAGGGTAGTAGCTCCCGCGCCATGAGTAGTGATGACCCACAAGTATAGGGGATCTATCGTAGTCCTTTCGATAAGTAAGAGTGTCGAACCCAACGAGGAGCAGAAGGAAATGATAAGCAGTTTTCAGTAAGGTTTTCTCTGCAAGCACTGAAATAGTAGGTGATAGATAGTTTTGAGATAAGATAAATAGTAACGAGCAAAAGTAAATAAAGTGCAGCAAGGTGGCCCAATCCTTTATGTAGCAAAGGATAAGCCTGGACAAATTCTAGTAATGAAGAAGGAGCTCCCGAGGACACATTGGGAGCTATCGTCAAGCTAGTTTTCATCACGTTCGTAAGATTCGTGTTCGGTACTTTGATAATTTGATATGTGGGTGGACCGACACTTGGGTACTTCCCTAACATGGACAAGCATCCCACTTATGATTAACCCCTATTGCAAGCATCCGTAAATACACAAAGGAGTATTAAGGTAAACCTAACCACAACATTAAACATATGGGTCCATATCAACCCCTAACGAAGCAACGCATAAACTAGGGTTTAAGCTTCTGTCACTCTAGCAACCCATCATCTACTTATTACTTCCCTATGCCTTCCTCTAGGCCCAAATAATGGTGAAGTGTCATGTAGTCGATGTTCACATAACACCACTAGAGGAGATACAACATACATATCATCAAAATATCGAACGAATACCAAATTCCCATGACTACTAATAGCAAGACTTCACCCATGTCCTCTGGAACAAACGTAACTACTCACAAAGCATATTCATGTTCATAATCAGAGGGGTAATAATATGCATAAAGGATCTGAACATATGATCTTCCACCAACTAAACCAAATAGCATCCACTACAAGGAGTAATCAACACTACTAGCAACCCACAGGTACCAATTTGTGGTTTTGATACAAGATTGGATACAAGAGATGAACTAGGGTTTTGAGAGGAGATGGTGCTGGTGAAGATGTTGATGGAGATTGACCCCCTCCCGATGAGAGGATCGTTGGTGATGACGTTGGTGATGATTTCCCCCTCCCGGAGGGAAGTGTCCCCTGCAGAACAGCTCCGCCAGAGCCCTAGATTGATTCCGCTAACATTCCACCTCGTGGCGGCGGAGTTTCATCCCATAAGCTTGCCCATGATTTTTTCCAGGGGAAAACCCTTCATATAGCAGAAGATGGACACCAGAAGCCCACCAGGGGGCCCAGGAGATAGGGGCACGCCCCCCTGTCTCCTGGACAGGGTGTGGGCCCCCTGGCCTATTTCTTTGCCCAAAAATTCTTATTAAATATAAAAACTTGTTTCGTGGAGTCTCAGGTCTTTTGGAGTTGTGCAGAATAGGTTTCCAACGTTTGCTCCTTTTCCAGCCAGAATTCCAGCTGCCGACATTCCCCCTCTTCATGGCAAACCTTGTAAAATAAGAGAGAATAGCCATAAGTATTGAGATATAATGTGTAATAACAGCCCATAATGCAATAAATATTGATATAAAAGCATGATGCAAAATGGACGTATCAACTCCCCCAAGCTTAGACCTCGCTTGTCCTCAAGCGGAAGCCGAAATCGAAAAATATGTCCACATGTTTAGAGATAGAGGTGTCAATAAAAATAAAATACGGACATGAGGGCATCATGATCATTCTAATAACAACATCATATATGGATTTTGTCATATGATTTCCTATGTTCAAGTAATAAGCAATTCACAATGTCAATTATGGTGCAAAAACTTCATTGGGAACTAACAAACTATAATCTCAGTCATTGAAGCAATTGCAATTTATTGTAACATCAAAAAGAGTCAATAATAGAGCTTTTCAGCAAGCTCACATACTCAACTATCTCGTAGTCCCCTATAATTGTTAACACTCACGCAATACTTGTGGTTATAGAGTTTCAGCCGGACACTGAGAAAGATAGGGGCTTATTGTGTTGCCTCCCAACGTATTCACCTTTAGGTGATGTCAACAATAATAGCCTATGCCAACTTACATCCAATTGGATATATGTATCATGATCTTTCAAACACGAGGAGCTTGCCAAAGGATAAAAATAAAAAGGGAAAGGTGAGAATCACCTTGACTCAAGCATAAAGTAAAAACATAAAGTAAAAGATAGGCCCTTCGCAGAGGGAAGCAGAGGTTGTCATGCGCGTTTAGGGTTGATGCATAAAGTCTTAGTGCAAAAGAACGTCACTTTATATTGCCCCTTGTATGTGAACCTTTATTATGCAGTCCGTCGCTTTTATTACTTCCACAACAAGTTCGTACAAAGTTTATTTTCTATGCACTAATAAGTCATATATATTTAGATAGCAATTTTTATTGCTTGCACCGATGACAAATTACTTGAAGGATCTTACTCAATCCATAGGTAGGTATGGTGGACTCTCATGGAAAAACTGGGTTCAAGGATATTTGGAAGCACAAGTAGTATCTCTACTTGGTGCAAGGAATTTGGCTAGCATGAGGGAGAAAGGCAAGCTCAACATGTTTGTAAGGTCAATGACAATATACTTTAACTGAGATGTCGGAAAACATAAACCATTATGTTGTCTTCCTTGTCCAACATCAACTCTTTTAGCATGTCATACTTAATGAGTGCTTCACAATCATAAAAGATGTCCAAGACAATATATTTATATGTGAACCCCTCTTTCCTTATCAGTTCCTATTAATTGCAATGATGACCAAGGCTACGTTCATCAACTCTCAACAATTTTTATGCCTCATACTTTCTATGTGTGAAGTTATCACTATCCATAAGATCAATAGGAACTCTTTTGTTCTTTCTACTTTCTCAAGATCATAGCAACATAGCAAAGCCCTTGACTCAACACTAATCTTTATAATAGATAGCACACGGACTTGATTACATAAAGAGATCACAAAGCAAAACTCAAAACTACTTGATATCAAAAACTTCACTACTAATAGATCAAGATACTACTAAAAGGGTTGAACTAAATAAAGTGGTAAATATAGGAGTGTGATGGTGATACGATACCGGGGCACCTCCCCCAAGCTTGGCAGTTGCCAAGGGGAGTGCCCATACCCATGTGATTATTTCTTCGGAGGTGGTGAAGTAGGAGTTGTTGCACTTTTCTTCTCTAGCTTGCGTATGAGGCTAAAATTTTCCTCCCTCAGATCCTCATTCTTGAGCTCAAGTTTCATTATCTTTTTGCATAGTGTTGCCTTGCTGTCCTGCAAAAAACATGGTGGGATAGATTGGACCTTAGGGAGGCTTGACTTCTTGAACTCCACATGCATATCACCAGGTTGAGGCAGTGGGTCGTCCTCTTCATCAGAGCTTGTCTCCTCCTTCATCTTTGGATCATAGTCTTCTTCTTCCTCCATGGTCCAGCCATAATGTTCCACATCCCCATATACTTTTGGGTTTGCAATATAATCAGCCATGTAGCTCTCTCCCTCCGAATCTTGGGACGACATCTTGTTCCAAATCTGCAACAGGAACAGCTCGAAACGAAAACAGAGGATCGTGATACAGTGGTCAAAACCTTCGGGAGTATATATAATGAATTTTTACCGACCAAAATACGTAACATACAAGAAAATGGAGTCCGAGAGGCACACGAGGTGCCCACGAGACAGGGGGCGCGCCCTCCTCTCTCGTGGGAGCCTCGTGCCCCTTTCGGACTACTTCTTTCTTCCTAAAATCTTTAAATAATCCAAAACTGATAAAATTTGCCATTAGAGTTGTTTTGGAGTTGGTTTACTTACCGTACCATGTACCTATGCCTTTTCGGAGTCTGGAATGTTTTGGAAAGTGTCTCTTATGTATTCCTCAGGGGTTATGGTTTCAATAATATTAGTTTCAACATTGATAGGATTACCTGAAATATAATGTTTAATTCTTTGACCATTTACCACCCTCGGATTTGTGCCTTCGAAATTGTTGATTTTTATAGCACCAGAATGATAGACCTCCTCGATAACGTAGGGACCTTCCCATTTTGAGAGAAGTTTTCCTACAAAAAATCTTAAATGAGAGTTGAATAATAACACATAATCTCCTACGTTAAACTCACGCTTTTGTATCCTCTTATCATGCCAGCGTTTGACTTTTTCTTTGAAAAGCTTGGCATTCTCATATGCTTGGGTTCTCCATTCATCAAGTGAGCTAATATCAAATAACCTTTTCTCATCGGGAAGTTTGAAGTCATAATTGAGCTCTTTAATAGCCCAATGTGCCTTATGTTAAAGTTCAATAGGTAAATGACATGCTTTTCCATAAACCATCTTATATGGAGACATACCCATAGGATTTTTGTATGCAGTTCTATAGGCCCATAATGCATCATCAATTTTTTTGGACCAATTCTTTCTAGATCTATTCACAGTCTTTTGCAAAATTAATTTGAGCTCTCTATTGCTCAACTCTACTTGACCACTAGACTGCGGGTGATAAGAAGATGCGATTCTATGATTGACATCATACTTAGCAAGCATCTTACGGAAAGAACCATGAATAAAGTGTGAACCACCATCAGTCATAAGATATCTAGGGACTCCAAACCTTGGAAAAATAACTTCTTTGAGCATTTTAATAGAAGTGTTATGATCAGCACTACTAGTTGGAATAGCTTCTACCCACTTAGTAACGTAATCAACAACAACTAAAATATGTGTATAACCATTGGAGGCAGGAAAAGGTCCCATATAATCAAAGCCCCAAACATCAAACGGTTCAATAACAAGAGAATTATTCATAGGCATTTCTTGTTGTCTACTTATGTTACCTATTCTTTGACATTCATCACAAGATACGACAAACTTACGAGCATCTTTGAAAAGAGTAGGCCAATAAAAACTAGATTGTAGTACCTTGTGTGCAGTTCTATCTCTAGCGTGGTGTAATCCATAGGATTCAGAGTGACACTTGCGTAGAATTTGTTCTTGTTGATGCTCAGGCACACAACATCTAATAATATCATCTACTCCTTCTTTATAAAGGTGTGGATCATCCCAGAAGTAATGTCTTAAATCATAAAAGAACAGCAAAATTAGCATACCAAGGAGCAGTATGAGAAGCATTGACGACCGCTAATTGTTCATCAAGAAAACTATCATTAATAGGCAGTGGGTCATCGAGAACATTCTCTAACCTAGACAAGTTGTCTGCAACGGGGTTCTCAGCTCCCGTTCTATCAATAATATGCAAGTCAAATTCTTGGAGCAAGAGAACCCATCTAATGAGTCTAGGCTTAGCATCTTTCTTTTCCGTAAGATATTTAATAGCAGCATGATCAGTGTGAATTGTAACTTTGGAATCAACAATATAAGGTCTAAACTTATCACATGCAAACACAACTGCTAAGAATTCTTTTTCAGTGGTAGCATAATTTCTCTAGGAAGTATCAATAATCTTACTAGCATAATGGATAACATTCAATTTCTTATCGACTCTTTGCCCTAAAATAGCACCTACAGCATAATCACTAGCATCGCACATAATTTCAAAAGGTAAGTTCCAATCAGGTGGCTGAACAATAGGTGCAGTGATCAAATCCTTCTTAAGTGTTTCAAATGCTTCTACACAATCATCATCAAAGACAAAAGGAATATCTTTTTGCAATAAATTAGTCAGAGGCCTAGAGATTTTAGAAAAGTCCTTAATGAACCTCCTATAAAAACCGGCATGACCAAGGAAACTTCTTATACCTTTTATGTCCTTGAGACATGGCATCTTTTCAATAGCATCGACTTTGGCTTTATCAACTTGAATACCTCTCTCGGAGATCTTGTGCCCCAAGACAATGCCTTCATTAACCATAAAGTGACACTTTTCCCAATTCAGGTCGAGACTAGTGTCTTCGCATCTCTGCAAAACTCGATCAAGGTTGCTCAAACAATCATCAAAAGAGGATCCATAGACGGAGAAGTCATCCATGAATACCTCACAAATATTTTCACAAAAATCAGAAAATATAACCATCATGCATCTTTGAAAGGTAGCAGGTGCATTACATAAACCAAAAGGCATACGTCTATAAGCAAAAGTACCAAAAGGGCAAGTAAAAGTAGTTTTAGATTGATCCCCCGCTGAAACAGGTATCTGAGAGAAGCCAGAATAACCATCTAGAAAGCAAAAATGTGTGTGTTTGGATAGCCTTTCTAGCATTTGATCAATAAAAGGTAAAGGGTAATGATCTTTCTTAGTAGCTTTATTTAACTTACGGAAATCAATTACCATCCTATAACCTATAATAATTCTTTGTGGGATCAATTCATCTTTATCATTAGGAACAACGGTAATACCTCCCTTTTGGGGGACACAATGGACAGGCTTACCCATTCACTATCAGCAACAGGATAAATAATACCTGCCTCAAGGAGTTTTAGTATCTCCTTTCTTACCACTTCCTTCATTTTGGGATTTAATCGTCTTTGAGGATCTCTAACTGGTTTGGCTTCTTTCTCCACTGAGATTTTATGTTGACATAATGTGGGACTAATGCCCTTAAGATCATCCAGAGTATATCCAATAGCAGCTCGGTGCTTCTTCAGAGTTTTCAATAATCTTTCTTCTTCTTTCTCTGAAAGGTTAGCACTAATAATAACAGGATATATTTCTTTTTCATCAAGATAAGCATACTTAAGATTATCAGGTAATGTTTTGAGTTCAAACACGGGATCACCCTTGGGTGGAGGAGGATCCCCAAGAATTTCAACGGGAAGGTTATGTTTGAGCATAGGTTCTTGTTTAAGGAACACTTCATCTATTTCTTCCCTTTCCTTCATGAACATATCACTTTCATGGTCTAGCAGATATTGTTCTAGCGGATCAGTTGGTGGAACAGCAATGGAAGCAAGACCAATAATTTCATCCTTACTAGATGGTTCCTCTTCATGGTGTTGTCTACGAAATTTAGAGAAGTTGAACTCATGAGACATATCACCTAGACCAATAGTAACTACATCCTTTTCGCAATCTATCCTACCATTAATGGTGTTTAGAAAGGGTCTACCAAATATAATGGGACAAAAGCTATCTTGTGGGGAGCCAAGAACAAGAAAATCAGCAGGATATTTAGTTTTCCCACACAAGACTTCAACATCTCTAACAATTCCCATTGGTGAAATAGTATCTCTATTGGCAAGTTTAATTGTGACATCAATATCTTCTAACTCAGCAGGTGCAATATCGTGCTTAATTTCTTTGTATAAGTCAATAGGTATTGCACTAGCACTAGCACCCATATCACATAAGCCATGATAACAATGATCTCCTATTTTAACAGAAATAACATGCATGCCTACCGCAGGTCTATGTTTATCTTTAGCACAAGGTTTGGCAATTCTAGCAGTTTCATCACAGAAATAAATAACATGCCCATCAATATTATCAGACAAGATATCTTTAACAATAGCAACATTAGGTTCAAGTTTGATTTGCTCAGGAGGTGTATAAGTTCTAACATTGCTCTTACAAACAATAGTCGAAGCTTTAGCATGATCTTTTATCCTAACAGAAAAAGGAGGTTTTTCAACATAAGCAGTAGGAACAATAGGATCACTATATGTAATAGTCTTCTCTTCGACTGTAATAGGTGCAACTACTTTCACTTCAACAGGAGGATTATATATAAACCACTTCTCTTTAGGGAGATCAACGTGAGTAGCAAAGGTTTCACAAAAAGTAGCTACTATCTCAGAGTCAAGTCCATACTTAGAGCTAAATCCACGGAAAGCATCTGTATCCATAAAAGATTTAACACAATCAAACTTAGGTGTCATACCTGACTCCTTAACATCGTCGGAACCCCAATCTTCAGAGTTGCGTTTAATTCTTTCCAATAAGTCCCATTTGAAATCAATAGTCTTCAGCATATAGGAACCAGCATAGGAAGTATCGAGCAGGTTGCGATTATCAAGAGAAAGTTGAGCATAAAAATTCTGAATAATCATTTCCCGAGAGAGCTCATGATTGGGGCATGAATACAACATTGACTTAAGCCTCCCCCAATCTTGAGCGATGCTTTCTCCTTCGCGAGGCCAGAAATTATATATGTAAATACGATCATGATGAACAAGATGCATAGGATAGAACTTCTGGTGAAATTCCAACTTCAATCGCTTATAATCCCAATATCTCGTATCATCACATAGCCTATACCATGTCATTGCATCTCCCTTAAAAGATAAAGGGAAGACCTTCCTTTTGACAACATCATCAGGAATACCCGCAAGCTTAAATAATCCACAAACTTCATCCACAAAGATAAGGTGTAAGTCGTGATGCAATGTTCCATCTCCTGCAAAAGGATTAGCTAGTAGTTTTTCTATCATACCCGAAGGAATCTCAAAGTGAATATTTTCATAAGGTTTAGTAGGTTGAGGAGAATCTCTTTGCTCTTCTAGTTGGGGTGAAGATACCCCAAACAAGCCCCTCAAAGGATTAGTTTCCATAGTGACAAGTAACAGAAATTTCAGCACACTATATAAATGTTTCCTTACCAAGTTCCACTCACCAAGAGCGCTACGCTCCCCGGCAACGGCGCCAGAAAAGAGTCTTGATGACCCACAAGTATACGAGATCTATTGTAGTCCTTTCTATAAGTAAGTGTGTCGAACCCAACGAGGAGCAGAAGGAAATGATAAGTGGTTTTCAGTAAGGTTTTCTCTACAAGCATTGAAATAGTAGGTGATAGATAGTTTTGTGATAAGATAAATAGTAACGAGCAAAAGTAAATAAAGTAAATAAAGTGCAGCAAGGTGGCCCAATTCTTTATGTAGCAAAGGATAAGCCTGGACAAATTCTAATAATGAAGAAGGAGCTCCCGAGGACACATTGGGAATTATCGTCAAGCTAGTTTTCATCACGTTCGTAAGATTCGCGTTCGGTACTTTGATAATTTGATATGTGGGTGGACCGACACTTGGGTACTGCCCTAACATGGACAAGCATCCCACTTATGATTAACCCCTATTGCAAGCATCCGCAAATACAAAAAGGAGTACTAAGGTAAACCTAACCACAACATTAAACATATGGGTCCATATCAACCCCTAACGAAGCAACGCATAAACTAGGGTTTAAGCTTCTGTCACTCTAGCAACCCATCATCTACTTATTACTTCCCTATGCCTTCCTCTAGGCCCAAATAATGGTGAAGTGTCATGTAGTCGACATTCACATAACACCACTAGAGGAGGGACCACATACATATCATCAAAATATCGAACGAATACCAAATTCACATGACTACTAATAGCAAGACTTCACCCATGTCCTCAGGAACAAACGTAACTACTCACAAAGCATATTCATGTTCATAATCAGAGGGGTAATAATATGCATAAAGGATCTGAACATATGATCTTCCACCAAGTAAACCAAATAGCATCAACTACAAGGAGTAATCAACACTACTAGCAACCCACATGTACCAATTTGTGGTTTTGATACAAGATTGGATACAAGAGATGAACTAGGGTTTTGAGAGGAGATGGTGCTGGTGAAGATGTTGATGGAGATTGACCCCCTCCCGATGAGAGGATCGTTGGTGATGACGTTGGTGATGATTTCCCCCTCCCGGAGGGAAGTGTCCCCGTCAGAACAGCTCCGCCAGAGCCCTAGGTTGAATCCGCCAAGGTTCCGCCTCGTGGCGGTGGAGCTTCGTCCCGTAAGCTTGCCCACAAATTTTTCCAGGGGAAAACCCTTCATATAGAAGAAGATGGACACCAGAAGCCCACCAGGGGGCCCAGGAGATAGGGGCGTGCCCCGTGTCTCCTGGATAGGGTGTGGGCCCCTCGCCTATTTCTTTTGCCCAAAAATTCTTATTAAATCTAAAAATTTGTTTCGTGGAGTCTCAGGTCTTTTGGAGTTGTGCATAATAGGTTTCCAACGTTTTCTCCTTTTCCAGCCAGAATTCCAGCTGCCGGCATTCCCCCTCTTCATGGTAAACCTTGTAAAATAAGAGAGAATAGCCATAAGTATTGAGATATAATGTGTAATAACAACCCATAATGCAATAAATATTGATATAAAAGCATGATGCAAAATGGACGTATCAAGTAGCACTGCATGTGCGTTCGCCGGCTCGCGACGAGCATGGGAAGACGAAGTCATGGCCGGAGTAAGAGAAGGTGTGGCGGTGTGGCCATCACGCTGCACGGTCGGCAGCAGGGAAGAATCCTTCTGCTCGTGAGCAGCTGCGTTAGTGGCAGCGTTGCCCGCGGCAGAAGCAGAGTTGCAGGGAGCGGAGCGACCCGATGGTGCCTTCTGGGCGACACGAGCAGACGGGCGCTCGGCAAGAACATGGAGAGTGTTGGCCATGGGGACAATGGAGCTGAAGTGGAATAGAGCGAAGGAGCTGTAGCACACCCCTACCTAGTGTGCCAAATGTAGAAATTGGGGTTTCGCAGACCCAAGAAAGGTTCGAACTGTGAGGTGTGCATGAAGAACTACGCTGTGCTACAGCTTGCCGCTCACTGTCTCATGGCGATGCTCCGTCGTGCTCGAGCGAGAGGGGAGATGAATTGAACATGGTGGTTCACCCAGGTTTGGGCCACCTTGCGGTGTAAAACATTACTCCTACTTTTCGGTGGATTGCCTCATGAGGAGGATGAGGATGAACTAGTACAAGTGTGAGCTGCCTCGCGAGGGCTTTGGGGATGAATGGATCTGATCCGGTCTCTCCCTCTCTACGGTGGAGACTAACCTATATTTATACTGTCCCCGGTCCTCTTACCTTATGGCTTAGGAAGGAAGGGATACCACAACAGCCAAATTCGAAGGGGGACATGAGTACACCCTATCCTGAATAAAGGTGGTCTTCATCTGCAAAGCTTCTGGTCATGACACGCTGGTGGGATCGGTGATGACCTCCGTTCTGCCGTGCCCGTGGTCTTGTTCTTGTTGCACCGAAGAGGTAAGCTTTGGGGATTCCTTGGGAACCCGCGTACTAGCTTTGCCTCCTTAGCACCAAAGAGGAAACTGTCCTTACCGGCGCCCAATCGCGCTATCCTGACTCTGGTCATCATGGCTCACATCACTGCGTGCCTTGCAAGGTGAGTATAAGCCTAGAGATGTTCGCTCCTCTGCAGGCAGCCTTAGGGGGCGCTCCTTAGGAGGTCTTGAGGTTGTTAGCCTGGCGAGGCGGGGGCCCTCGCGAGGGTCTTGCTCGTGAATTCCTACAGACGGGTCTGGGTACCTCCGGTCCCAGAACCCTGACAGCACGCTCACAATCTCATAAGGCAGGAAGAGAAGCTTACTGCTGCTAAAGAAGAAGCAGCCGTCCAGGACGGTAAGCTGACAGAGCATGCAGCGGAGCTCAATGCCAAGGAAAGAGACCTTGCCGCTTGGGAACAATCCCTTGCCGCCACTCTTCGCAGCACAGATGAAGAGACTGAAGCGCTCCTTAAGCAGCAGACTCAGGGGTTGGAAGATGAACACAAAAAATCCATCAAAATCCATGCCTCTGAAAGTGCCGCCAAGCTCAAGGAAGTCACTGATGAAGCCGCCATCGTTTGCACTACCAAGGCAGACCTTGAAATCCGAGTGGGCAAGTTGGAGGAGGAGCTTGCTAGCAGCAACAAGGAGATTGAGACCCTAAAAGCCGAAGCACAAAAAGCAGCCCTTACCCCGAAGGAACTGCAGTGACAACTTTCGTCCAAGGATCAAGAGCGAAATGTTACCACTGGCATGTCTGAGGACTTGAAATCCAAACTTGCGGCCTGGAGAGGAATCTTGAAGCCACCAAGGAATGGGAACGAATTTCAGCAGAAAAGCTAGTCTTGGCAGAAGCCCTCAGGGAAGACATCGAAAAGAATCTTGTGCAATTGGACGACATGCACTCCCTCTGGACGTCGAAGCTTGTTGACACGGCGAAACGCTTACTTCAAAGCTTGCCATTATGGATATGAAGAGTTGGAGCTTTGCCATCAATGAACACGAGGCCGGCAGTGTCAGGCCGAGCAAGTACTTTGATGGATTCATTGAAGCGCTAAAGACGTATCACGATGATAGGGTCGCCTCATTTGCCCATGGATCGCGGTACTTTGTGCGTAGCCTCCTTTACACACTGTTTCTCAACCTCACCCATCACAATCCTGGCCTTAATCTCTCCAGGATCTTCAAGAAGTTACCGTAAGATACTAACATCACGACTGCTGATAAGGTTTCGCTCCTCTTGTCGACAAGGTTCTTCAAGTCCCCAGGGTCCAAGGTAGTCGTCGGGACTAGGTTTGCCTTCATGTTCGCTGCTTGTGCTGGCATGTAAGAGATACATTCAACATTATGTTAGATTCGTATTGCTTTTGCGATGTAATACAACTATAAGTAGGTGTATGAATGGATTCTATCCCCCTTGCTTCTTTCCGCCTTTGTATGATCGTGTCCCCTATGCATGCTGGGAGCCTGTCGGGGCAAACACTTGCCGCAAGCGCTCGAGGAAAGGGTCCCAAGCAGCCTGTTGGTCGTGTCGCCACCGGCAAGGTTTCCTTCAATGTTTTCAATGCAGCTACTTAAATTGTTCAGCGGACTCAAAACAAGTAAGGACGCAAATGAACACGACAAGGTTCCTCTACATGCAGGTTTCTCATACAGGCACAAAATCGTGCAAGGGAGATTGCAAATGTAACAAATAATTTTCTTAGTTGTCTTCCAACTTAGCTTTCTTTGCTGGACTCCTTGTCGTACGAAATGGACGCCAACGCCATTTTGAGTATAGTGGTACTCCACCGTCACCTTCCCCCGGGAAACTTGCACGCGAGGAGTCAATCTGTCTTTGAGAAAAAGACAGGAGAGAAAGAGTGGTATCGAGACATTGGTGATTTGTTAGCCATTTCGTACAAATAAAAAAGTGCTCGTAATACCACATGTATACATATACATAAAGTGATATGAAGAATGTAGTGGAACACTAAGAACTTTTCCAGGGGTCGGCTGGCTGTCACACTCTCCTGATGATTCAGGCCTATAGGCCTGAACGAACGGCTAATCAAACTAGCAGCAGCTCGCGAGCATAGTCATGCACCCAATCCTGTAAGGTGGATGGCCACCAACACTGGGCGTACGCTTGTGAACGACTGGACCATTATGCGCATCGTGTTGCCGATGCATCCCCCATCATCATTCAATAGTGGTAAGGGCATCTTCCGCTCGCCTGTCCAGCAGCACTTGTCGTTGATCTTGCTGTGTCCATGGATTTGAGGAGGCCATCGATGCTTCATCGGGCTCTACAGTCCGGTGTGTTCGTTGTGGCTGCTAAAGCTATTGCTGGGGTTATTGCCCTGGAGGCGACTACACCGTTGGCGCTTGTCACGCCCAATATGCGATCGCACCACCTACAACATGGCCATCGGTTTGAACTACTTGAGCTGTTTGTGGACGCCGTGAGGGCTCCTCCTGTCGAGATTTGTTTGATTGTGTGAATCCAATCAAACTCTAGATGGTAGATCTCCACTCATCCATCATGTCTGTTGTTGGAGGGAAATTCAATAGCATTTGGGCCCGCACCATAGACTTCGTTGCTACCAAAGGCATGTTGAGAGTGACGAACGTGACATCGCTCGACTCCTAGCTGAGCCAGCAGGAGCACCGTTGTAGTCTTGCCGTCATAATACGGGTGCGACACCAGGTTGGCATGGCGGGGGTGGCGCCTGAAGATCTTGAACCTGACCGACAGGTGTCTTGCCATGTGGACGTTGCTGTCTATGATCAACAACGCCGCTCGGAGTTGCGGCACGCCCATCTTGCAATGGACGCGGCGTGTGCTTCGATGTCATTTCCCTTGCCGCCGCCGGTGTTACTGTAGCTAGAGGATCCTGCTCGCGCCCGACCGGGCAATGTTGCTCCGATGGATGCACTCGCCATTGCATCGAGTAGGTGGGAGTTGCATGTCTGCACCACCCGTGTCATTGTTGTTGTCTTCGCTAGAGGGTCAGGGAAGATGACCACCTCAAGTGCCTTCACCACGCGTTCCCTTTGAAGTGGGCACGACGACAACGTCGCCAAAGCCAGTCATGCCTACTATAGCGTTCGTGCCGCATGCTTTGGTGGCGTCGCCTATGCCACGCGCGGACACGCATGAAGGGACTTTGGATGTGGAAGGCTTTGTCGTCATGGAGCCCTTCTTCTGGGGCACCATAGACGATGCGAATGGTGATGAAGCTTGATGTAATCAACATGCCGTCTGCTGATCTAGGTTCACGCCAATGATCCCCCTACCTGGCGCGCCAAATATGTCAGTGTGGATGACCATCTATGGGGACATCTTTCCCCTTTGTGGTTCATCTAGGAACATGCACAAAACACAAAGAGCAAGATCAATGCAGGGCGCAGAGGTCTTTACACAAGTTTAGGCCACCCTGAGGTGTAAAACCCTAATTTGTGTATTGGGTGTATGTATGAGGACACAAGTACAAGGAGCACTTCCCCGGCAAGGTGCGAGAGGAGAGCTGCTACGCATGTAGTTGTGACAAGAGTTGATCGACCTCTGTAAAAGTTGTCGTATCCCTCCTTTATAGCTTAAGGGGTAACCATAGTGGCAAAATAGTAACTACATGTTGATTAGATAGCAAACAGTGCTATCATACTAACTCCGATGGACTACGACAAATGCATTTAATGCTCTATTAGGTGTCATGAGGAGGGGGAACCCTGGCAAGGTCGATGCACTGCTTGTTCAGCCTCCTCCTTTAATCTTGACATGCCGCCTAGACGGGTGTCATTTAAAGGTAATATCCTTCCTCCAGCATGCTATCACGTGCCCGCCAAACCTCACCTAACCATCTGTGGGCTTGACACCTCACCGATTAGTGACTAGCTACTTGGTGAGGTGGAGCACTGGCGGCTAGCGAGGGCTTGCCAGCCATGGAGATTGTTGGGCCCTTTGCCTTACCAACTTGACCTTGCCGGCAAGGGCTTTTTTTTTGTGCTCTGTCTTGCTCCTTTCCCAAGTTAAGATCTAACAATGGGGTCTTGAATATTTGTCTTCTTGATGTGCTCCTTGATCTCACAAAGAGTGGCTCCCTTGGCTTGGATTTCTTCTCCATAGCTCATCAACCTTGGCCTTGGATTTTTAGTCCTCCGGTGAGATTCCTTGCCGGGGGAACAGCCGCTACCTGTGCATAAGTCAGGGGTACTGAGGATCCCATCCTCAGTACACCGACAACTACGCCAGGCCTAGGGACTCGCACTACTAAAAAATGGCCTTCCCACTTCGGCGTCAACTTGTTTGAATTCTTGGCGGAATGAACATGTCGAAGAACAAGGTCGCCTTCCTCAAGATTCCGGGCGCGAACTTTGTGGCTATGATAGCGAAGCAAAGCTTGCTGGTAACATGCAACACGTACAACAATCTGGAGGCGATCTTCCTCAAGGAGCGTGGCATCATCTTGATGCATCATCTCTTGCTCAAGCTCATCATAAGCGAGCACTCGAGGTGACCCGTACATGAGTTCCATGGCGAGAACTGCTTTTGCACCATGGACTAGGGAGAACGGTGTATAGCCATTAACTTGATTTGGTGTCATCCTGAGTGACCAAAGAACCACTAGTAACTCATCAATCTAGCGTCTTCTGCAATTGTGCAGCTTATCGAAAGTTCTCATCTTGAGACCACGCAACACTTCAACATTTGCCCTTTCCGCCTGGCCATTGCTCCTAGGGTGAGCAAGTGATGCAAAACAAATCTCGCTGCCAAGGTCCTTGAGGTACTGCATGAAGGTGCAGCTCATGAACTATGTGCCCTTGTTTGTGATAATCCTACTGGGCACTCCAAAATGGCAGACAAGTCCTTTGAAAAACTTGACGACTGACTATGTTGTCACCTTCCTCACTGGTTCTACTTTTGGCCACTTTGTGAACTTGTTGATTGCAACGTACAAGTACTCAAAGCCCCCAACAGCATGTGGGAAGGGGCCCAATATGTCGAACCCCCCAGGCCAAGAAGGGCTATGAGAGAGGGATCGCTAGAAGAGCTTGAGTTGGCTGATGTGATTGCTTCGAATGAAATTGGCATGCCTCAGACTTGGTTACTAGCTCAGTTCCATCTTGCAGGGCAGTGGGCCAATAGAAACCTTGCCGGAATGCTTTCCCAACAAGGTCTCCTGATCATATGTGAGAGCCACATATTCCTCCATGTTTCTCCGCCAACAGCTTCTGTCCATCTTCCTGATAAATACACTTCAATTTCACCCCATTTGGCCTTTTTCTGTATATGTCGTTGCCGACAAACTGATACATAGTAGATTGGCGGGCTACTCTTTCAGCTTCCTGATCTTCTGGAAGTTCTCCTATTTGAAGGAAATGAAGGATCTGATGTGCCCATGCTGTTGCTTGTGGCTTGACCACAAGGATTAAAGGCATATTCAGCTGCAGGAGCACTAGCTTGAACAGCAAGGACCTGGGTTCCTGTCGAAGGTTGCTGCTCACCGCCAAGCTTGTTGTTGTTCCTGGCAACATCCTTGCCGACAACTTCTAGGAGCTCGGCAGGCAAATACTTGCTGGTGTTCAACTTTCTTCTCTTGTTCCGCCCAACTGATGTTGTTACGGATGCCTGAGTTAAATGGAGCATAGAAGTCCCTGGTTCCACGGGTAGCTTGAGTGCAGCACACTTTGAGACATCATCTGCTATGTTGTTCTCCGCACGAAGAACATGCTCTGTCTGCAATCCATCAAAGTGCTCTTCCAATTTTCTCATTTCATCAACATATTTTTCCATCAATAGGCTCCGACAATCTTTGTTGACTTGCTTCACAACCAACGGTGAGACACCTTGATAATGAGCTTTCTGATTCCAAGGTATGCTGCAATCCTGACACCGGAAAGCAGTCCTTCATACTCAGCAGTGTAGTTTATTGCCTTCTCCCTGGGAAATGCGTCTGAATCACATACTTGAGGTGCTCTCCGGTGGGTGCTACAAGTAGCTCTCCAGCACGGTGCCTTGCAGCGAAAAAGCACTGTCAAAGTACATAATCCAGTCTTGAGTTGTTTCCTTGCCGGGGAGAGAGGTTCTGGAATTTCTTTGTCTAGAATTGGTATCCATTCTATAATAAACTCCGCCAAGACCCAGCATTGAATTGTCAAAGTACTTTAAAACTTGAGATCAAAGCTTCATAACTCCGATGCCCACTCAACAATCCTGCTGGTTGCATCTGGATTTCTCAAGATCCTATGCATCGGAAAGCGAATAACAACGGCGATCTGGTATGCTTGAAAGTAGTGGTGCCGCTTCCTTGAGGCAATAGGAAGACTAAAAAGCAACTTTTGCACGCCAGAATATCTTGATCTAGCCCCCAGAAGAAGGGAACTAGCAAAATAAACTGGGCACTACACCAACTTCTTCTTCTGCACAACTTTTCATTCTGATCCATGTGCCTGCTATGCACTTGACTTGTTAGCACCGGGACTTGCCGGAGAAGATTCAGGCTTGTCACTTGACGGGCCTGCACTTCTTACCTCTTCACTTCCAGCTTCCCTCTCCACCACTAGTGCATCACTGAACACTTGATTTGTTGCCACCAAGTATAACAACAACGACTCTTGCAGTTTTGGCGCAACTAGTGTTGGCTTAGAGGATAGGTAATTCAAATCTTGCAGCCTGCCCCTCGCTTGTGGAATCAATTTCATTGGACTTGCCTTTTTCAAAATTTTGAAAAATGACAGGGCGCACTCAGCAGATTTGGAGATGAACCTGCTCGGTGTAGCAATGCAGCCGACAAGATGACGCACATCCTTGATGCACTTTGGTGCTTTAATCTACTCAATTCCTTTGATCTTGCCGGGATTCGCTTCAATTCCTCATTCAAAAACAAAGAACCCGAGATGCTTGCATGATGGAACGCCAAACACACACTTCTCGGGGTTGAGCTTCAGATTAATCTTGCGCAGATTAGCAAATGTCTCTTCGAAATCTTGTATTAGTGTTGCTCTGTCCTTGCTTTTGACCACTATGTCATCCATGTATGCTTCCACATTCCTGCCGAATTGAGGTTCAAAACCAATCTAGATTGCTCTTGCAAATGTTGAACCAACACTTCTCAATCCGAAAGGCATACGTATAAAGCAATACATGCCACATGAAGTGATAAATGCAGTTTTCTCTTCATCTTCCTTTGACATGAAAATCTGGTGATACCTAGAGTAGGCATAAAGAAACGACAGCCAGTCACATCTGGCAGTGGAATTAACAATCTGGTCGATGTGTGGCAAGAGAAAAGGATCCTTCAGCAAGCTTTATTGATATCTGTATAGTCAATACAAAGCCGCAACTTGTCATTCGCCTTGCACATAACAACTGGATTGGCCAATCATGTAGGGTGGGGTAGACCTCTGACCAAACATGCAACTTCCAACTTCTTTATTTCTTCGGCAATAAACTGTTGCCATTCCAAAGCTTGCTTCTGCACCTTCTGCTTCACAGGCTGGGCATGAGGATAGACGGTAAGGTGGTGCTCAATTACTTCCATGGGAACACTGGACATGTCATATGGTTGCCATGCAAACACATCGACTATCGCCTGCAGGAAAGCAATGAACACGCTTTCCTATTTATCATCGAGGGTGGAACTTATGGTGAAAGTTCCCCCTATGCCATCCTCCTTGGCGAGCACCTTCTTAGTCTCCGATGGAGCAGCCCCGTTATTTTTGCTCCTGCTGGCAAAGCTCTCTTGATGAGGACTTCCATAGCATTGTTACACCCACAGCCCCTGCTACAATACATATTGGACCAATTACTAGAGCTCGTGCACGCCAATTAAATTACAATGTACTTTCGTTTCTTGGTAATGATTCTAATGTTCATGAGAATATGATGCTGCCTAAATTGGATACATTTGTTTTGCTTACAAATGAAGGGCCTAGCTTGGAGAAGGATGAACATTGGAGCAAGAACAAGCATGGAGATGACGTCATGCGCAAGGGAAACAAGAACGGAGTTTCAAGTGATGATTTCAGGACTTTGAAGCCACCGTAATGAGTGCATGAAGTCTTGGATGAAATATACAAGATGCCACTTCACAAATTTCGTCCAGAGACTATTATAGGTGTCGCGTCACCTTATTATTGGGCCAAGCCCATGTAATTTCGAAATACATAAGTATGGGGTGTTTTTAGAGTCTGTATGTGTGGGGAAACAAGAGACAGGGTTAGTTTCGGATCCCTCCCCCAAGGGCCACGAAATCCCACCCCCTCTTCCTCCATATATACATCCCTTAGGGCGTCGTTTAGAGTTTGGGTTTTGTTTAGATTAAAAGTTCACCATAGCTGCAACCTCACGTAGTTTGTTTGTGTTCAACGACCAGACAAAGACGTCACAGAACCCCACCTTGATCAATAAAGCTTTCATCTTATATTCGCAGTATCCACATTGCAATCTTAGTTTCTTGCTTGTTCTTCGTTTGCTTGCAGGAAATAGACCTTCGTGGTCAGGTTGATCGTGCTCCAGTGTGGTCAAAAACCTTTCAGAGTTGGTTTAGCGATTTCTAAGGCGCGACGTCCTCGCATGTACATAGTCGGATCATCAAAGTCTACAGATCCGAAACGATAGTCACCATCTCATCAAAAGATGAGACACCTTTGCCTCTATTAAGTGGTATCAGATTTCCAGGTTGCTCGGTGAGATTTTACAGTTTTTGTAGTTTAGATCGAGTTTGTTCTTCATACCTACAATCCACGAAAAAGCCAAAAAAAATTAGGGTTAGTTCATCATATCCAAACCAATCTGAGCCATTGCATAATCTTTTTTATATTTGCTTTGTTGAATTTGTGGTTGCATCATCATGTCAAGTTGCTGGTCTTAGCATCTAGTTCTTTAGAGTTTTCAGTTCTGTTCACAAGTTGTCACGCCGCCGCCGCACCCTCATCATCGCCCCTGCCATGTACCACCACCGCTTATCCGCTATTTCTCTGAGTCCATATACCACCACTGCTCCGAGTCCATATACCACCACCGTTCCGAGTCCATACACCACTACCAATCCAAGTCCATATACCACCACTGATCTGAGTCCATATACCACCACCAATCTGAGACCTCATATACCACCATCATATACCATCACCAGTCCGAGTTCCACCAGATTCATCTCCGCCACCAGTCCTTGTCCGAGTCCAGTATTTGTTCAATTATTTTCGAGTTCCAGATCACGCGATACTACGAGTCGTGAACAAGTCAGATTCCCCAACTTTCGTGCCACCTGCAGACGAAAAATAGTTCCAGTTAAAAAATTAAGTCTAGAAAAATTTGGCTAGCAGTTTTTAGACCATTTGTAGACTTTTTAAAAAAAATTGTTGCGGAGCAAAAAAAGAGGAAAAAAGTGAAAAAAAGTTAAAATTTTTTTGGAGTGTGCTCCTACCTTGTTTACCTGTAGCGTCGTGTTTTTTTAGTGTTCTAGGATCGCGTCTCTAGCACGGTCTAGCCTAGGACCAGCACAGTACCGTCGTTGAGCTTTTATTCAGCTTTGCATCTCCGAATTGAATATTGCTGACCCTTTTGCTACCATATTATAAGCCTTCCCAGCTCCACCTACATCTACGTCGTGCATTTGACTCTCCTTGGTAATCGCTCCTGTCAGTGTCAAAACCGGCGGATCTCGAGTAGGGGGACCCGAACTGTGCGTCTAAGGCTAATGGTAACAGGAGGCGGGGGACACGATGTTTACCCAGGTTCGGGCCCTCTCTATGGAGGTAATACCCTACTTCCTGCTTGTTTGATCTTGATGAATATGAGTATTACAAGAGTTGATCTACCACGAGATCGTAATGGCTAAAACCCTAGGAGCCTAGCCTATATGATTATAATTGTGATTGCCTCTACGGACTAAACCCTCTAGTTTATATAGCGCCAGAGGGGACTAGGGTTGTACAAAGTCAGTTATAGAGAAAGGAATCTACATATCTGAATCGCCAAGCTTGCTTTCCACGCCAAGGAGAGTCCCATATGGACACGGGAGGAAGTCTTCTATCTTGTATCTTCATAGCCCAACAGTCCGGCCCATGTTAATAGTCCGGCCGTCTGAGGAC
This sequence comes from Triticum dicoccoides, assembly GCF_002162155.2. Classification (NCBI taxonomy): domain Eukaryota; kingdom Viridiplantae; phylum Streptophyta; class Magnoliopsida; order Poales; family Poaceae; genus Triticum; species Triticum dicoccoides. The sequence goes on from NC_041385.1 coordinate 340,874,097, forward strand.
CCCTTAATCCAAGACTCCCTCAGTAGCCCCTGAACCAGGCTTCAATGACAAGGTGTCCGACGTGCAGATTGTCTTCGGCATTGCAAGGCGGGTTCCTTCTCCAAATACTCCAAAATAATCTTCGAACACAGAAAATGTGTCCGGCTCTGCAAAACAAATCCCACGCTCAACCATAGAGAGTATAATATTTCACGAGTCCAATCCACTGACAAATTTTTGTAGTGTGACATCATGTCACTGCCCGGTCATTATTCGAACCATTTTTTAGCCTACCGCTTCATATTTCGAGATGCGGTTTCATTGGCACGTCTTGTCAAAGCAAAGATCGTGTCCCCATATTGCGGGATTCTCATCAATACGGGCATGGGTAACCCAACCGTGCCACCTGCACGGCCCTTGGGGAATAGGCGAGTTTTAAGGCGAGTGGGGAGGCGCTTGATATTCGCTGCCTTTATAAAGAGATAAGGATTCACCCCTTTTCACCCACGCCTTCTCTCTCTCTCAGCCTCCCCCATTCTCGAGCTCCAGCGCCCAAGTTCTCATATGTTCTGCCCCAGGAAAGCACTCCCACCATGTTCGGATCCGGTGCGCAGGGCAAGTGGTTGGCCTCTTCTATCAAGGAGAAGGACATTACGAAGGTTCGGGAGGCGGGGTATTTGGCCAAGGAAATCGCCCACTGGCTCCCGGCTGAGGGGCAAATCATCCCCACTCCGGAGCCCCATGAGAGGTTGGTGTTCATCTCCCACTTCGTCCGCGGGCTGGGATTTCCTCTCCACCCATTCGTCCGCGGACTCATGTTCTACTACGGGCTGGATTTCCACGATCTGGCCCCTAACTCCATCCTCAACATCGCGGCATTCATTATCGTGTGTGAGGCCTTCCGCATCCCATCCCACTTCGGATTGTGGTTGAAGACCTTCAATGTGAAGCCGAAGGTGGTGAGTGGCCAACACGCAGAGTGCAGAGGCTCCATGGTCAGCAAGATGCCCAACATCACATGGCCCAAAGGCTCCTTCGTGGAGATTGTCAAAGGATGGCAAAAATCATGGTTTTATATCACAGAGCCGCGCGGCACCACCTAGGCCGTGGCTCCTGCATTCCGGTCCAGAGCCTCGATGCGGCTCACCTCCTGGCTAGAGAAGGGCCTGGACTGGTCTTCGCTGGACAAGCTGACAGCGCTTCAGACGCGCATATAGAATATGATAAACAAGAATATCAAGCTTGTCAATGTGATCCAGGTGATGCTTATTCATTGGATCCTACCATGCCAATGTCGGACTTGCCATTTATGGGAGTTCAATCCAGCCAAGCACCAGACTTTGCTGCAGTTCTTCGACTCCACACATGAAGACATCTAGAAGGTGCTCTTCAAGGCCAACGAGGCACGACCGGCCACGACCGAGGACCGCGGGCACGATTTAATCCACCCCGCTAATCTGGTAAGTTTTTTCATGTTTTCAAGGTGTACCCTTTACTTGCATACTCGAGGAAGACATCTAAGCCTTCCTATTGATTTTTTCAGAGCTGGACAAGAGAAGGCGGAGCGGATTCATTGTCCCACTCCGCTGCCCGAAGACCCAAAAATCCCGCTTCTAACGAAGATGCTGGTTCCAGCGCCCTATCAAGCGCCGGAGAAGAAGGCTAAGGGGACCAGAGGTGGTCTCCGTTGCAAGGGTGCTTCGGACATGACGTCCGAAGACACCGAGACTCATTCCTTCATTGCCAAGGATGACAAGGAAGAGGAGGAAGAAGAAGAAAGCCATTCCCCCCCTGAGGGAGGACAAAGAAGAGGCTGGCCTCCACGCATCTGGAGGCCGAGGCATCCAAGAAGGGGAAAGCTTCCCTTCCGAACAGCTCCACCGCGGCCACCGACAGCAGCACGGAGTGGCGCCCCAGGGACAAGCACCTGGCCAAATCGTGAGCACCCAAAAACCCGAACACATTCATATATCTGGCCTCACTAATTCATAGTATTAACGTGTTGAATCATGCATTCATAGTCCGGCTCGGTCCAACCTCGAGCGGTCCTTATCTTCAGAGGATTCGTTGGACCCGGAGGCGATGGACAGCGGGACCCTTCCAGCGGCCTCCTCTCTCGAGGACATGGATGATGCTGAGGTGTCGTCCCGAAGGATCCCAGGCCCGAGAGAGACTCAGGAGGCCGTTAGGGAGGCGCCGAAGGGTGAAGCCCCGGCTGCCGGACACATGGGGGAGCAGTCCCCCATGGATACTGACGACAGGGGCCATATCCAATTCGGCTCCCAGCCGAATAATATTCCGAAGACCCATATGGCTCCGAAATCAGGCAAGCCGCCTCTTTCGGAAGAAGGAGGTGTGCCTATTATACAGGTGACCCCTATCCATCCAGAGGCGCCCAATGCTTTGCTGGAAGCGCTGCGAGGCGCTTCCATTGTTGAGGAACACCGTACCCTTATGGGTACAGTGATTGAGAGGATCCAGTCCGCGAAGAGCGGACTGACCGAAGCCTGCACAAGCCTTCTAACAGCCTTTGAGGTAAGCAATGCAACTATGCAAAAAGAATGTCATAGTATAGAAAGTAGCCCCTGAGACTCTGTCCAGTGTTCGGAAAGAAAAGCCGAACAGAGGATCAAATAATTTTCGCAGGAGACTAACCTGAAATGTCTATGTGAATAAGCAAGCGTCGCTGCTGGCTGCGACCTCTCACACTGTTGAGGTCTCCAAACTGAAGCAGAGTCTGGAGCGGACCGAGGAGGAGCTCGGCCGCGTGAAAAAGCAGCTGGAAGATAGTCAAGGTATGCAATAACCTTGTATATATTCAGGAAGGATGAATAATTTGTGCTGACTAAAGTGCCATTTTATTTGTTAGGAGCGACGACTGAGGTGGAGACCCTCAAGAAGGCGCTGGCCGAGGCCGAGGAGAAAGCGGCCAAGGAAAAGGCCGCCCGTGAAAAGCACGAGGCCAGGGTCAGTGAGGTCCAGCAGGAGCTCCAGGACGCCGTGAAGAAATACGAGTCCTTGGAGCTCACCCTTGCGGATCAAGAGTCCGAACTTGACAAGGCCCGCCAGAACACACACAATGCCCGGGTTGAAGCCCAAGGCGCCCTCCAGGAAATCCAGGAGGCCAGAAAATTGCGGCGGGTAAGGCCTTTATTATGCAGATCAAATATGCGAAGAAAAGGTTCCTGTTACTAACCCAGATTTGAAGTTCTCCAGGGGCATTTGCGGATCTTCCGCGTAGCATTTCAGACGCTGTGGAATTCTTCCGAGCCGAAGAGGGGAGCTCTACGGAGAAGCTATTTTGGTAGCAATACCTTGTGCCAAAATATCCGATGCGCTTTAGCGATTAGCTAAAATACCTGGTCAAACTGCACAAGGCGGCCAAACTAGCCATGAAGGATTTAATAATCTGGCTATGGCCTGCCGAAGCCATCCCCAACAACTACTTTGGGCTTGTGAAGCGGCAGGTCAATGCCTGCCCTCGGCTGGATGCCATCAAGTGGTCGTACTGCATCAAAGGTGTGTGCATGGCCTTCGCCCGAGTCAAGATACACAGGGTGGAGATGGACGCTGTAAAGGTTGCGACTGAGGGACCGCCCGCGAGCAAGGAGCACCGCACGCCCGAGCTGTATTTTGACAGTGTCCTGGACGGGTCCCGCCTTTTGGCGGAGCAATGTGCTAAGGATGTTATCTTTGAATGAATACATTCGTGTTATCTTGTCCTATACTATGAAACAAGATCGTTATGTAATATAATGCTTGTTATTTAAAATTTTACCTCATGTGCGGCCGTATTGTTAAATCTGAGAGTTGGCCAGTCATCGGCTTCCGCCCCCACGTAGACAATACGGGGGTGTTCGGGATGAATCTAAACACTCTTTTCCCCAAAGTTTGGTCCTTAAAGGAGGTGTTTAGCTCAACGAACCAGGCAATCGGACTATGTGGCTTTATGACCCTCACTTAGCCATGGGAGTTTGACAATAGAAATTTAGGCGCAGCCCCTAGTGTTCGTAAGTCCAAACTTTGGATGTTGTAAACACCTAATTATATAAAAATTGATTCATCGCATAATGCAGAAAAAATCGCTAAAGATTTGTAACCTCTTGAACAGCTGACCGGCTCACACCGCATCATGACAGTTAGTTTTCGGCTTTCTCTACTAAGGTGCTCATCCGGATGAACCAGGACACAATTGCAGTAGTTCTCCCATTACTACCCTAGTCGATATAGCGGAACATAAGGTAGTAAGCATAGGAGCCAGGCAACCCAACTATTGACCAAAGACATGATTCAGAGCCGATGCATATAATGCTATAAATTCGGAGTGCCGAACTATACTGTAAAAAAGTGTTCAGACTTTGTTGCCGTATTATGGAGCGTAATGAAGCCCCTGGAGAATTAAAGCGTACCAAAGTGTACGGGTGCAATTGATAAAAATATCAAGGAAAATAAAAATGAAGTAATAGGCTAATGTCGTAGAAATTGGGCTGCAAACCATTTTCCTTGTTGTTTGATTAATACGTCAAAGCGTATTTTGTACAAATAGTGCGATAAGCAAAAGGGCTATTTAACATGCCACGTCCAAGGGAGAGCTGTGTGCGGGTCCTTAAAGAAGGCATAACGATTATTTAAAGAAACCACCTGGAAATTCCCCCATACGTCCATGCTTCTTGCTGTCTTGGTGTATCCGTCCCTCTATAGGTCCGTCGATCAGGTCACCAGGAAGGACCTGGGAAAGAAAAGAGACCTGAAAAGAAAAAGAAAAGGTAAAAGTATGCAGGTCCAGGAGAGGTTGAGCCGTACTATGGACCATGATCTAGCTGTGCCTCCGTCTATGCCCATGGTATTTTAAGTGTGTAGTTATGTACGCGCGGTACGAATGTTGCTGCTTGGTCGGGACTGGGACGGAGGCTGAATTGCTAGTCAAGCTCTTGATGAGCTGGACTGTCCTGCTGCAGGTTAGTTCGGACTCGTTTCACAGTGTCCGGGAGCTTGGCCGCCGAATTAAGGTTCTCCTTGAAAAGGCCGCTCTGTACTTCTGCTGCAACGGCCGTGGTGTGATGCTCGGTACGGAGGGAGTGTTCCGTGTTTCCATTGACTGTTATGACACCGCGTGGTCCGAGCATCTTGATCTTGAGATAAGCATAGTGCGGCACCGCATTGAATCGAGCAAACGTGGTTCATCCAAGCAGTGCGTGATAGCCACTGCGGAAGGGGACAATGTTGAAGATCAATTCTTCGCTTCGAAAATTGTCCGGGGATCCGAAGACCACTTCCAGTGTGATTGAGCCCGTACAACAGGCCTCTACACCTGGTATGACACCTTTAAAGGTGGTTTTGGTGGGCTTCATCCTTGAGGGATCGATACCCATTTTGCGCACGGTATCCTGATAGAGCAGGTTCAGGCTGCTACCACCATCCATGAGGACTCGCGTAAGGTGGAATCCATCAAAGATTGGGTCAAGGACCGTGCAGCTGAACCACCATGATGGATATTGGTCGGATGGTCCCTGCGATCGAAGGTGATCGGGCAGGACGACCATGGGTTGAACTTTGGGGCGACTGGCTCCATCGCGTAGACGTCCCTGAGCGCGCGCTTGCGCTCCATCTTGGGGATATGGGTAGCGTATATCATGGTCA
>NC_041385.1:340879920-340885681 GCF_002162155.2 Triticum dicoccoides
TCCTCGTCATCGTCCTTGCTTTGCGACCCCTTCTCCTTGTGCTCGGCGTATAGCTTGTCGGCCTGTTTTTTTTTTGAAACTGCACGACAGTGGGAGAGGCTCCCACTGACTTTGTATTACTCACAAGGAACCAGTTACAACATTGTTACAAATGGGTTGTAAGGCCCCCCGGCCATGTGTTCTAGAGTCCCACCTAAGCAACGGTTACAAGCTTTGTATGTATGTTTCTAGGGAGGGACGCAGGCCCTCCTTGCAATTATGAACTAACAAAGCCAAAAGCTATTTGAATCTAGCCAACCACGAATCAAAGGAGTGTGGAATCCCCCTGAAGTAAAGAGTGTTTCTCTCCTTCCACAGGCTCCAAGCCGCCAGCAAAAAAATATCCATAAACAATGGCAGGCGCCAACCCTCTTTGCCAGCATGTATGAGGGTTAGTCTATTCCCAGAGCTTGGCCAGAGCATGCCAACTTTGTCCCAGCAATGGCGGCTGAACAGGAAGTTGAAGAAGAGATGCTCGACCGTTTCCTCAAGAGGGTTTTGACAAAGCATGCACGCGTAGTTGTTCCCAGCCACAGTAAAATGCCGACGTTTCAGTAAATTCCTAGTGTTCAGTCGATCGACCATCAACAGCCAACCAAACATTTTAAACTTGATGGGACTCTTGGCCTTCCACAGCCATCCAAAGGCCACATTAGCAATGTATCTCTGAAACAGTGGACATAGTATCTCTTGGGGGAGAAATACCCACCAAGGTTGCAAACCCAAGTGTCGTTGCAATCTCTGTCAAGCTGGACATGCATGGACCCCTGTTGGATTTCTCTGATTTCCTCTCTAGCTTGCGTGGAGAGAGGCAGGTGGAGATCAAGCTTGGGTCAGAGGCAGTGAGAATATTAACCACGGGCTTGTCTTCATTGAGGCAGAAGGAGAAGGCTTTGGGGTAGAGCTCCATCATAGGAGCGTCACGATCATCGAACCATGCATCCTTCAAGAACAGGGAGGAGGATCCATTGCCCAGAACGACCTTGGTAACCCCGCAGAACACATTGCTGAGTTGCATAACATCACGCCACCAGAAAGAACCCAGCGGTTCCACTACATGCGGAATTCTGTCAGAGTAATATGTGTCCCAGATCAATGTCACCCAGGGGACATCGTGGTGGTTGTAAAACTTAAACGGATGCTTTAGAAGGAGGGCAACGTTTTAGGTTTTGATATCGATGACTCCGAGCCCCCCTTTACCTTTGGGTCTACAGACCAATTCCCATGCAGCGAGGGAATTATTTTGGACGCCGTCATCAGAATTTGTCGCCCAAAGACAGTACCTGCGTAGCTTATCGAGGTGCTCAATTACTTTTGGGTGCAGCTTGATCGTGCACATGGCGTAAATCAACATGGAGGTGACAACAGAATTGACCAAGGTGAGCTTGGCCCCCGAAGACATTAACGCAAGAGCCGTTGACATTTTCCTTTCCACCCCATGCACCAATGGCATGAGATCAAGCAGCGTCGGCCTTGTCGTGCCCATGGGGAGGCCAAGGTATGTGAAGGGCATAGATCCAATGGAGCATCCAAAAATGTGAGCCAGGTCAAGCGCGCATTGCTGATCAAGGTTAATGGGTATAAGTGTGGATTTATGAAAATTAATTTTCAAACCAACAGATGTTGCATAATCTTCCAGGATTGTTTTCATGCGGGCAGCTTGGTCAGGGCAGGCAGGCATCACCAGAATGGTATCGTCTGCGTATTGCACCACTGGATAATCTCTGTCGCAATTGCATGGGATGGGTAGATCAATCAATCCACGAGCAAAAGCATCATTGACTGCGGCTTGGAGAAGATCGGCAGCGAGGACAAAAATCAGAGGTGAGAGGGGGTGCCCTGGCGCACCCCGCATTTGCATTGGAATTTTCTTCCAGGAACCCCATTGAGCAAGACAGAAGACACACCAGAACCAAAGATAGATTCCATCCAACCCAGCCACTTGTCATCAAAACCCATATGTTTCATGATCTCCATCATCAGGGCATGTTCGATGGTGTCAAGGGCTTTGGCAAAGTCCAATTTGAGCAACATTATCTCACGTGACGACCTCTGGCACTGGTGGATATATTCAAATGACCAAGCAAGACAGTCCTGGATGGTCCTCCCGTTAATGAAACCGTATTGGTTTCTATGGATGATCATCAGGATGACTTTTTGCGGACGGTGGGCCAAGATTTTGGTGATGATTTTTAGACAGCAATTCAGCAGGGTTATTGGCTTATAGTCATTTGCAATTTCATGAGAAGATGTCTTTGGAATCAAGGTAATGAACCCCTCACTGATGCTGGCAATATCAAGGTTACCTTCATGGAAATCTTGACACGCTTTATAGGAATCCTCTTTAAAAACCCAACACCCTCTGTTGGTATGATTGGCTAGTTTATCAGGAGTGTCGTGGATTTGACATGGACGATCGAGTATGCGGTCCAAACTGGACGGGCCCGGATTGTTTCTTTCGTATGGCTTCTTCCGCTGATTAGACTTAGAGCCACTGAATCCGGTGTTGACCGTCGTGTCTTCGGTGTTGTCACTGTTGCTTCGACGCTTGTGTCTGTTGCGCCGGGGCTTGCTGTTGCAGTTTCTGGCTTCAGAAGTACCAGGTTCGCTTGTATTGTTATTGCCGCGGGCTAGCCAGATGTAAGGGCTGCCATGGACTTTGGTTTTTCTTGGCCGAGGTGTCGGGAAGCCATTCGTCACAGATGCTATGTTTAAAGGCTGCTAGGGCTTCGGCATCCGGACAGTCGACGATCTGGTTATTTTTAGTTAAGAACCTAGTCCAGAATTTCTTGGCTGACTCTCCGGGCTGTTGAACTATGTGACTTAAGTCGTCGGCATCCGGAGGTTGGACATATGTGCCTTGGAAGTGTTCTAGAAAGGCTTCTTCCAAGCCCTCACAGCTGCCAATGGAGTTTTCGGGCAGACTGTTCAACTAGTGTCGATCTGGTCCCTTGAGTTTTAGCGGGAGGTATTTGATGGCGTGAAGATCATCACCGCGGGCCATATGAATAGGGAGAAGAAAATCCTCAATCCATACCGCGGGGTCTGTTGTCCCATCATATGACTCGATGTTCATGGGTTTAAACCCTTCTGGGAATTCATGTTCCATTACTTCATCAGTGAAGCAGAGGGGGTGTGCGGCGCCTCTATACCGGGCCAAGTCGTGACGTAGCTCAGATGGAGTTCGTCTGCGGTCTTCAATCCGGGCATGATTATGTTTGTCACGTCCAGCTGGATGGCCATCGTTGCGCATCAGGGCATGCAACCGCGATCCATAGATCAATCTTGTCTGACCTGCTCTGTTTTCCAGGTCATGCCGCAGGTTGTATGTATATCCCCGAGCTATTGCATTTCTGTTTTTACAGCGAGGTAGTGCGGGCTGGTGTTCGGTTTGAGTTGCCACTTTGTCCCCGCCACGTGGTGGTCGGTCAGCCGCATTATGCGCTGGTAGGACGGGCTCCAACGCCTCGTCATTGTATTGGGGTAGTAATTTGCGCTTCGGGCAACTTTTGGTTGGGCGCTCGAGGCCGTATTCTTTAGCTGCTAGGACATTAGTCCTTCTATCGTTGAGCACATCTTGATCAGCTTGAAGCTGCTGCTGCTTCTTTTTCAGGCTCCTTGCAGTGGCTATTAGCTGACGCTTAAAGCGCTCCAGCTCGACAGGCTCCTCAGGCACAATAAAGTCTTCATCGCTGAGGCTCACCTCGTCCTCGGAGCGCAGAAGGTAGTTATTGTCCTCCGAGTATTCATCCATGGCCTATTCGTCAGGGCTAACTCGCCCATCTTCCCGTTCGTCTTGTTCGGAGGTTGGCTCAATGGGGTCTTCATTGTCTTCGGCATCGTCCGGAGTATTGTTTTCTCCTATGATGGTATTTCTGTTTTTACCACGGCGTGGCTTAGAGCAGCGCCGCTGACGCCGGCGCTTTGGCTGTATCTCAAGAGGCTTGTCCTCGACTGGATTTTCATTGTCGTCGTTGTTCTCTTTGGGTGTATCCACCATGTATACGGCATACGATGAGGTGGAAGCCCAGCACCCTGTAAGCGGTGGTTTTGGTGCCTGATCCTCTCTGGCACCGTCGTCCATACCGTCGATGTCTTCGGAGTCGTAGTCGAGCATGTCGGTTATGTCCTCGACAGTGGCTATGTAGTGGGTGGTGGGTGGGAAGCGAAATTCTCTGTCATCGGCTTCCAATTCAAGCCGGATATAGTTCGGCTAAGAGTCTCCTGACAAGGAGAGGGCTTTTAGTGAGTTTAGCACATCGCCTAAAGGTGAGTGCCGGAAGATGTCCGCGGAGCTGAACTCGACGATTGGCGCCTGATCAGGTTCGATGGGCGCGGTTCGGAACTTATGGCCGGAGACGGATCCGAGGTTCCGATGATACAGGCCCCGCTCAAGGTTGGATCTGTGTGCGGCTCCAACGGCGCTGAGTCTGCGGCTTCCGTAGCGGGGTTGAGCATCCCGTCCTCGGATGGCGCAATCTGCTCTGGATCAAGGGCCAGAGCGGTTATAGGTGCTGTCTCCTGAGCATGGTCCGATGACGGATTTAGGTCATGTTCATCGTGGTTTCAGGGAGCAGCCATCATGGGCTCGAATCCGTTGAAGATCAAGTCTCCGCGGATATCGGCCACGTAATTCAAGCTTCCAAATCTGACCCAATGGCCAGGGGCGTAGCTGTCGATCTGCTCTAGATGGCCAAGCGAGTTGGCCAGCAGTGAAAGCCACCGAATACGAAGATTTGTCCGGGGAGGAAAACCTCCTCCTGGACTGCATTGTTGTAGATGATTGACGGAGCCATCAAACCTTTTGGTCATGACGCAGCGGAACTCTCAATAAAACCACCAATGTCAGAGTCAAAACCGGCAGATCTCGGGTAGGGGGTCCCGAACTGTGCGTCTAAGGCTATTGGTAACATGAGGCGGGGGACACGATGTTTACCCAGGTTCAGGCCCTCTCTATGGAGATAATACCCTACTTCCTGCTTGATTGATCTTGATGAATATGAGTATCACAAGAGTTGATCTACCACGAGATCGTAATGGCTAAAACCCTAGGAATCTAGCCTATATGATTATGTTTGTGATTGCCTCTACGGACTAAACCCTTCACTTTATATAGACACCGGAGGGGACTAGGGTTGTACAAAGTCGGTTACAGAGAAAGGAACCTACATATCTAAATCGCCAATCTTGCTTTCCACGCCAAGGAGAGTCCCATCCGGACACGGGAGGAAGTCTTTTATCTTGTATCTTCATAGCCCAACAGTCCGGCCCATGTTAATAGTCCGGCCGTCCGAGGACCCCTTAATCCAGGACTCCCTCGGCTCTATCCAAGCTTTGATAGTATTGACTACAATGGTTGCCGATCACCACCTGTTGTTAGGTAAGAACTGGTAAGAATTTGAGATTCGCTTGACGGATTTCTGACACACCACCACCACCACCACTTCCTATTAGTTTGTAGGATCATATTCTTGTGTGTTTATATTGCTGCTAACCATGGTAGGATCACAAGCCAATGAGACTGATTGGGAGAACATGTCAAACAAACAGCTACATGATAATTTTAGCAAATGATGAGTGGACAGGTGCAAGATGTGCTAAACATATTTGAAGAGGCAATGGAGAAGAGGTTCAAAACAAAGTTCGATAGCAAGTTTAATGAATTGCTCGCGCGTCTTCCACAACCACCGCCAGCTGCACCTGTCGCACCTCTACAACAACA
>NC_041385.1:340885827-340886054 GCF_002162155.2 Triticum dicoccoides
AACAGCAACAGCAACAGCAACAGCAACAAAAACACAAACAACAACAACAACAACAACAACAACAACAACAACAACAACAACAACAACAACAACAACAACAACAACAACAACAACAACAACAACAACAACAACAACAACAACAACAACAACAACAACAAAAACACAACCTGACGAGCACACTATTCACAAAAAAAGACCGTATGTGCTGTCTGTAATGATCGCAAACA
>NC_041385.1:340886222-340923753 GCF_002162155.2 Triticum dicoccoides
ACAACAACAACAACAACAACAACAACAACAACAACAACAACAACAACAACAACAACAACAACAACAACAACAACAACAACAACAACAACAACAACAACAACAACAACAAGTGAAGAACACGGTGGAGATGATTCTGATCATGAGACACAATACATGGCTCCTGAAGACGCTAACAGGTATGGATGTTTAGTTTCTCATCATGTTTTGAGTGTGCAGGTCACACAACTGAGCAAAACAGAGGCATAATTTGTTCCATACAAAGGGAGTTGTGAAGGAACGTTCTGTTCACGTCATCGTAGATGGAGGGAGCTGCAACAACTTGGCTAGCATGAAGATAGTGGAGAAGCTATCTCTCACCACAAGACCACAACCACATACTTACTACATCCAATGGTTCAACAACAGCGGCAAGGTTAAGGTAACATGTACTGTTCGTGTGCATTTTAGTATCTCTACATATGCTGATTATGTTGATTGTGATGTGGTACCTGTGCAAGCATGTTCCTTATTATTTGGTAGACCATGGCAATTTGATAAAAATTCTGTACACCATGGTAGAAACAATTACTATACTCGTGTTCATAAGGATAAAAATATTACTTTGCTTCCTATGACTCCTGATTCCATTTTGAAAGATGATGTTAATAGAGAAGCAAAATAGGAGAAAAATAGGAATGAAAATCGGATTTTGGCAAAATAATTTGAGCAACAAATGAAGCCTAATAATAAACCATCTAGTGTTGCTTCTGAAATTAAATTGAAAAGTGCATGTTTACTTGCGACCAAATCTGATATTGATGATCTAGATTTCAGAAAATCTGTTTGCTATGCTTTTGTGTGCAAAGAGGCATTATTTTCATGCGAGGATGTGTCTTCCTCTTTGCCTCCTGCTGTCACTAGCATTTTGCAGGAGTTCGCTGACGTCTTTCCACAAGATGTGCCACCGGAATTACCACCCATTCGAGGGATTGAGCATCAGATCGACTTAATTCCCAGTGCTTCCCTGCCAAACCGTGCGCCATACCGTACCAATCCAGAGGAGACAAAGGAGATTATGCGTCAAATACAGGAGCTGCTCGACAAAGGTTATATACGCGAATCTCTTAGTCCTTGTGATGTTCCTACTATACTAGTGCCAAAAAAGGATGGTACATCGCGTATGTGTGTTGATTGTAGAGGCATTAATAATATTACTATTCGTTATCGTCATCCTATCCCAAGGCTAGATGACATGCTTGATGAATTGAGTGGCTCTACAATATTCTCCAAAGTTGATTTGCGTAGTGGATGCCATCAAATTCGTATGAAATTGAGATGAATGGAAAACAAAATTTAAAACTAAGTTTGGATTATATAAGTGGTTAGTCATGCCTTTTGGGTTAACTAATGCACCTAGTACTGTATGATATTAATGAACTAAGTTTTACGTGCTTTCATTGGATGATTTGTGGTAGTCTATTTTGATGATATAATGATTTATAGCAGATCTTTGGAGGAACATTTGGAACGTTTACGTGTTGCTTTTACTTCCCTACTTGATGCACATTTGTTTGGTAACCTTGGGAAGTGCACCTTTTGCACACACCAAGTATCTTTTATTGGCTATGTTGTTACTCCACAGGGAATTGAAGTTAATAAAGCCAAGACTGAAGCTATTGAGAGTTGGCCGCAGCCCAAAACAGTCACACAAGCGAGGAGTTTTCTTGGCCTCGCTGGATTCTATAGGCGTTTTGTGAGAGATTTCGGCAGCATTGTTGCACCTCTCGATGTGCTTACAAAGAAGGATATGCCTTTTGTTTGGGGTACCGCATAGGAAGAAGCCTTCACGGTATTGAAAGATAATTTTACACATGCTCCTTTACTCCAACTTCCTGATTTTAATAAGACTTTTGAGCTTGAATGTGATGCTAGTGAAATTGGATTAGGAGGTGTGTTATTACAAGATGGCAAACTTGTTGCATACTTTTCTGAAAAATTGAGTGGGCCTAGTCTGAATTATTCTACTTATGATAAAGAATTATATGCTCTTGTTCGGACTTTAAAAACATGGCAACATTATTTATGGCCCAAAGAATGTTTTACACATTCTGATCATGAATCTTTGAAACATATTAAAAGTCAAGCTAAGCTGAAACGTAGACATGCTAAATGGGTTGAATTCATTGAGACTTTCCCTTATGTCATTAAATACAAGAAGGCTAAAGAAAACGTTATTGTTGATGCACTGTCTCGTCGCTATACTATGCTTTCACAACTTGACTTCAAAATATTTGGTTTGGAGACCATCAACGATCATATTGTACTTGATGTTGATTTTAAAGATGTAATGCAGAATTGTAAAGAAGGACGAATGTGGAACAAGTTCATTGTTAATGATGGATTTGTGTTTCGTGCTAACAAGCTATGCATTCTAGCTAGTCCAGTTCGTCTTTTGTTGTTGCAGAAGGTGCATGCAGGAGGATTAATGGGTCACTTTGGCATGAAGAATACGGAGGACGTACTTGCTAGACATTTCTTTTGGCCAAAGATGAGATGAGATGTTGAGCATTTTATTGCTCGTTGCACTACATGTCAAAAAGCTAAGTCATGACTTAATCCTCATGGTTTATATATGCCTTTGCCAGTACCTAGTGTTCCTTGGGAGGATATATCTATGGACTTTGTTTTAGGTTTACCTCGAACAAAGAAGGGGAGGGATAGCATATTTGTGGTCGTGGATAGATTCTCGAAAATGGCACACTTTATACCATGTCATAAAAGTGATGATGTTGTTAATGTTGCTGATTTGTTCTTTCATGAAATTATTCGCTTGCATGGTGTGCCAAATACTATTGTTTCAAATCGTGATACTAAATTTCTTAGCCTCTTTTGGAGATGTTTATGGGCTAAGTTGGGGACTAAACTACTTTTTTTAGTACTACTTGTCACCCCAAACTGATGAACAAACTGAAGTAGTCAATAGAACTTTGTCTACTATGCTTAGGGATGTTTTGAAGAATATAAGAAAATGTGGGAAGAATTCTTGCCTCATATTGAATTTGCTTATAATCGTTCATTGCATTCTACTACTAAGATGTGCCCTTTTAGAATTGTGTATGGTTTCCTACCTCGTGCACCTATTGATTTGTTCCCTCTTCCATCTTCGGAGAAGGTTAATTTTGATGCTAAACAACGTGCTAAATTGATTTTAAAGATTCATGACTTAACTAAGGAAAACATTGAGCGTATGAATGCTAAATATAAACTTGTTGGAGATAAGGGTAGAAAACATGTTGTGTTTTGATGACCCGCAAGTATACGGGATAGTTGTAGCCTCTTTCGATAAGTAAGGGTGTCGAACCCAACGAGGAGCTAAAGGTAGAACAAATACTCTCTCAAGTCCTATCTTCCACTGATACAACTCTACGCCCGCTTGACGTTCGCTTTACCTAGAACAAGTATGAAACTAGAAGTACTTTGTAGGTGTTGTTGGATAGGTTTGCAAGAAAGTAAAGAACGCGTAAATATAAACTAGGGGTTGTTTAGATAAAGAAGCACTAAAGTAAATATAGCGAGTGTGGAAAAGTGATGGTAGGATTTGCGGAATTGTCCCTAAGCAATTGACTACTTTACTAGACCGATAGCAAGTTTTATGTGGGAGAGGCCACTGCTAGCATGGCATCCCTGACTTGGAATTCTATGCACTTATGATTGGAACTATTAGCAAGCATCCGCAACTACTAAGGTTCATTAAGGTAAAACCCAACCATAGCATTAAGATATATTGGTCCCCCTTCAATCCCGTCTGCATCAATGTCTATGCTAGGTTGAAGCTTCTGTCACTCTTGCCCTCCAATACATACTCCTATCAACATACAACTAACCCTATGGTCTGATCCACGCGTGCGCTCATATGATGGGCACCAAAGAACAGCAACATAACCACAACAAATTAAATCAATCATAGCAATTCATCAACCACCAATAGGACAACGAAAATCTACTCAGACATCATAGGATGGCAACACATCATTGGATAATAATATGAAGCATAAAGCACCATGTTCAAGTAGAGGGTACAACGGGATGCGGGAGAGTGGACCACTGTAGATAGAAGGGGGAAGGTGATGGAGATGTTGGTGAAGATGGCGGAGGTGTTGATGTAGATCGCGGTGATAATGATGGTCCTCGGCAGCGCTCCGGCGCCACAGGAAGCAAGGGGGAGAGAGCCCCCCTTCTTCTTCTTCTTCTTCCTTGACCTTCTCCCTAGATGAGAGAAGGGTTTCCCCTCTGGTCCTTGTCTCCCATGGCGTGGGAGGGGCGAGATCCCCTCCGAGATTGGATCTATCTCTCTGTTTCTGCGTTCTAGGATTCTGCCCTGGCACCGTTTCTTTTATATCCGGAGATCCGTAACTCTGATTGGATTGAAACCTTCGCCCAGATCTTTTTCCAAAAATTAGCTTTCTTGCGGCCAAAGAAGGGCATCAACCGCCTTACGGGGTGCCTAGGAGGGTGGGGGCGCCCACCTGGAGTGGGCATGGGCCTCTATCTCGTGGCCACCTCGGGCACCGTCTCGCGTTGATTTTACTTCCTAAAAATCACAAATATTCCAAAATAATTCTCTGCCAGTTTTTATCCCGTTTGGACTCCGTTTGATATGGGGTTTCTGCGAAACATAAAACATGCAACATACAAGAACTGGCACTGGCACTGGATCAATATGTTAGTCCCAAAAATAATATAAAAAGTTGCCAGAAGTATATGAAAGTTGAATAGTATTGGCATGGAACAATCAAAAATTATAGATACGACGGAGATGTATCAGCATCCCCAAGCTTAATTCCTGCTCGTCCTCGAGTAGGTAAATGATAAAAAAGATAATTTTTGATGTGGAATGCTACCTAGCATAATCTTGATCATGTAATCTAATCATGGCATGAATATTAAGACATGAGTGATTCAAGGCAATAGTCTATCATTTGACATAAAAACAATAATACTTAGGGCATCCCAACAAACAATCATGTCTTTCAAAATATCAATGCTTCCAGAACGTTATCCCTACAAAATCATATAATCTTGTATGCTCCCTTTCCTTAACACAAGGTACCCCTCATGCCTATCCCGGTGTCAGCCAAGCAATTGTTTCATACTTTAGTATTCTCAAACTTTTTCAACCTTCACGCAGTACATGAGCGTGAGCCATGGATATAGCACTATGGGTGGAATAGAATATGATGGTGGAGGTTATGTGGCGAAGACAAAAAGGGAGAAAGTCTCACATCGATGCGGCTAATCAACGGGCTATGGAGATGCCCATCAATTGATGTCAATGCGAGGAGTAGGGATTGCCATGCAACAGATGCACTAAGAGCTATAAGTGTATGAAAGCTCAACAAAAGAAACTAAGTGGGTGTGCATCCAACTTGCTTGCTCATGAAGACCTAGGGAATTTGAGGAAGCCCATCGTTGGAATATACAAGCCAAGTTCTATAATGAAAATTCCCACTAGTATATGAAAGTGACAACATAGGAGACTCTCTATATGAAGAACATGGTGCTACTCTGAAGCACAAGTGTGGTAAAAGGATAGTAACATTGCCCCTTTTCTTTTTCTTTTTTTCTTTTTCTTTTTTCCTTTTTCTTTTTTTCCTTTTTTTTGGGCGGGCCTCTTTGGCCCCCTTTTTTATTTAGGCTTCTTTGGCCTCTCTTTTTTTTCATGGGGCAATGCTCTATAATGATGATCATCACACTTTTATTTACTTACAACTCAATATTACAACTCAATACTAGAACAAAGATATGACTCTATATGAGTGCTTCTGGTGGTGTACCTGGATGTGCAATGATCTAGCATAGCAATGACATCAAAAAAGGACAAGCCATGAAAACATAATGCTAGCTATCTTACGATCATGCAAAGCAATATGACAACGAATGCTCAAGTCATGTATATGATGATGATGGAAGTTGCATGGCAATATATCTCGGAATGGCTATCGAAATGCCAAGATAGGTAGGTATGGTGGCTGTTTTGACGAAGATATAAGGAGGCTTATGTGTGATAGAGAGTATCGTATCACGGGGTTTTGATGCACCGACGAAGTTTGCACCGACTCTCGAGGTGAGAAAGGGCAATGCATGATACTGAAGGGGCTAGCAATGATGGAAGGGTGAGAGTGCGTACAATCCATGGACTCAACATTAGTCCTAAAGAACTCACATACTTATTGGAAAAATTTATTAGCCCTTGAAAGAAATTCTACACGCATGCTCCTAGGGGGGAGGTTGGTAGGAGTTAACCATCGCACGCCCCGACCTTCACGAAAGATAAACAATCAAAATACAATGCGCACCAATTTGGTTACATAGTTAGTAGACCATACGAGCATGCTTCGGGAATCACAAACCTTAACACCATCATCCTTACTAAACACAACCATCTACTAGTACCTCCCACATATTATCATCTCTATATCGCAAAACTATTGCAAGGAATCAAACATATCATATTCAGTGATCTATAAGTTTTATGTAAGATATTATGACTAACCATGTGAATGACCAATTCCTGTCATCTCTCTAAATAGATTTAAGTGAAGCAAGAGAGTTTAATTATTTCTACAAAAGATATGCCCATGCTCTAACAAATATAAGTGAAGCAAAAGAGCATTCTACAAATGGCGGTTTTCTATGTGAAGAGAAACAGGCAATCCAAACTTCAAATGATATAAGTGAAGCACGTGAAGCATTCTATAAAGCCATACTCAAAAGATTTAAGTGAAGTGCAATGGGAATTCTATAAATCAACCAAGGACTGTCTCATATCAGCATGGTGCATAAAATAAAAGTGAAAACTAAATGCAAAAGACACTCCAAGGTTGCACATAACACATGAACGAAACGAATCCGAAAACATACCATACTTGTTGAAGAAAGAGGGGATGCCTTCCGGGGCATCCTCAAGCTTAGACTCTTGAGTCTCCTTGAATATTTACTTGGGGTGCCTTGGGCATCCCCAAGCTTGAGCTCTTGCCTCTCTTCCTTTTCCTCATATCGAGACCTCCTCGATTAGACACTTCATCCGCACAAAACTTCAACAGAAAACTCGGTAAGATCCGTTAGTATAATAAAGCAAATCACCACTTTAAGTACTGTAGCAAACCAATTCATATTTTGTATTTGCATTGTGTCTACTGTAACATAACTTTTTCATGTCTTAATCCACTGATAGAAATTCATAGATTCATCAAAACAAGCAAACTATGCATCAAAAACAGAATCTATCAAAAACAGAACAGTCTGTAGCAATATGAACATTCACCATACTTATGGTACCCCAAAAATACTACCAAAATTAGGAAAAATAAAATATTTGTACAGAAATACAGTGCAAAAAGAATCAGAACCGTTTGACGTTCCAGTAAAGAGCGTAAAATCGCGCACTACAGCCAAAGTTTCTGTCCTGCACCGTACAAACCAACAAGCATTGTAAACATCCTAAAGGCAAACCTTGGCACGTTATTTTTATAATACAATGGAATTGTACAAGGGGATAATTATTTTTGATAAAAAGTTTCTGTAATTAAGATTCACAGAGTTTCTGTGAGCATGAACAAAGTCCAAGGCTAGCTCCCACTTCAACAATGCTTGTCTTTCTCACTTTCACTTTCCTTTTTGAAAAGTTTTAGGGTTCCCCTCTTTATTTTTTTTGTTTTTAAACTATATGAAAGCACTCAACAGAAATAAATGACTCCTAAAACTTCCATGTTGTCTTCCTGGTAGTGCTTTCTTTAAAGCCATAAAGCTAGGCATATAGTGCTCAAGTAATGAATCCACCCGGATCCCAAGGTATATCAAAGCCAATTTTAATTAACAATGATTTGTGATTTAGTAGTGAGCACAAAGTAAGATATATCAAGCAATTACGAAGTCTAACTCTCTTCCTATGCATCGGCATGTCATAAAAGTAGGAGTTGCGGAATTGTCCCTAAGCAATTGACTACTTTACTAGACCGATAGCAAGTTTTATGTGGGAGAGGCCACTGCTAGCATGTCATCCCTGACTTGGAATTCTATGTACTTATGATTGGAACTATTAGCAAGAATCTGCAACTACTAACGTTCATTAAGGTAAAACCCAACCATCGCATTAAGATATATTGGTCCCCCTTCAATCCTGTATGCATAAATTTCTATGCTAGGTTGAAGCTTCTGTCACTCTTGCCCTCCAATACATAGTCATATCAACATACAACTAACCCTATGGTGTGATCCACACGCGCGCTCATATGATGGACACCAAAGAACAACAACATAACCACAAGAAAATTAAATCATAGCAAATCATCAACCACCAATAGCACAACGAAAATCTACTCAAACGTCACAGGATGGCAACACATAATTGGATAATAATATGAAGCATAAAGCACCATGTTCAAGTAGAGGGTACAACGGGTTGCGGGAGAGTGGACAGCTGTAGATAGAGGGGTGAAGGTGATGGAGATGTTGGTGAAGATGGCGGAGGTGTTGGTGTACACCGCGGTGATGATGATGGCCCCCGGCAGCGCTCCGGCCACCGGAAGCAAGGGGGATAAGCCCCCCTTCTTCTTCTTCTTCCTTGAGCTTCTCCCTAGATGGGAGAAGGGTTTCCCCTCCGGTCCTTGGCTCCCATGGCGTGGGAGGAGCGAGAGCCCCTCCGATATTGGATCTATCTCTCTGTTTCTGCGTTCTGGAATTCTGCCCTAGCACCGTTTCTTTTATATCCGGAGATCCGTAACTCCGATTGGATTGAAACCTTCGCCCAAATCTTTTTCCAAAAATTAGCTTTCTTGCGACCAAAGAAGGGCATCAACCACCTTACCGGGTGCCCAGGAGGGTGGGGGCGCGCCCACCTAGAGTGGGCGTGGGCCTCTGCATCGTGGCCGCCTCGGACACCGTCTCGCGTCGATTTTACTTCCCAAAAATCACAAATATTCCAAAATAATTCTTCGTCCGTTTTTATCTCGTTTGGACTCCGTTTGATATGGGGTTTCTGCGAAACATAAAACATGTAGTAGACAAGAACTGGCACTGGGCACTGGATCAATATGTTAGTCCCAAAAATAATATAAAAATTTGCCAGAAGTATATGAAAGTTGAATAGTATTGGCATGGAACAATCAAAAATTGTAGATACGATGGAAACGTATCGTGTAAGGATAGATTTCCTGATTTGTGCAAATCAAAGCTAATGCCACGTGCTGATGGTCCTTTTAAGGTGTTAGAGAAAATAAATGATAATGCGTATAAACTTGAGCTGCCTGCAGATTTTTGGGTTAGTCCGACTTTTAACATTGCAGATTTGAAGCCTTATTTGGGTGAGGAAGATGAGCTTCCGTCGAGGATGACTTCATTTCAAGAAGGGTAGGATGATGAGGACATCAATACCATTGTTACACCCACATCCCCTGCTACTATACATACCGGACCAATTACTAGAGCTCGTGCACGCCAATTAAATTAGCAGGTACTTTCGTTTCTTGGTAATGAGTCTAATGTTCATGAGAATATGATGCTGCCTAAATTGGATACATTTGTTTTGCTTACAAATTAAGGGCCTAGCTTGGAGAAGGATAAACATTGGAGCAAGAACAAGCATGGAGATGACGGCATGGGCAAGGGAAACAAGAACGGAGTTTCAAGTGATGATTTCAGGACTTTGAAGCCGCCGTAATGAGTGCATGAAGTCTTGGACGAAATATACACGATGCCACTTCACAAATTTCGTCCAGAGGCTATTATAGGTGCCGCGTCACCTTATTATTGGGCCAGGCCCATGTAATTTCGAAATACATAAGTATAGGCTGCTTTTAGAGTCCGTATGTGTGGGGAAACAAGAGATAGGATGCTTTCGGACCCCTCCCCCAAGGGCCACAAAATTCCCCCCTCTTCCTCCATATATACAACCCTTAGGGCGTCGTTTAGACTTTCGGTTTTGTTTAGATTATAGGTTCGCCATAGCTGCAACTTCCCGTACTTCGTTTGTGTTCAAACCAGACAAAGACGTCACAGAACCCCATCTTGATCAATAAAGCTTTCATCTTATATTCGCAGTATCTAGATTGCAATCTTAGTTTCTTGCTTATTCTTTGTTTGCTTGCAGGAAATAGACCTTCATGGTCTGGTTGATCGTGCTCTGGCATGGTTAGTAACCTCTCGGAGTAGGTTTAGCGATTGCTAAGGCGTGATATCCTCGCACGTATGTAGTCGGGTCGTCAAAGTCTACTCCTCCGAAACGATAATCACCATCTCATCGAAAGACGAGACACCTTTGCCTCTATCATCTCTAGCACATCCTCGACGGGAGCGCATCACTCCGACGAGGCACGCTTACCGGAGTCAGTGGTCTTGTCGGTCTTCTTCTCTTCTCCCACCGAGAGCTTTGTCGGCAGGAGCAAGTTCCTTGGTGGCATATGCTGCAACTGCTTCCCGGTAGCGTTGTTTAGCATAGATCAGCGCATCCTCATTGTCAGAATGGATGATGATGACGCTCATAGGTCCTGGCATCTTAAAGATGTTGTATGCATTGTGAGATGCTGCCATGAAATTCGCCAGTGCCGGGCAACCAAGGATCCCATTGTATGGCAATGGAATCTTGACAAATGTAGTTGAGTTCGCTGCCAAATGTTACCGGCAGGGTGATCTTGCCCTTCGGCTGGCTCCTTCTAGGATTGATCCCTTGGAATGTGCCAGTCTTCTTCAGATCTTCTTCAGAAATCTGTAGCTTCTTGATCACATCAGGTGAGATCAAGTTGTGACCAGCCCACCATCAACCAAGATTTTTGTCACCTTGAGGTTGATGATTGTTGGTGAAACAAACAGCGGCAAGCACCCAGCCACAGTTGTGTGATCAGATGACCCTCAGCGTCAAAAATGATGGGCGTGTTGGACCATCTCAATGGCTTTTGGTCATCAACTGTTGGTTCCGCTGCATTGACCTCATGCGCCCACTACTTGAGTTGGCGGTGAGAGGAGTGCAAAGTTCCGCCTCCAACAATGCACATCACTTCTGTGCCTTTCTAAAACTCATGCTCACTAGACTCCTCATCCCCCTCTTCGTCCTCATCATCATCCTCTTATTTCTTATCTCGACGTCTAGCAGGCTTCTCCTTCTGCTGCTTGGCCTTGCTGCATCGACCTCCTCGTCCACCATGTTTCTTGCCGGACCCACTTGCACCTTCAGCCTTCTCCTTACCTCTCGTCTCATATTCTGCTTTCTGCTTCTCAACAAGGTGTTCAACTTGTCGGCAATCTTGGAAATCATGGCTCTTGGTGCTGTAGATCTTGCAGTACTACTTGCTGGAGCCCTCCGATCTGGTCAGCAGCTGGCAAGGCTTGGCACGAGGCACACCCAGCAACTTCCTTGTTGGAGCACTCAGCCTTAGCCTTCTTGGCAGGACCACTATAGTCGGATCCCTCAACAGCGAGCACAACTTTGCCGTTGTGCTTCCTGTTGTGCTTGCGACCCTTCTTTTTCG
Source organism: Triticum dicoccoides (assembly GCF_002162155.2). Classification (NCBI taxonomy): domain Eukaryota; kingdom Viridiplantae; phylum Streptophyta; class Magnoliopsida; order Poales; family Poaceae; genus Triticum; species Triticum dicoccoides. The sequence continues at coordinate 340,897,724 of NC_041385.1, forward strand.
AGGCGATGGAAGCATCATCATCTTCTGAGTCGACCTCTGCGCTAGCATCTTCCCCTAGGAGTCTCCTCCCCTCCTGAGCACGCGCACATCTGTTAGCCAGTGCATAGAGGTTGGCGACATCCCTCACGTTGGTCATGGCCATTTCTTCCCACATCTCTCGGTTCCTCACATTCGTTCCGAACGCGGCAATGATAACAGCAGGATGGATTTCTAGAATGTTACGCTGCACATGGTCGAATCTTTGTATGTACTTGTGAAGCGACTCATCATCTCGCTGTGGGACCACATGCAAGTCACTTTCCTAACCAGGAACTTTGTGGACACCGGTGAAAGCGCCAACAAACTTGTGGCATAAATCCGTCCAACAGGATACAAATTTCTCTGGCAAGTTCATCAACCATGATCTGACGTTGGGCTTGAGCACCAGCGGAAAGTAGTTGGCGAAGATCTTGTTGTCACGAGCCCTAGCAGCCTACACCGCAATGGTGTAGATGCTCACGAACTCTGATGGGTGAGTCTTGCCATCATACTTCTCTGGCACTTCTGGTTTGAAATTCCGGGAATTGGGCCAGTGGACTTGCCGCAGGAATAAACCTAGACAACCCCCCTCATAAGGCAAGTCGCCAGGATACCATAGTGCAGGCTCATCTACAATGGGCCCCGCGGGCCTGTCAGATTAATGACGTGCTTCCCATTGTCGTTCTATGGTAGTAAGGGCATCTTCTCCGCATCATTCTTGAAGAACTTGGCATTGGTCGTGGTGAGCTCGCGGATTGGACAACACCGACATATTATCCTAGACGTCGACCCGCTGGCTCTGCCGTTACTGTTGTTGTTGTCATGGAGGGGACTGCATTGTGGCTGCTCCTCCTCCAGTCCTCTCTCCAGCAACGCGCATCGGGGCGGTCGGCTGCTGCTGTGAAGGTCCCGCCCGCAGCGGTTTGTCATCGTTGGCAAAACCAACAAGACTTTGGATGATGGCTCTCCAATCCTCCATCTTCTCTACAGCAGGAGGAAACTCCAAAAGTAGTTGAGCATGTGCTAGTGCTTCTTCTAGCGTGGCTGGCATTGAAAGTTGGGAGGAACGGGAGTGTTCTTACTTCCAACTGATCTGGAAGTAGCCTCATCTCGAACTTGCAACCTTGGCCTATTGTTGCCATTGTGCTGGCGTGCATGTTGGCCTTGCGTATCTTGGAGATGATCCACATGACCCTGGCCGTGGGGACGATCAGAGCCGCCGACACCATGGCATTGCTCATAGCGCTACCTGGGATGGACGCGGCGTGGGCGCTAGTGTGGGCGTCTTGGGGTGCACCCTGTTATCCTTGGAGTTTGCTGCTCCACCCACAGGCAGCACGGCCCCATCCCTGGACCTAGTGGCATGCGGGTTGTTGTTCTCATTGTAGACAAGGCTGCTCGCCTGGCTGTGATCGCTAGAATGCCATGGAGGTTGCTCCTAGCCTCCGCCTCTCGCACCACCGCTCGTGCCACTGCCTGTGTTGTCACATGTCTACGAAGGTACTGGTGGCTTGGACGTAGACGGACCAACCCCATGGCACCCTTCTTCTTGGGAGCCATCATGATGAATACAATGAAGAAACTGACGCACTAAATGCTAGTTCTGGTTCGTGCAAGCGACCCCCCTGCCTGGCATGCCAAGGATGTCATGCGTACGACAGTCTATGGGACGAGCAAAGGCCCCTTTGTGATTTGACTGGGGAGATCAGCGAGCACAAAGAGCAGAGCTAGTAGAAACACATGAAGTTTACCGAGGTTTGGGCCGCTGTGAAGCATAAAACCCTACTTCGGCTTTGTGTATTGGATGTGTTTATGTCCAGTTACAAGGTGCGCACGTCCCGGAAAGGTGCTTGAAGAGTGCAGCTACGCGTGCAAATGGACAGGGGGTTTCGACCTTTGTAAAGGTAGCCATGGGCCTCCTTTTATAGAGAAAAGGGGTCTCCATAGTGGAAAAATGGTAAATGTAGAATGTAAACAATGGCTACAATGCTAAATACCTAACTCTGACGGGTTGGGACAATTAATTGCGCTATGAGGTGTCTTGTGGATGGAGCTTCCCGGCAAGAATGGTCTCTCCTTCTGTGTCATTCACCCATCTACCTTCTATTTCCTTGACACATCGCCTAGACGGGTGTCTTTAAAGCTATATCCTCGATGACGAGCCGTCACGTGGCTAGACAATACTTTCTCAAAATCGGGGCTTCGGGGACCCAAGAAAAGGTTCTATCTCTAGGGTGTGGGCGTCTTGGGGTGCACCATGTTATCCCTGGTTATGTGAAGGCATACATGATGTGCAACTCCAACATCTTCGGGAACATTCATGAGGTGAACTCCTTCCCTTTGAGCCATCCTCAGATATGCATATTCGATGGGTCATTATTTCATTGTTGTTTCCTTATTGTTGTCTACATGATACATCTCGCGCACGGAGGAGCAACATTGGAGATTGTCTCTATGGACCTTCACATTGAGGAGCGCTTGCACTTATTGGATGCACCTTCGGAACTCCACTCATGCCACGACATCGAGCATTGGTACATCAACACTCCTTTGCGACATTGCACCCATCCCTACATATTTGTTGATTGTGCTCACACATGTCATGCTCGATGGATGTATCATACTCACCACAAGTTTGCACCCTATGCATGGATTGACTCACATTATGATTGCCTTGTTGCATCTATTTCCATGTCATCCATGATATATGAGCTTGTGCATTTCCTTAGCAAATTTGTTGTGATCTTTATTGATGGCATATTCATACATCATGATCATATTGCCCACTATAATTTGAAGGATCACATAGTCACTTTGAGCACCAATTACCATGTTCATGATTAAGATACACTGTCACACTATGACATCATTTTGCATAATGGTAGAATTTGTAGCTTTGTGCACCATGCAACTTACCATACCTTTGTGTGCATAACAAATGAATTTGCTCCCATGAATGCATTACATATCATTCTACATCTTTTGGATAAGCATCATGTGTCTTGCCACGCAAATCTTGCCAAACAGACTCATACTTACTTGATGGACACTTTGTGTGCGCTAACCATTATATTTTTGAGTGTCGCTTGTGTTTGCTCTTTTTGCATGTCTATCACTCCGGAGACACCTTGGAGTACTTGGATTGCGCCATGTCTTCAACTTTGTCCAACTACAAGTTTGTCCACGACGATCGTTTCCATGGTGATGAGGATCACGATCCGAGGTCAAATCTTTCCCAAGGGGGGGAGATGATGCGGAGCATCCCACGTTCATCCCCATGTACACTCCGACTACTCTTCAAGCCCCAAGAGGACATATGAAGAGACCTCGAACATACGCCATTGGACACAAGGTGAACTCACTCCTCTCCGGATCGTCACTTTCCACATGTGACACAGCTACTACCTCAAACATATGTGCTATGCATGACTAGGAACCAAGAGGAAGGCCACGGAATAGCTACGAGCATTAGTTTTAGCATATTTGAGATAGAGCTTTGCTCTTCGACTTGGTTACTTTTCCTCGGAGGTCACGACCTCTTCGGAGGAGATCCCCCAAGCGGATTCAAGACCCCATCACGGGAAGACCCTTCAAGACCTCCTCACAGAGAAGACCTTTTTAGTGTCATTTGTTGACCTTGAATCATGTATCACTCTTTGTGTTTCGAGGATCTAGCATATGTGTGACCGAATCTTGTTGGTTGAATGATTTCTCTTGTGTTTCCCCTCGTGTTCTTCGTGTTCTTCATAGGATCCCCTCCAATCATGAAAGATCGGGCATATAGGGTTCTTTCCTACATCACAATGACTGCCTGCGTGTGGCCCAAACATATGTATGGAGAGGTGTGTTTGAATACACAATGGAACAACTTTGATGTGGCACCGTGCTTTCGAACCAGAAATCCCCACATTGAGCGAGGGTTTGTTGATGATGCATATGTATGTCACACCACACTTCAAGCCGATGACGGGGATTCATGCATGCATGCGTGCATAATCTGCGCTCAAACAGAATTAGGTCAGAATCTCACCATGGGCTATACTACGATAACACGAACCAAAGGAAGAATCCTCCATGGTAACCTATCTTGTTGTCGGTCAAGGTGATCATGGATGTCCACGCGAGCCCATGAATATATAGGCTTGTTGCCGATAACCACACTAGGGAGTATACCGTTCTAAGACAACCACTACATGCATAGGTATGGATGTGATGCGTGCATGCATGTTTGAATACCATTTCACAACATTGATGTGGCACGTGCGTCAAAAATCGTATAGTCCCAACATAGAGCGAGATCGGTTCATGACGTGTCATGGTACTAGCCACTTCGACTTGATGGGAGGGATTCATGCGTACACATGCATGTGTGTGCTCAAACTGTATCATGTCATCCCAGAGCATGACCTATATATATACCGTATTACAAACAAAAAATAATCCCCTCCTAAGTCAAATTAACCTCTCTCATTGTCAGGCAAAGTAGTGATGGACGAAGCGGGCCCATAGATGGAAATCATCAATATCGCTGATAACCGCTTAAGTTGGTGTGAGAGGACAACCACCATCGCTTTGCATGTGGGCCAAACATATGTTGAATACCCAAAATGCACCACTTTGATGTGGCACAAGCCTCGAAAACTGTAAAGTCCCCACACAGAGCGAGGTTCATGAAGCGTACTTCATATGATGGTCCCCTTCCCCCTCTTCGACGCACACTATATGCTCCTACGGTAATACAACCTAAAAAGAATCCTCCTTCATGGTGAAATTAATTAACCTCTCCCGATTTAGATCAAAGTGATGCATGCATCGACGATGGCCTTGCGGGCCCACAGATGGAAGCGTGACACGTGAGTGTCCTAGGATAAACACCGCCTGCATGCATGTGGCCCAAAGAGGTGTCATGTTATGTTTAAATAGCCAATTTAACAACTTTGATGTGGCATGTGTCTCAGAAACCAAAAGGTCCCAACACTGAGTGAGGTGTACTTGTTCACAAACGCGTACATATAGTATATATGCTAGTCCCCTCCCACCTCTTTTCGACGCGTACTATATACTCCAACCATAACACAAACAAAAAAGATTCTACCTTGCTGGTCAAATTAACCTCTCTGCCGGCTGTTGGTCAAAGTGATGGACGACGACCTCACGTGCCCACAGAAAGTGTCACACGTGAGTGAGTGTCATGTAGGACAACCATCGACTGCATGTGGCCAAGACATGTATGTATGAAATGGTTGTGTAATGTTTTAAATAACGAATTTAGAACTCTGATGTGGCATCTGCCTCACAAAAAGGCTAACCCACATGGTGGCTCACGACTGGTAGTGTACTGCCAGCCAAGCCCCACCCCCCTGACACGTATGTGCACACACACACACACACACACACACACACACGCACACACACACCGTGAAAGCACCACAACTACCATGCATGTTAAATTATCCCGCGGTGAACATATGTTACCAAAGGAGGGACGTTTTAATTTTCAAAAAAATAGAGATCATTAAGACATTTTAGTACATTGATTGATTTTCTAGGGGTATAATGTGCAAAAATCAATTTTGAGCTACATGCACACGTGACAGTGCACCTTATGGATTGCAAAAACACTTGTGGCTCACTGGGTGCATGTTTACTCCCATGTAAGAAATTTCAAACATTGAGAATCCTGATTTTTAAATTCTAGTACATCCAAAACTTATTTGAAATTCCTGAAACTTATCGTGTTGTCATATGGACACCAATACAAAGTGGCATTGTACTTTTTTTGTCAAATTTTAGACCAGTTTTGATGTACTCTTTACCTTCTTACAAACGGGAGATTATTAATAATTAGGAACCAATATCACAAATGGATTATTTATTCGAACCATGAGAGTTAGACCAACAATGGATACGTGCCATGGCTTGGTTAAGCAATAAAGCAGCAACATTAATCATCCAAAAAGAAAACAATATACGTGCCGCCACGCGATCCGTGTGCCATGCGAGCAGGTGTGAGTTGACGGCACGCATGCGAGTAGTCCGTCGTGTAGCAGACCGAGAGGCATGCATGTAGGTGTGTGAATTGACGGGACACGTGCTCGCTGTGCGGTGTCATCATGAGGCATGCGAGTAGCTGTGTGAAATGACGGTAGGTATGCAAGTAGTCCGGTGTGCATGCTCACCTGGAGGCGAGCCAGCAATTTAACCGCCGCCCACCTCTCTCCCACTACTCCATATTAATGTCGCGCCCGAGCGGCCGCCCCCCATCCTTGCCACACACAATCCTCTCTCTCTCTACTTGCATCCTCGATGCCGCTCTCAGTCCTCAAAGCTGTGAGTGGATGAGGATGCCGCCGAAGCGCCCCATCAGAGGGTGTGGCGACGCCGGGGTTGTTCAAGCACCGAAGCACGGCATGGAGATGTAGACAGAGGTTGCCGTCACCACCAGTGAGGTATTGTTGCACCCTGACATTGTCATAGGAGTCATGCTTCCATAACCGGAGCTGGCGGTCCACACCGACTCGAGTGACGACTCAGGCGACGAACCCGGCGACGACTCTGACGACCACTCCGGCGAAGACTCCGACGACGACGGACAACCAGTTAGTCATCTATACCCATTTATGTGTCAAATAGATCCTAGGGTTTCTCTGGTTACTCCTGTCACCCCGCTTTTTGGATTAGAAATCCTATGGTTATGTTCTCCCAATCCATGAAATCTGAGTAAGTTTTGTTACATCCGTGTAGTGTATTGATTGTTTGAATGGAACAAGTGATAAGTGATTAGTTGTTACATCTGTGCAAATGATTTATGCTAGTAATCTGACCAGGGTCAGTGTTCGTGCTAATAATTCCTAGCCAGGACTTGCCAATTGATTTTGAATGACCTACATATATGTTTCTACCATTATTTTCTTCAAGATTGGTTTGTAGATAGACGATTGTGCTTAAAAATCGAACCATAATATCTGGATATGTATAAAAAATAGCCATAAATTCCTAATCCTACTTCATGGCATGTAAACATTGATTTGATGCCAAATTTTGGCAACTGCCAAATGTTCAAAGAGATTAGTTTGTAAACATTAATTTGACGCCACATTTTTTTTACTATTTGTGCCGTCTAACGATGTGGACAGCAAGGATGAAGATGGCCAGAGGAGGTACAAGAGGCAAATCCTGGGGGAGCTTTATGCGGGAATGCATAATAGGCGTATTAGGACATGGGACGGCGGCTATCGATGCCCATTTTGCAACCAAAAGCTTCTTGACACGTATCGAAGTGTTCTGGCGCATGCAAGAGGACGATTCGTTGGCTCCTTCAAGCAAAAGTATTCTCGCAAGGTGGTGCACGCCACGTACACCGAGTATCTGGAGAAGCTTCGTGATCGTGCCGACAAATGAGATGAGATGTGGGATCGAAGTATGTATGCTTGGGTATGCTTAATGACGGTTGAACTATGTACTTACGGTTGAACTATGATTGTGTACGCTTATTATCTATGTCTGAGTATATTTAATCTATGTTTACTTACGTCTGAATGTGGGATATGGATGCAATCAGTTCGGTTGATGGAATCTACCTCCGTCCTGGTTTATTGGTCCCCTTTGTAATTTGTGTTAAATTTTGACCAAAGATTTAACTGACAAAATGTTAGTGCAGTTCAACAAAAAATATATCGTTGGATGCGTATTTGAACATAGTGTTCAATGATATAATTTTTGGTGACATGCATAAACATTTGTTAGTTAAATCCTTGGTCAAAATTTGGTAAAATTACAAAGTGGACCAATAAACTAGGACGGGCGTAGTACGTCAATCACACACAGTTCCCAAAAGTGGAACCATGTGCAATGTCATTCATTTTTCCTATTACGTCAATCACACACGATTGGCTCTAGTAAACCGTTGCCTCCGAAACTCTTTGTGGGACAGAAAACCCTCACTACCCAATTCAAAAAAAGAAAACCCTCACCATCCCCACGTCACAAAAACCCTCACTCCGCCCGCCACCCCCTCATGTCCCCATTCACACCTGCACAAGCTCCTCCACGTCTATGCATGGCACCGTCTATCCCCACGGCAACCTCTTAGCTCGATGCCTGCCGCCGCCGCCAGGTTGCCGGCAAACCCCACCGCATTTCGCCACTTTCACTTGCCGCTGCCTATCGACATCGACTTTCTCGACGTGCTCGCGGTCGACCAAGCTCCGCCCGGTTGCGGAACCCACCGTATTGAGGGTTTTTCCTCATGGACAACAAGGTAACTAATTTAATAAGATATTATCTCATCTCTTATCCTAGTTCATCTGCCTCCTTTAATCACCCGACTGAATTCGCCGTGAATTCATTTTTATTAGAGATGTTTTGAGGGTTTTCTTTCATTCATAGAGTGTACAGTGCACGGACACATTAGGACTTTGCGGCCTCCGCCAGACATCCATGGAGTTCCATCTCACCATACCGAATGACCTGAGGATGCGTGCGGTATGTTCAATCCCACCCTAAATCGGTTGGCATGGCATACTTTCCTGAACATATACTAAATATTGCTACATTATGATAAAAGGTGCCACATGCAGCATATACGTCAAAGGGGATTTTTTCTCTCTTCTTTCTTTATTAGGCAAATTAATGATGTATTGTTCTTTCGATTACTCTCATATTTCCATGACATCATGTTTACCCTATCTGTTTAATTATAGATTTTTGTCCTTTGATTTCAACTGTTGTATAGTTCTTTCAATTCGGGCCCATATTTTCATGTTACCATATTTTCTTTAATAATCCCACCATTTTCTGCAACGCGTCCCTCGCTATGCAACAAAATCTGTAGTACAAAATCTTTCCCTTTATATAAATCAAGACTGCAGGGATGTCATACTGAACACAAACCATGGATTTACAATTGTTGCTACTATAAGACTTGATGAACATGGTGACTCCTATTTTGACACTGGCCTTTGGAAAGAATTTTCTAAGTTTTATGTACTGAAAACTGCCACTAAAATTGTACTGCACATAAAAGAGCCTGGTCATGAGATATATGCTAACTTCCCCGACGATATCATCCGTCCAGACTTTGTTCAATTAAGTGTTCTTTTCAAGTATCTGCATGTTGACTTACCCGGCAATATCAAATGAATTGTGCAGTATTTAAGCAACCAATTGTTATTCCATTTTCTTACTCTATTCCTACCTACTAACTTCTAGTTACCAAAACACTTTTCTATTTCCTTGTTTTAACTAAATATTCCCTGTACTCTCACTTCTATCAGAAAGCACCACTGACAAGGAGACTCCGGAGGTGGAGAACGGGGCTGCCAACAAGCGGAGGCGGGTCAAGCAAGAACCGCAAGCGACTCCAGCAGGCCTAGACTTCATCAGCACCTCCCCGATGATATTTTGACAGTCATCACCTCCCTCCTCCCAATCAAATATGGGGCATGGACAACCGTCCTTTCCCGATGGTGGCGCCCCCTATGGAACTCCACCCCTCTCGACCTCATCGACACCCACAAGCTATGCCATGGCTATTGCAAAAGCTTGGATGTGTTCTCCAAGATCCTTGGTAGTCACCCTGGCCCAACCAGAGGCCTTAGCATGCGCAAGTTCCGTTCCAACAGCAAGGACCAGATGTTTATGTTCAATAATCAAAAGTTTGCCATAGCTGGTCATTGAACATAAACGAAGTACGCGAAGTTGCAGCTATGGCAAACTTTTGATCTAAACAAAACCCAAAGTCTAAACGGTGCCCTAAGGGCTGTATATATGGAGGAAGAGGGGGGAATTTCGTGGCCCTTGAAGGAGGGGTACAAAACCAACCCTATCTCTTGTTTCCCCACACATACGGACTCTAAAAACAGCATATGCTCAAGTATTTAGAAATTACATGGGCCTGGCCCAAAAATAAGGTGACGCACAACCTATAATAGCCTCTGGACGAAATTTATGAAGTGGCATCTTGTATATTTCGTCCAAGGCTTCATGAACTCATTATGGCGGTTTCAAAGTCCTGAAATCATCACTTGCAACTCCATTCTTGTTCCCCTTGTTCATGCATCATCTCCATGCTTGATCTTGCTCCAATGTTCATCCTTCTTGTCCAAGTTAGGCCCTTCATGTGTAAGCAAGACAAATGTATCCAATTTAGGCAGCATCATATTCTCATGAACATTAGAATCATTACCAAGAAACGGAAGTACCTGATAATTTAACTAGCATGCGCGAGCTCTAGTAGTTGGTCCATTATGTATAGCAGTTGGGGATGTGGGTGTAACAATGGTATTGATGTCCTCATCATCCTCCCCTTCTTGAAATGAAGTCGTCCTCGATGGAAGCTCATCTTCCTCACCCAAATAAGGCTTCAAATCTGCAATGTTAAAAGTGGGATTAACCCCAAAATCTGCAGGCAGCTCAAGTTTATATGCATTATCATTTATTTTCTCTAACACCTTAAAAGGACCATCAGCACGTGGCATTAGCTTTGATTTGCACATATCAGGAAATCTATCCTTACGCAAATGTAACCAAACAAGATCTCCATGTGCAAATACAATATGCTTTCTACCCTTATCTCCAGCAAGTTTATATTTAGCATTCATACGCTGAATGTTTTCCTTAGTTAACTCATGCATTTTTAAGACCAATTCAGCGCGTTGTTTAGCATCAAAATTAACCTTCTCCGAAGATGGAAGATCAATAGGTGCACGAGGTAGGAAACCATACACAATTTCAAAAGGGCACATCTTAGTAGTATAATGTAACGAACGATTATAAGCAAATTCAATATGAGGCAAGCATTCTTCCCACATTTTCTTATTATTCTTCAAAAGAGCCCTAAGCATAGTAGACAATGTTCTATTGACTACTTCAGTCTGTCCATCAATTTGGGAATGGCAAGTAGTACTAAAAAGTAGTTTAGTCCCCAACTTAGCCCATAAACATCTTGCAAAGTGGCTAAGAAATTTAGTATCACGATCTGAAAACAATAGTATTTGGCACACCATGCAAGCGAATAATTTCACAAAAGAACAAATCAGCAACATTAACAGCATCATCGCTTTTATGACATGGTATAAAGTGTGCCATTTTCGACAATCTATCCACGAGAAGAAATATGCTATCCCTTCCCTTCTTTGTTTGAGGTAAACCTAAAACAAAGTTCATAGATATATCCTCCCAAGGAACACTAGGTACAGGCAAAGGCATATATAAACCATGAGGATTGAGTCATGACTTAGCTTTTTGACATGTAGTGCAGCGAGCAACAAAACACTCAACATCCCGTCTCATCTTTGGCCAAAAGAAATGTGTAGCAAGTATGTCCTCCGTCTTCTTCACCCCAAAGTGCCCCATTAATCCTCCTCCATGTGCCTCCTGCAACAACAAAAGACGAATGGAGCTAGCTGGAATGCATAGCTTGTTAGCATGGAACACAAATCCATCATTAACGCTTCATCCATGTTCTTCCTTCTTTACAATTTTGCAATACATCTTTAAAATCAACATCATGCACATATATATTTTTGATGGTCTCCAAACCAAATATTTTGAAGTCAAGTTGTGAAAGCATAGTATAGCGACGAGACAATGCATCAACAATAACATTTTCTTTAGCCTTCTTGTGTTTAATGACATAAGGGAAAGTCTCAATGAATTCAACCCATTTAGCATGTCTACGATTCAGTTTAGCTTGACTTTTAATATGTTTCAAAGATTCATGATCAGAATGTATAACAAATTCTTTGGGCCATAAATAATGTTGCCATGTTTCTAAAGTCCGAGCAAGAGCATATAATTCTTTATCTTACGTAGAATAATTCAGACTAGGCCCACTCAATTTTTCAAAAGTATGCAACAGGTTTGCCATCTTGTCATAACACACCTCTAATCGAATTCCACTAGTATCACATTCAAGCTCAAAAGTCCTATTAAAATCAGGAAGTTGTACTAAAGGAGCATGTGTCAACTTATCTTTCAATACCGTGAAGGCTTCTTCCTGTGCGGTACCCCAAACAAAAGGCACATCCTTCTCTATAAGCTCATTGAGAGGTGCAGCAATGGTGCTGAAATCTCTCACAAAACGCCTATAAAAACTGGCGAGGCCAAGAAAACTCCTCACTTGTGTGATTGTTTTGGGTTGCGGCCAACTCTCAATAGCTTCAATCTTGGCTTTATCAACTCCAATTCCATGTGGAATAACATAATAGCCAAGAAAAGATACTCGGTCGGTGCAAAAGGTGCACTTCCTGATGTTGCCAAACAAACATGCATCACGCAAAGCAATAAAAATAGCACGTAAATGTTCCAAATGTTCTTCCAAAGATCTGCTATAAATCAGTATATCATCAAAATAGACTACCAAAAATCGTCCAATGAAAGCACGTAAAACTTCGTTCATTAATCCCATGAAAGTACTAGGTGCAATAGTTAACCCAAAAGGCATGCCTAACCACTCATATAATCTAAACATAGTTTTAAATGATGTTTTCCATTCATCTCCCAATTTCATACGAATTTGATGGTATCCACTATGCAAGTCAACTTTGGAGAATATTGTAGAGCCACTCAATTCATCAAGCATATCATCTAGCCTAGGAATAGGATGACGATAACGAATAGTCATATTATTAATACCTCTACCATCAACACACATACGCGACGTACCATCCTTTTTTGGCACTAGTATAATAAGAACAGCACATGGACTAAGAGATTCACGTATGTAACCTTTGTCGAGCAGCTCCTCTACCTGACGCATAATCTCCTTCGTCTCCTCTAGATTGGTACGGTATGGTGCACGGTTGGGTAGTGATGCACCGGAAATTAAATCAATCTAATGCTCAATCCCTCGAATAGGTGGTAATCCCGGTGGCACGTCTTGTGGAAAGACGTCAGCAAACTCCTGCAAAATGTTAGTGACAGCAGGAGGCAAAGAGGAAGGCACATCCTCGAATGAAAATAATGCCTCTTTGCACACAAAAGCAAAGCAAACAGATTTCCTGAAATCAAGCTCATCAATATCAGATTTGGTGGCAAGTAAACATGCACTTTTCAATTTAATTTCAGAAGCAACACTAGACGGTTTATTATTAGGCTTCATTTGTTGCTCAAATTCTTTTGCCACAATCTGATTTTCACCCTTATTTTTCTCCTGTTTTGCTTTATTAGCTCTATTAATAATTTAATATCATCTTTCAAAATGGAATTAGGAGACATAGGAAGCAAAGTAATATGTTTATCCTTATGAACAAGATTATACTGATTGTTGCTACCATGGTGTACAGAATTTGTATCAAATTGCCATGCTCTACCAAGTAATAAGGAACATGCTTGCATAGGTACCACATCACAATCAATATAATCAACATATGTAGAGATACTAAAATGCACACGAGCAGTACATGTTACATTAACATTGCCGCTGTTGTTGAACCATTGGATGTAGTAAGGATGTGGATGTGGTCTTGTGGTGACAGATAGCTTCTCCACCATCTCCATTCTATCCAAGTTATTGCAACTCCCTCCATCAATGATGACGTGGACAGAACGTTCCTTCAGAACTCCCTTTGTATGGAACAAATTATGCCTCTGATTTTGCTTAGCTTGTGTAACCTGCACACTCAAAACACGTTGAGAAACTAAACATTCATACATGTCAGTATCTTCAGCAACCATGTATTGCATCTCATGATCAGAATCATCTCCACCGTGTTCTTCACTTGTAATAAGAGCCAAAGTCTCCTCATCATAGTCACTAGCGGACTCATACCCACCATCTTCAATAGCAATCATGACAAGCTTAGATGGGCATTCTCTCACATAATGACCTCCACCCTTGCAGTGATGACAAATAATATCATTTGTTTGCCTTGTTGATGCCATGGATGAAGAAGAGCTCTGTGCCGAACCGGACGGTGTACTCCTGGCAGGTGGTGGTGGTGGTGCCTGTTTTCTTGTATCTCGGTTGGAATTGGTGGCTAAAGTTAGTGGTGGTGTAGTAGGACGTGTGGGAGTAGAGGATGTACGGGGTGTCCATGAGGAAGATCGACCTGCAGAAAAATTAGTTCACGCTAATGCATGTCGATCCTGCACTTCACATTCAGCTTTACAAGCAATATGGAATAAACAAGTGATATTATTATACTCCTTATACTCTAGAATGGTCTGAATCTCTTTATTTAATCCACCCATAAAACATGCAAGCATAGCTTCATTATCCTCAACAATACCACATCTAATCATGCCAGTTTGTAATTCTTGATAATATTCTTCTAAAGAATTTTTTCCTTGTCTTAAATGATACAACTTTTGAAGTAATTCAAGTTGATAATATGGTGAAACCCAACGAGTACGCCTAGCAGTTTTCAAAGCAGCCCAGGTAGCTGGAATAGGATATAATCTACAATGTACAGAGCATCAAACACATGCAAAACTAGTGAAAGCACAAATAGCAGCAGGAACACGTCTCTCCTCAGGATATTGTAAACATGTAAAACGTTGTTCACTTTCTAACTCCCAAGTAAGATATATATTAGGAACATATCTACCCTCAAATGGTGGAATATTCAATTTTAGATGGGCATGGTCTCGTACCTCAGGTGGTGGTGCAGCTCTACCGTTGCGATGATATGCATGAGGAAGACCTTGTGGTGGTGGTCCTGGTGGTTGCACGTAGTTCTGATTTTGATCAACCTCATCGTCGTAATGGTACTCCACCTCTGCAGTAGCAGCAGGAGCTACAGAAGCATCAACAGTAGGTACAGCGGCACCAGAAGCTTGACCAGGCTCATGGGGAACGCGCAGTGCTTGTCCCACTTGATTTGGAAGGCGGTGTTGTTGTTGTTGTTGTAGAGGTGTGACAGGTGCAGCCGGCAGTGGTTGTGGAAGACGCGCTACCAATTCATTAAACTTGTTATCGAGCTTTATTTTATTCGTCTTCTCAATGCCATCTATCTTCTCCATGGCCTCTTCAAATCTGTTTAGCACATCTTGAACCTGGCAACTCATCATTTGCTGAAATTTATCATGTAGTTGTTTGTTCGTCATGTTCTCCCAATCAGTCTCACCGGCTTGTGATCCTGCCATGGTTAGCAACAATAGAAACACACAAGAATATGATCCTACAGACTACTAGGAAGTGGCAGTGTGTCACAAATCCGTCAAGCAAATCTCAAATTCTTACAAGTTCTTACATAGCAGCAGGTGGTCATCGGCAACGCTTGTAGTCAAAACTCTCAAAGCTTGGATAAAGCGATTACCAGGGAGAGTCAAACGCATGACGTATATGTATGTGGAGCTGGGAAGGCTTATAATATGGTAGCAAAAATGGTCAACAATAATAAATTCAGAGATGCAAAGTTGAATAAACGCTCAACGCCGGTACTGTGTTGGTCCTAGGCTAGACTGTGCTAGAGACGCGAGCCTAGAACACTAACAAAATCACGGCGCGACACAGAAACAAGGGAAAACCACACTTTGAATATTTTTTTCTTGCTCTTTTTTTTTGCGCTCCTCTTTTTTTGCGAAAATTCACTATAATGGCGAGTGTATCAAAACTCTTCCCAAGTAAAAGTAATAGTATAGGCACGTAATTTTTTGACTATTTTTTATGCGAAAATCAGCGACGACAAAAAATGCGACAAAAAATCACTATGATGGCGAGTGTCTCAAAACGCTCCTTGGGACCTAAAAACAGGATAGCAAAAAAGTATTTTCGGACGCTGAAATTTTGGCCTAAAAACTGCCTGGGGGTCACCAGACTTTTTTTTTGAAACCTACTCAGGCAAGGAAACACGAATCGGAAAATAGATGGATCTCGAAAACAAACCTAATATGAAAAGAACTCGGATTGGTGGTGGATATATGGTGGTATATGCCAGTGGTGCTGGTATATGACAGCGATGGTAGGATATGGCAGCAGTGGTAGTATATGGCAGCGGTGGTAGGATATGGAAACGGTGGTGGTATATGGCAGCGATGGTAGGATATGGCTATGGTGGTTGTATATGGCAGCAGCGATGAAGATGGTGCGGCAGCGGCGTGAAAAACTGTGACAGAACTCGAAACTCTAAAGGACTAGACACTAAGACCAGCAACTAGACATGACGATGCAACTTCAAATTCAACAAAGCAAAAACCTTGAAAGATTATGCAAAGGCTCAGATTGGTTCGGATATGATGAACTAACCCTAATTTTTTTTGGCTTTTTCGTGGACTATAGGTATGAAGAACATACTTGATCTAAACTACGAAAAACTATAAAATCTCACCGAGCAACCTGGAAATCTGATACTACTTGATAGAGGCGAAGGTGTCCCGATGTTTCGATGAGACAACTATCATTTTCTGTGGGAGTTGACTTTGACCAACTTCCGAGGGGTTATTAACCACGTTGGAGCATGATCAACCTGACCACGAGGGTCTATTTCCAACGAGCAAACAAAGAACAAGCAAGAAACTAAGATTGCAATCTGAATATTACGAATATAAGATGAAAGCTTTATTGATCAAGATGGGGTTTTGTGTCGTCTTGGTTTGGTCATTGAACACAAACGAAGCATGCAAAGTTGCAGCTATGGTGGTCTTTTAATCTAAACAAAACCCAAAGTCTAAACGGTGCCCTAAGGGCTGTATATATGGAGGAAGAGGGGGAATTTCATGGCCCTTGAAGGAGGGGTCCGAAACCAACTCTATCTCTTGTATCCCCACACATACGGACTCTAAAAACAGCCTATACTCAAGTATTTCGAAATTACATGGGCCTGGCCCAAAAATAAGGTGACGCAACACCTATAATAGCCTCTGGACGAAATTTATGATGTGGCATCTTGTATATTTCATCCAAGGATTCATGCACTCATTATGGTGGCTTCAAAGTCTTGAAATCATCACTTGTAACTCCCTTCTTGTTCCCCTTGCGCATGCCATCATCTCCATGCTTGATCTTGCTCCAACGTTATCCTTCTTTTCCAAGTTAGGCCCTTCATTTGTAAGCAAGACAAATGTATCCAATTTAGGCAACATCATATTCTCATGAACATTAGAATCATTACCAAGAAACAAAAGTACCTGATAATTTAGCTGGCGTGCACGAGCTCTAGTAATTGGTCCAGTATGTATAGCAGTAGGGACTATGGGTGTAATAATGGTATTGATGTCCTCATCATCCTCCCCTTTTTGAAATGAAGTCATCCTCGACGGAAGCTCATCTTCCTCGCCCAAATAAGACTTCAAATCTGCAATGTTAAATGTGGGACTAACCCCAAAATATGCAGACAGCTCAAGTTTATATGGATTGTCATTTATTTTCTCTAACACCTTAAAAGGACCGTCAACACGCTTTGATTTGCGCAAATCAGGAAATCTATCCTGACGCAAATGTAACCAAACAAGATCTCCACGTGCAAACACAATATGTTGTCTACCCTTATCTCCAGCAAGTTTATATTTAACATTCATATGCTCAATGTTTTCCTTAGTTAACTCATGCATTTTAAAGATCAATTCAGCACGTTGTTTGGCATCTCAAAATTAACCTTCTCCGAAGATGGAAGACAACAAATCAATAGGTGCACGAGGTAGGAGACCATACACAATTTAAAAAGGGCACATCTTAGTATTAGAATGAAATGAACGATTATAAGCAAATTCAATATGAGGCAAGCATTCTTCCCGCATTTTCTTATTATTCTTCAAAACAGCCCTAAGCATCGTAGACAATGTTCTATTGACTACTTCAGTTTGTCCATCAGCTTGGGGGTGATAAGTAGTACTAAAAAGTAGTTTAGTCCCCAACTTAGCCCATAAACATCTCCAAAAGTGGCTAAGAAATTTAGTATCATGATCTGAAACAATAGTATTTGGCACACCATGCAAGCGAATAATTTCACGAAAGAACAAATCAGCAACATTAACATCATCATCGCTTTTATGACATGGTATAAAGTGTGCCATTTTTGAGAATCTATCCACGACAACAAATATGCTATCCCTCCCCTTCTTTGTTCGAGGTAAACCTAAACCTTGTAATCTTTGAATTTGAGCCATATAACTGTTGAATTTGAACCTTGTAATATTTTGAGCTTTTGTGGTACAATTGTCGAAATGGCATCTTATAAGACTCATATATTGGTAGAACTATTTTAACCTTAATATGCACTGGACTTAGGTTTTATTAACCATTCTCGAATCAGTTTACCTTCTCGATCTCATAGCACATGATCTTTATAGCTAACTTGACTGCAATCTTAGACATTATTGCACACAGTTGGTTTCTTCAACAATGTGCCATGTAGAGCGCAAAATTAATTATCGCACTCGACTGCCCATCATCACCCTTCTGTGTAACTTTGACCTTATCACCCATGGGTAAACTTATGACCGAAGTCATCCACACGCTTCATTTTTATAAAGATTTTTGCCAATAAACACCCACTATGTGTCCCTCTTCTAGCCGACACGTGGCCAAACTAGCCGGCGGGAAGCTTGCGCGGTAGCACGGGAACTGGCTCACTGATGATACATTTGGCCCCTCTTTGAGATCACACGTGGTCAAATGAAACGTGTGCGGTGCATTGTTGTCAAGTGTGCACTGGAATCCTCCTCTATGAACGCGGTGACTAGACGTGAAGATTACAGGCCGGCCGGCCCCCATTTATTACGGCGGCCATTTAACCCTTGTGTCTCTTCAACCTTTCGATCGCGCCCCACCATTGCAAGAAGCACACCCACCACGACAAATTCTTATAGGGTATATTGCGCGGCTCCAATAGCGCTCCTAGCGGCTGCCGACGACGAGGAGTAGTTCACCATCCATGTCGTGGTGGACACCCACAGAAGGTTCATGGTGTTCTCGGTGGTGTACACCAACAACCCGGTCTGGATGAAGCACTCTATCAACATCATGGAGCTCTTGCTTGCTGGGGAGAAGTAAAAGGTGGTCGGGTTCGACCTCGAGTACACCCGCGCTCGTGCCGGTTCTCGTCCCAAGGTCGCTACTGCCTAGATGTGCTTGCACGATCACGTCCTCATCTACCACTACTGCCTGGCCACAAGGCCTTGCGAGCGTTTTGCCAGGTTTGCCAATAGCCCTGACTACATGTTCGCTACGGTGGACATCACCAATGATGTAAAGGTGCTCAAGAATTTGGACATCGCCTTCCAGAATCTTGTCAACATCAAGGGCCAATACAAGATCTGGGGCAGCAACGGGCATCAGAAGGACTCACTGGTTCACCTTGCTGAGGACATCATTGATCCCTACTGCAGAAACATGAAGGATTCCTGCAATAAGGACAAGCGTGCCTAACACTCGGCCTGGATGGAGAAACCAGACAAAGCCCATGTCGTGTATGTGGCCAAGGAGGCGTACACGAGCTACGAGATGTACAGGCGGATCATTGACATGAGGAAGTGCCTCCTTCCCCAAAACGGCCAGAGATCCATCCGGAAGTAGAGAAATGGCAAGCGTCGTCACAACAAGTAGATGATTAGATGCTCGTTTCTCCTAGTTTAATATGCATGTAATTGCTTACTTTGGTGTGTGGAAATGTTATGTGTGTAGCCACTTGTGTAATTGTATGCCTAATTTGGTTTTGCAATGCTATTTTTTAAAGTATATATGTTGATGCTCTAGAGACAGAGCATAGATGTTGTGCGGACCGAGAAAATCACATCGCACACGGAATAAACAATGGAACCCGTCGGTGATGATTTCATCAATCACTGACAATTGTGTACTAGCAATTGTTTGCTCACAACACACACGACTTGTTAACAAGAATCGTCTGTGTTGTTATCGCTCTTCCCACACATTTCCGATTACAGACCTGTTTGCCGCGTATCACACACATCTTTTTAAGTTGAACCGTTTATGTTCTCTTCCCTAATCAAAAGCAGTTCATTTGAGTGAACCGTATGCCGTATATCACACACACCTTGATCTGGCTGACCATTTCTGCTTCTTGCCCTAATAGCAAACAGTTCATTGGAGCAAACTATATGATGTATATCGCACACACATTGATATGGCTGCCCATTTCTGTTGTTCTATCTAATCGTAAACAGTTCATATGGATCAACCATATGCCCAGCGTCACGCACACAACTAAAATCTAAACCGTGTTTGATGTATCCACCATCGCAAATGTTTTGCATCTTTTTTGACAGTTTTTTACATCACCGTTTGCGATTAATGCATCACACACAGTTTCGTCAAAGGGTCTCTGATCGTAGTGTCACGTTACCGGCATCCTACACTAGTGATGAGTAGGAGTTGTTTGAGCCATGATGTGCCTACTCATTCATGCTTGCTTGTTATGTATGCTATGCTTAGAGTTGTGTCAGGTCCGATCCATCTGGGATGGATTGGGATGGTGATGAACATGTCGTACTACTGAGAGCTTGTGAACACGATTTGGTAAAGGTAGTGATGAGAGGCCATGTAGGAGTACATGGTGGATTGTCTCATTGAAACCGTTCTCAAGAACTGAGTTCTGTGTTTGTGATCCAACACAGTTACTACAACACATTGGGCGCAGAGCACTCCAAGCTCTCTCGACTTATTAATTACCTTGATATCTGTCTAGGAGTTGCAACTAGTTTCTGGTGTTTGTAGGTTGTGTTAGTAGTCTACCAAGTCGCACCCGGCCAAGTGGGCTTGGGACAGACTAGGCACAGTGGCATAGTGTACGAAGTGGCACCCGGATGGTGGGCTTGGGAACCCTGCTCACATCGTTTGGGGCCGTAGTGGAAACCTCGATTAGACTTCCTTGCGGATGGAAGTCAAATAGGTGATAAACCTAGACTAGAGTCTCGTGTGGCTATTCAGGTCATGGCAGACATCCTCGCTAGTCTTCCGCTTGAAGGTTGTCGGGTACATGTCGTGTAAAGGGCGATAACTGGTGAGAGAGTGTGTGAAGAAGTACACCCCTGCAGGGTAATATGATCTATTTGAATAGCCACGTCCACGGATATGGACTACTTGGATCGCTTATATGGTTCATAGATAACTTGAAGTGGATACTCTAAACTGCGCAGGATAAGCGTGAGTGCTATGGATGGCCTTCTCGTAGAGAGACGAGAGCAGATCCATAGTGGTGTATTAAACCCCACAACCCGCTTGTTGATACTAATGCATATGTAGCTAGTTCTGATGTAAGTCTTGTTCGGTACATTTGTACTCACGTTTGCTTAATTTATGTTTTGCGGAGAGACTTCGTTCTCACTAGTAGTCTCACATGGGCTTCGACAATTAGCTTGGGTATCCCAAACAAAGGTCTAGCTCCTTTGGAGGGTCTTGTAGATAGACAGACTTTCTAGCCTTCTTTCTTTGTGGATGTCTGTACTCAGATACGTTTATGCTTCCGCCTGTGTTTGTTGCTTGTATGACTTGGATGCTAGGTCATGAGACCCATGTTTGTAATATCTGGCTCCTCGGAGCCTATTGAATAAATACTTTGAGTCGTCGAGTTTTGTTGTGATACCATTTTGTATTTACACATATCGAGCATATTGTGTGTATGTTATTGAAATGCTTGGTATGTGTGGGATCCTACACCTAGTTGTTTATTCTTGGTAGCCTTCCTTATGGGGAAATGTTTCCTAGTGCTTCCATTGAGCCATGGTAGTTCGCTACTGCTCCGGAACACTTAGGTTGGCCAGCATGTATCCTTCTTTGTTCCTGTGTATGTTCCTTCAGGGAAATGTCATGCGTTGTTCCTTTAAGTCCTTGTAGCTTGCTACAACTTGGGTTCATATATTGTTGACCGACAA
The DNA here is from genome assembly GCF_002162155.2 of Triticum dicoccoides. Lineage (NCBI taxonomy): Eukaryota > Viridiplantae > Streptophyta > Magnoliopsida > Poales > Poaceae > Triticum > Triticum dicoccoides. The sequence continues at coordinate 340,919,516 of NC_041385.1, forward strand.
GTTCATTGTTGGGTTACGTATGCCTGTCCCTATAAGTTTGTGCCACCTTGGGTTTACGACTAGTCATGTCGGCCCGGGTTCTTTGTCATATGGATGCTAGCGACACAATCATATACATGAGCCAAAAGGCACAAACGGTCCTGGACAAGGTAAGGCTGCAGTCGTGGGAATACCGTACATGAGCCTGCAAAGTGATATGATCTGTTACCTGCTAGATCGGTGTGACTTAGGATGGGGGTCCTGACAACATTGGTATCAGAGCCTGACTGCCTATAGGATTACCAAGCCAAACTAGTCGAAGTCGAGTCTAGAAATGCTTTAGTTATATAAGGGAATTGATTGTGGAAGGGAACGTAAGGCTCTTTTACTCCTTCACCTTATGTCCTTCTGATTTGAGTCACCCTCTTCTTTTCTACGGGGATAACGAACTAGGCTTCTCATCTTTCTATCAGGATCACGTGTTACTAATCCATAGACTTATAGGAATGATGGATTCAAGCCTCAGCTCAGTTTCTATTACTTTCGCGTGTTAACAGTTGGTCTCAGAACCTTGATATTGTGATGTTGAGTGGTTATGCCACCATTTTGCAGGATGTCTCAAAATCTTTTTGAGCATTTACAGTTGTTATGCTGTCCGAGTTATCCTAGGTTTCCAAATAATCTGATGCATTCGCAAAGCTTTCCTCCTTATCCCGATGTACTTTTGGGCCAGATTAACCACACTAATCGTTGAGTTGAGGTACTTCGTGGCCTCGACATATATGTTGAAGTTATTTGGACACTAGGATATCATAGATAACCACCCAGTAATCTAGCCATGTTTAGTGTTCCCAGTGTGATCATTCTGGCCACCATTCTGGAAAGCATCTCATGATGTTATTTAGTTAGTAGGTATTCTATTTCTGGGTTCTTGAACCCATGATTCATTCTGCTATATTTGTTGGTATTGTTTGCTCGTTCCTTCAAGAATTAGTACCGTTGTGATAGTCCTCAAGGTCTGTGGTATATCATTCTTCCTAATAGCATGAACCATCCTTGGCGGAAGTTCTTTTGAACCAAAAGATCACACTAAGAGTGCTCTTAACGAGTTCTCGATTCTATACTGTGAATATGCCAGCCCTTCCTCTTCTACATGGGTTATCCGCAAGAAATGTTGAGCTTTGCTCGACATACTAATCTATGCATCTACAACTCAAAAAATCATGTGTTCCTTTTAGTTGTTCCCTTTGTAGCTGTATTCCAACCCTCATCTATCAATTAATAGTCAAGAGTATATCATGCATTCGTTCATCGAAGCTTAATAGTCTTGTGGTTCGTCATGCCATTCTATTTCAGAATGACCAGGAGAAACAAACTCCAGTACCTCGTCCATATCTAGGACTGGGTCAAAGCAGTTGTATTCTGCAGATCAGAATGCCAATCCAGATTTTGTTATGTTCTAACTTGGAGTATTGCCCCCTTTATGTCCGGATTGTCATGAGAATTGCACCACCTCTTATGACTTCTTGATAAAGTGATACTTCTCACCATAATCATTTATTTCTTGGTCTCCCTAATATTGTCACCGGAATGCCAAAAAGTGAACCGTGATGTGTGAAATCAATACTCCTAGCAACCATGTTGCTTGGTAGTTTATGGACGATAACTCCATTCTCAGTGTGATGATTATTGAATCATCATTCTGAGATTGAGCGTGCTACCTAGTCATTATCCTGGTGCACTCTTCGATTGATGGGTTAGGATTTTGTCAAACCTTTGCTCTTTTCATCATATCGTCTTGCCTGAAAAGCAAGATTGCTCCTGAGCTTCAAAACATATCGGTGGTTCATGATTTTCCGAATATCTTCTCGGAAGTATTACCAGGTTGTTCCTTGACCGTTGTGTTGAGTTCGTGATCAAGTTGGTTTTATATTAATCCACTCCTTCTCTAAGAATATGTGTTGGATACCCTAAACTAGTTGGTTAAACTAAACAACAACTTGGAGAGTTGGAAGATGGAAGCTTGTCTGACTTAGTTCAATCAACAGGATATCTTTTGTGTGTGTGTGGGTGTGTTGAGGAAAGATGATATCTTCATCCATTGGTCCTCATGATCAGTTGTTGGATCTGTTGTCTTGTTAAAACTATGATTTGAGTGTGGGCTAGCGTCAAATCAAATCAGAACCAACGATGTTCGTAATGTTGTCTTACTCGTGATTATTTCCTCGAGCATACACTGTTATATCTCTGGTCTGACCAATGCTATCACTTTGGTCACATAGTTATGGAATTCCATCTTCATGGAAATCTTGATGATTTGTTGTTGAGCCCATAATCGACATTTTATCTTCCCCACGATTCATGTTGAACATCTAAATTAGTGTTGGAAACTTTGTTAGCAATGCCTTCATGATTCGTTCATGAAGTATATGACATGGTGAAAGAAGTGACTTCCTCTAAGCTCATGTTCATTTGATGCAAGTTGCCGCCGTGAATTCGAGAAAGCTTGTTTTTACTTCCATTGGAATCAATCTGTTATGTCCGGCCGGACCTACGACCGCAAGAGGCCCACTGGGCAATCTTAGCCCACAAGTTATCTTAGTTTTTATTTCATATCGTGGTTATATATATGACTTGTAAGACTATTTTGAGAATTAAGTAATAAGACTATTTCTATTGCCCCGCTCCCAGAGGAGCCGGAACCCTAAAAACCCTAGCCGCCTCCTGCCTCCGCCACCGCCGCACACGTCAGGACGGCGCCTCGCCCCCGGTCGTCGCGCTCAAGCCCTCGCCCTTCTCCCTCCTTCCCAACAACCTACGGCCAAGACCGGGCAGAACCCTAGCTTCTAACACCTTGGTATCAGCTACCTGGGTTTCAACCATGTCATCGCCACCACCAATTCTGCCGCCACCCCCACCGCCACCGTTGCCCACCAAGACCCCCATCGCTGCTGCCACCACCTCCACCACCACCGCCGCCTTATCACCGAGCGCCACAGCCTCGCTGACCCTTCCGTCGGCGCCAATCACCCCCACCCCCCGGCACAACGCCGGGCCAGGGCCAGCCACCGCCCCCGTCCAAAATTCGCCGCCATCTCCTCCCCCCATGCCGAACCAGTTTTCCCCGGAGGCCATGGCCGGCGTGCTCAATGACCTGGTGGTCGCGGTCCAGGGTATCCGTCTCTATTTGGCTAGACCGTATGGGCCGCCACTGCCGCTACCTCCGGTCGTTCCCTCGGGACAGCCGGCACTGCTGTGGTACTCTGTCCCCGCGGCCATCGCCGGGGGCTACCCGGCGCTACCATCACCGGCTGCTTCACGCCGTCCTGGCCCTAGTGGCCGACGCCCACGCTCACGGCGCCACCCGCACTGCCAGCAGCCGCCCAGGGCCCGTAGTGGCCGTCCTGACCCGCGCCACCCCCCGCCTCGCTGTACCTCTCGGCGGCCACAGTGCAGGTTCCGCCACCGCCACCGCCCAGCCCTAGCCTGGGTCGGTCTGCGTCGGGCGGTCTTCCGATCCAGGAGATCCGGTTCCCATCGTCACCATCTCCGCCTCTGGGCTGGCTCAACGGGACGTCGCCTCCGCCGGTTTACACGGAGGCCCGGGAGCTGTTGGGTTCCCAGTTGCAGCCCGGGGCGTCGGGCGCCACAGGGGCCTACGCCGGCCTTCCTACCATGGACCGAGCACCGTCATGAGATCTCCGCACCGCCGATGCAGTGGGCCATGGCACTCCAAACTAGCAGCCGCCCCGGTTTGCCAAGATCGGCTTCGCCACTTATGACGGCTCGGACGACCCACTTAACTGGCTCAACCAGTGTGACCTGTTCTTCCACGGGCAGTGCACGCACGTGTCGGAGCGCACTTGGCTGGCTTCCTACCATCTCTGCAGGGCCGCCCAGAAATTGTACTATGCCCTCGAGCAGGACGAGGGCGACATGCCACCGTGGGAGCGCTTCCGGAGCTGTGCCTTCTTCGCTTCGGACCGCCGTTACGCGGGAGCCGATTGGCTGAGTTGGACCGCCTGCCTTTCACCTCCACAGTGCAGGATTTCGCCGACCGCTTCCAGGCCCTAGTATGTCACGCGCCAGGTGAGATGGCCCTACAGCGGGCTGAACTCTTCGTCGGCAGCCTTCCCGACCACATCCGCGTGGACGTCAAGATGAAGGGGCCCCAAGACCTTCATACGGTCATGTACTATGCTCGGGCATTCGAGCAGCGTGCCTACGCCTTGACGCAGCCATCCGCGCCTCGTGGGGGC
>NC_041385.1:340924130-340982044 GCF_002162155.2 Triticum dicoccoides
ACCTGCGTCGTCCACCGCAGCCCTGGCGGCCACTCCGGCCCCGACACGACCGTTCAGGCGCTTTACTCAGGCGGAGCAGCTTGAGCGCCGACGCTTGGGGCTTTGCTTCAACTGTGATGCGCCCTATGCCCCGGGCCATGTCTGTCCGTGCCTCTTCTACACGGAGACGATGGACGAGACCGAGGATGACACACCGGAGGATGGCCACAACGCCCCAGCCATCGCGGAGCTCGCACCGCCACCCGCGCCCGCTTCGGCCACCGCCCTCGTTGTCTCGCTTCACGCGCTGGCCGGCATCCGTGATGAACGGATGATGCTCTTACCAGTCATGATCCATGGCGAGCACCTGGTGGCCCTCCTGGACACAGGTTCCATGCATAACTTCCTGCCGGAGACCACCATGTGGCACCTCGCATTACAGCCGACAGGCGGGGAGCAGTTGCGGGTCACTGTTGCTAATGGCGACCATCTACGCTGCCATGGGCTCGCCCGCGACGTGCCCATCACTATCGGCGACGAGCACTTCACCATCACCTGCGTCGGCATTGACTTGGGCTGTTTCGACTTCATCCTCGGTGTCGACTTCTTGTGGACTCTCGGTCCCATCCTTTGGGACTTCGATGCCCTGACGATGACTTTCTGGCGTCTCGGCCGCCGCATCCACTGGGAGGGCATTGGAGGCACCCCGGCGACACCCCTGCTCCAGCTGGCGGCAGCCACCACCTAGGCCGAGCATCCTCTATTGGACAACCTCCTGCAGCAGCAGATCTCTTTGAGGAGCTACACGGCCTTCCACCGGCCCGGATCTACGACCACCATATTCATCTCCTACCGGGGTCGGCCCCTGTGGCCGTACGGCCTTACCGGTATTCTTAGCTGCAGCAGGACGAGTTGGAGCGGCAGTGTGCGCTCATGCTTGCCGCGGGCATCATCCGTATCTCCACGTCACCATTCACGGCACCGGTCCTCCTTGTTCGCAAGTCGGACGACACGTGGCGTTTCTGCATCGACTACCGTGCCCTTAATGTTCTCACATTGAAGGACAAGTTTCCTATCCCATTGGTCGATTAGCTTCTCGACGAGTTGCACGGGGCGCGCTTCTTCACCAAGCTGGATCTCTGTTCGGGGTATCATCAAGTGCGCGTGCACCCGGATGACATCGCCAAGACGGTGTTTCGGACTCACCACGGCCACTTTGAGTTCTTGGTGATGCCTTTTGGACCCTCCAACTCCCCGGCGACCTTTCAGGCCTTGATGAACGATGTCCTCCGGCCCTACTTACATCGGTTTGTGCTTGTTTTCTTTGATGACATTCTTATCTATAGCGCCTCTTGGGAAGAGCACCTCCAGCATGTGGCTATCATCTTCAACGAGCTTCGGGCGCATCATCTTCATCTTAAGTGCTCAAAGTGCTCGTTCGAGACGCCTTCTGTCGCTTACCTCGGCCACGTCATCTCGGCCGAGGGGGTGGCCATGGACGCCGACAAGGTGTCGACCGTTGCCGCCTGGCCGGTCCCGCAGTCTCCGCGGGCTCTTTGCGGCTTCCTAGGCCTCACGGGGTACTACCGAAAGTTCATCCGGGAGTTTGGTCTCATCACAGCCCCGCTCATGCGCCTTCTCTGTCGCGATGCCTTCTCTTGGGATGAGGAGGCCACTATAGTGTTCGAGGCCCTCAAGGGGGCCCTCACAACGGGACCCGTCCTGCAGATGCCTGATTTCGACCTCCCGTTCACTGTCGACTGTGACGCCTCCGGTGCGGGTTTCGGTGCGGTCCTTCATCAGGGAGATGGACCCCTCACCTTCTTCAGCCGCCCCTTTGCCGCACGCCATCTTAAGCTGGCGGCTTATGAGCGTGAGCTCATTGGGTTGGTGCAGGCAGTGCGCCATTGGTGGCCCTATCTTTGGGGTCGTTCCTTCCGGATTCGCACGGACCATTACAGCCTCAAATTCATGCTGGATCAGAGGCTCTCGACCGTGCTGCAGCACCAGTGGATCAGTAAACTCTTTGGGTTTTACTTCACCGTCGAGTACCGGCCGGGTCGCCTTAACACCATCGCCGACGCCCTGTCTCGGCGTGAAGCCGATGTGGAGGATGGTGCGGTTGAGGGGGCGGCCTTCTGCATCATCACCGGGCCCTCCTTCGCCCTCTACGCCGACATCCGGCGGGCGACCACTGCCACGGCCGACTCTCTCCTCCATCAGCAGCAGCTGGCAGCGGGGGAGCTGGAGGAGCCGTGGTGCCTCACGGACGGCCTGCTCCTCCATGGGCGCTGAGTCTTTGTTCCGCGCATGACGATCTTTGTCAGCAGGTGTTGCGCCTCGCCCACTCAGCGGGCCATGAGGGTGTCCACAAGACACTCCATCGTCTTCGCACTGACTTCTACATTCCAGGTGATCGTGCACTGGTCTGTTACTGGGTACAGTCTTGTGTGACATGCCAGCGCAACAAAACAGAGACTCTACGCCGGCTGGCATGCTTCAGCCTTTGGAGGTGTCATCCCAGGTCTGGGCGGACATCTCCATGGACTTCATCGAGGGCCTCCCCAAGGTGGTCGGCAAATCCGTCATTCTCACGGTGGTCGAGTGCTTCTCCAAGTATGCTCACTTCATCGCGCTCGGCCATCCCTATACAGTGGCATCTGTCGCTCGGGCCTTCTTCGATGGTATTGTCCGTCTCCACGGGTTCCCTTCTTCGATCGTCAGTGATCGGGACCCCATGTTCGCGGGACATGTGTGGCGCGACCTCTTCCGGCTGGCGGGCATGAAGCTCCGCCTGAGCACCGCCTTCCACCCTCAGACGGACGGCCAGTCTGAGATTGTTAACAAGGTGATTGCCATGTATTTGCGTTGTGTTACAGGTGATCGACCACGCGCATGGGTGGACTGGCTATCGTGGGCGGATTACTGCTACAACACCTCTTATCACTCTGCCCTTCGTGCTATGCCTTTTGAGGTGGTTTATGGATGGCCACCTCCGCCGATTCTTCCGGTTGATCCGACCTTGGCGCGGACCGAGGCGGCCGGTGCTCTTCTGAGGAACCGTGATGAGATGCTGGGAGAACTCCGGAACGCCTCCTTCAGGCCCAGCAGTTTGCCAAACATTACTATGACGGCCACCATCGCGAGGCGGAGTTCGCGGTGGGTGATTGGGTCTGTCTGCGTCTACTTCATCGCTCTATGCAGTCCTTGGACCCACACGTGAGGAGGAAGCTGGGTCCTCGCTATGCCGGTCCCTTTGCTTTCCTAGAACGCATTGGCAAGGTGCCTTACCGTCTTCAGCTTCCAACAGGTGCGCGGATCCATGATGTCTTCCATGTGGGGCTGCTCAAGCCGTTCCGTGGAGAGCCACCCGCAGCCCCACTGGCGCTACCACCGATCACGGACGGGCGTCTCCTTCCTGAGCCAGAGAAGGCGTTGAAGGCTCAGCTGCATCACGGCTCCTGGTACGTGTTGAATCAGTGGGCTGGACTGCCAGAGGAGAACGCTACTTGGGAGTAGCGCGAGGAGTTCCGCCAGCACTACCCCGACTTCCAGCTTGAGGACGAGCTGTTTGCGCAGGCGGGGAGAGATGTTATGACCGGCCGGACCTACAGCCGCAGGAGGCCCACCGGGCAATCTTAGCCCGCAAGTTATGTTAGTTTTTATTTCATATCGTGGTTATATATACGACTTGTAAGACTATTTTGAGAATTAAGCAATAAGACTATTTCTATTGCCCGGCTCCCAAAGGAGCCGGAACCCTAAAAACCCTAGCCGCCTCTTGCCTCCGTCGCCACCGCACGCGTCAGGATGGCGGCTCACCACCGGTTGCCGCACTCAAGCCCTCGCCCTTCTCCCTCCTTCCCCTATAGCCTACGACCAAGACCGGACAGAACCCTAGCTCCCAACACAGTCCAAGTTAGTCATGCATGTGCGAAGTATTCTATGGTTTGATAGACTAATCATCTTCATTCCATATGTATTCCCTAGCACACCAAGCCACTGATTGATTTGTTCAAGGAGAAGAAGTTCCTTCCTAAGAGCATGCCTTATGCAAGGACTTCGATATCCTTGATTATGGTTTCCCACCTGAACTCGATAGTGTTTTATTATAAGACTACTATGTGGTCATGCTTGTCTGGGACAACGTGTTCACATGTGTGTAGTGGAACCCGCTCATGTTTTGGAGCTTACTACCATAGTCCATTTCCTGAGAATCTCGCAACGCCATCTCTTCAATTTGTGTTGCAACCTTTCTTTTTGAGGCATGCCGAGTCTGAAGTATCATGTCATGAACCAGATCTGAATCTCAGACAGATATGATGGTTGGAACGCTTACCAAGAATTATAATATTGGTCTCTTTGTAACCTGGTAAAGTGATGTTGTGGCTGACACACCTAGTGACAAGACCTATTATTATAGTATCTTGTATCAGTAACGTTAGCCACTTTCCCATGGGGATTTCATATGACTTACTTAGGAGTTGTTCCTTATGGATCCTTTGTGCTCCTGAAGTTCGACCTTTACTTGATGACCATATCGATGATGCTTTTAAGCATGATCATGGTATCTAGTACATTGAGGGGAACATTAGAAGCAGAGTGCCAAATGTCTCTCAGTCGATTATCCAGGTTTTGTTCCCTTGGCATAGTAAGGTAAAATCTAAGAAAGTGTTATCTTCCTTTGCATCTGCATCCTCCATTACCATTCATCATGGTAGTGGGAAGTGTTGCCAGGATCCTTGGCAAACATGTTGGTAAAACCCTGATGGATATGGATATGCTCAAGTTGTTGAAGGCACGCTCAGACACTGGTTATATCCTCGGTATCAATTGGAATGTGCCTTCCATTTGCCGATTCATCTATAACCATAGCTTCCATTTCGAACTGAGTATGCCATTTCCTCGAACTCTTTCAAATGATCATTTGCAAATTGCCTTAGCCTAGTACGAAGAGTTTCAATGATCTCCGTATCAAAAGTAATTCTTTTTGCCACTTAAGGGAATAACTCTACGAGTCACCTTCCTAAGGTGCCCCATTATGGAATCATGACAATTATTTCCTCGCTACCTTGAAACCATGCACCATGTTCTTAAGCGTGGAATTTTTGCCTACCAAATTGAACCCTTGTCATCTGTTTCTTTCCATTGCTCCTGATGTGTCTTTTGTGTCTCAACCCAAGAGTTATTCTTACGTCTCACTCCATGAGTTGATCTTGAGTTGCTCGATCTTCAAAATATCAATTTCTGTAGAGTTTCTTTTCTACCGTCATCATGTTTGGGTGAAGATCTCAAAAGCAAGGATGTCAAGATCAACATGATGCAATGAATCAACGTTCTTACGAAGTGCAATCTTGATCGTGAAGATTATGTTGGCTTTGTGTCCCCTCTTCCTCTTACCCTACGCTTGAATTTCGGGACGAGATTCTTGTTTAGTGGGGGTGAGTTGTCACAGCCCTAGAATTGCTTGTAGCTAGTTGCATTAAGCATCCATGCATCATGTTATAATTCAAATGAATTTGAATTGGGGATGTTCAAATCCTGGCACCAAATGAATTCAACTAGGTCCAAATAAAAATATTTTCAATGAACCAAAAATGCCTTTAGAAAAGTTCATGATTTTTGATAAAGGTGAAAACCTCTGCCAAAAATGATGCACATAATTCTAGGACATTTCTGGATTTTTGAATTAATCCATAATGTATTTGAATTGGAGTTATGAATTTCTATAAATACTTTGATAAATCCAATAATTCTGGAAAAAATGTGAGGGACTGCGGAATAGTCCATATGGCCACACAAAAATTATCAAAAGCAACAAAATTGATTTAGTTGAGAACTAAATCAAAAACCAACTGTAGAAATAGAAAAACATAAATAAATAGATAAAACAGAGAGAGAGAGGGAGAGAGAGAGAGAGAGAGAGAGAGGTGTTTACCCGTAGCCCACCTGGCAGCCTACTGGCCGGCCTAGTCCAACTGGCCGCTGCCAGTCATCTTCCTCCTCTGCCAGTACGAAGAGGCAGGACAGCCGCGGGCACCCGAGGGCGCCGCGCCTCCTCCCTACCCGCTTCACCCCACGCCTTCTAGCGACGCCACGGAGACACCCTGGAACCTCCTCTCCCGCTCCCCACTCTCCCTGGACCCCCTGCCCCGTCCTCTGCTCTTCCCTACAGCACCACCGAGTGCACCCGTCGCCGCTGTTCGCCATAGCCGCAGCCACCGAGCACCCCGCGACTGCTCTCTGCGTCCAGAGGCACCACAACCTCGTCCTCGACTTCTCCACCGAGCCATGGAACGACGGACGTGCCACAACATTGTTCCTTCCATCTTCATCGCCGCATCTGTCCGGTGATCTCCATCATATGATTCGTGCCGTCCAATGCTTCCCCACCCTCTCCCTTGACTCAATTGCAACCGTGGTGAGCTGCTGACCATTTTCCCTTTGCCCCCTGATTGCTCCCATCCTTTATCGCCACCACGAGATCACCCGAGGCTGCTGTCCGCCATGGCCAGCGAGTCCGTGCTCGTGAGCTTTTCCTGCTCGCTCCAATGGCACTAACACGCTCCTGGCGCCTCCAGGAGGCTGCCTAGCCACTCCGTTTGCTCGTTCGAGCACTGCAGCCCCGCACCCGCTCCAGCCGAACTCTGGCCACCGCCTGCCATTGTTGCAGTCGTTGTTTCCGGCATCCTCTCGCCCAGCCGCCTGCTCTGTTGGATGCGGCGTACATCCAGCAGCCCATAGGGCCAAATCGCAAGTCGAACGGTTGCTGGGCGGCTAATCCCGAGCGCCTCCGCCGCTCTGTTTGGTCGCCGGCGGCTAACCGCCGATGCATCTGATGTGGCACAGTCATTAGTGGCTAATGACTCCCTAACTAACCCCTTAGAGTCACTAACAGTGGGCTCTAGTGCCTGTTAATTACTCTACTTTAGTTGTGTTTAATTAAACCCTGTTAGCCACTGTGTAACTGACATGTAGAGCCCAGCCATCAGGTTTGACCTGGGCTAACGCTGTTGGCTAGCTGACGTCAGTGCGATGTCACGCTGGCGTCATAAATATAGTTATTGGAATTTTCATATTTCAAAATAAATTGGAAATTTCAGAAAATGTGCTAATCTTCTAAAAATCATAGAATTTCAACTGTAGCTCAGAATGAAATAAGTTATATATGGAAAATGATCAGAAAAATGTGAAGAATCTGTTTATGGTATTTTCATGCATGTTCGAACAACTTTTTTCTGCTTTCTAGGATAAATCAAGTAAATGGCATTTAAATAACTGCATGTGGAGTTTGAATTTGAACCTTTGGTTCAAACCAACTTAATTTAATCGTGTTGCTAGTTGCATTAGCTCAATCAACATCATGTTGCCATGCCATGATCATGCATCATATTGTTGCATTTGTTTGTGTATTGATTGCGGGCACCGTTCTTCTTGATAGGTCCTGCTCCGGAGAGTGTTCCAGAGTACCTGTCTAAGGAGCAGTGCTACCGTGTTGATCTTTCGGGCAAGAAAATCTCCCTTTGAGCACTCCGATGCAATCCCACTCTCTTGCTCCTGCTCTCTTTTACTGCATTAGGACAACAACGATTCAACTTTTACATGTTGCGGTAGTTGAACCCTATTCCTTTCCATGACCTGTCTTTGCCACAGTAAATAGTTGAAACCCACTAGCATGAGTAGGAGTTGTTTGAGCCATGATGTGCCTACTCATTCATGCTTGCTTGTTATGCCTGCTATGCTTAGAGTTGTGTCAGGTGTGATGAACATGTCCTACTATTGAGAGCTAAGTGTGTGAACACGATTTGGTAAAGGTAGCGATGAGAGCCCATGTAGGAATAGATGGTGGTTGTCTCATTGAAACCATTCTCATGAACTGAGTTCTCTGTTTGTGATCCAAGACTAGTTAATACCACACATTGGGCTCTGGGCACTCCAAGATCTCTCGACTTATTAATGGCATTGATCTCTGTCCAGGAGTTGCAACTAGTGTCTAGTGTTTGTAGGTTGTGTTAGTAGTCTACCAAGTGGCACCCGACCAGGTGGGATTGGGACAGCCTAGGCACAGTGGCACGGTGTACCAAGTGGCACCCGAATAGTGGGCTTCGAAACCCTGCTCACATCATTTGGGGCCATAGTGGAAACCTCGGTCGGACTTCCTTGAGGATGGAACTCGAATAGGCGATAAACCTGGACTAGAGTCTTGTGTGGTTAGTCAGGTCATGTCTTACACCCTCACTGGGCTTCTGCTTGAAGGTTGCCGAGTACATGTCGTGTAAACAACGATAAGTGGCCAGAGTGTGTGTGAAGAAGTACACCCCTGCAGGATAATATGATCTATTCGAATAGCCGCGTCTACAGATATGGACTACTTGGAATGCTTATATGGTTCATAGATAACTTGAAGTGGATACTCTTAAATGCGCAAGATAAGCGTGAGTGCTATGGATGGTCTTCTCGTAAGGAGATGGGAGTGGATCCATAGTGGTGCATTGATATGGTGAATATGTGGACTTTGTGCGCCACCTCAAAGGGATTACTTGCAGTCGTAGTTCAGGATAGCCACAGTCAAAGCTGGCTTGCTGCAGTTAAACCCCACAACCCCCTTGTTGATACTGGCGCATACGTAGCTGATACGTCTCCAACGTATCTATATTTTTTGATTGTTCCATGCTATTTTATTACCCGTTTTGGATGTTTATGGGCTTTACTTTACACTTTTATATCATTTTTGGGACTAACCTACTAACCGGAGGCCCATCCCAAAGTGCTGTTTTTTGCCTATTTCAGTGTTTCGAAGAAAAGGAATATCAAACGGAGTCCAAATGGAATGAAATCTTCAGGAACGATCTTTTTGGAACAAACGCGATCTAGAGGACTTGGAGTGGAAGTCAAGAAACAAGCTAGGCGGCCACGAGTGTGCCCAGCGCGCTCCCTACAGGTGGGCGAGCCCCCCACCCTCGTGGGCTCCTCGAGCGTCCACCGACCTACTTCTTCCTCCTATATATACCCATGTACCTTGAAACCATCGAGTAGCACCACGAAAAAGTATTTCCACCGCCGTAACCTTCTGTATCCGCGAGATCCCATCTTGGAGCCTTCGCCGGCGCTCCGCCAGAGGGGGAATCGACCACGGAGGGCCTCTACATCATCTCCAAGGCCCTTCCGATGATTTGTGAGTAGTTTACCACAAACCTTCAGGTCCATAGTTATTATCTAGATGTCTTCTTCTCTCTCTTTGAATCTCAATACAAAGTTCTCCTCGATCTTCTTGGAGATATACTTGATGTAACTCTTTTTGCGGTGTGTTTGTCGAGATCCGATGAATTGTGGGTTTATGATCAAGTCTATCTATGAGAAATATTTGAATCTCCTATAAATTCTTTTATGTTTGATTAAGTTATCTTTGCAAGTCTCTCCGAATTATCAGTTTGGTTTGGCCTACTAGATTGATCTTTCTTGCAATGGGAGAAGTGCTTAGCTTTGGGTTCAATCTTGCGGTGTCCTTTCCCAGTGACAGCAGGGGCAGCAAGGCACGTATTGTATTGTTGCCATCGAGGATAAAAAGATGGGGTTTATATCATATTGCATGAGTTTATCCCTCTACATCATGTCATCTTTCTTAATGCGTTACTCTGTTCTTTATGAACTTAATACTCTAGATGCATGCTGGATAGCGGTCGATGTGTGGAGTAATAGTAGTAGATGCAGGCAAGAGTCGGTCTACTTGTCACGGACGTGATGCCTATATACATGATCATGCCTAGATAATCTCATAATTATTCTCTTTTCTATCAATTGCCCGACAATAATTTGTTCACCCACCATAATACTTATGCTATCTTGAGAGAAGCCACTAGTGGAACCTATGGCCCCCGAGTCTATCTTTTATCATATAAGCTTTCAATCTACTTTTATTTGCATCTTTACTTTTCCAATCTATATCATAACAATACCAAAAAGATTTATCTTATCATATTATCTCTATAAGATCTCACTTTTGCAAGTGGCCGTGAAGGGATTGACAACCCCTTTATTGCGTTGGTTGCGAGGTTCTTATTTGTTTGTGTAGGTGCGTGGGACTTTTGAGGAGCCTCCTACTAGATTGATACCTTGGTTCTCAAAAACTAAGGGAAATACATTACGCTACTTTGCTGCATCACCCTTTCCTCTTCAAGGAAAACCAAGGCAAGCTCAAGACGTAGCAGTAGCTAGTTCTGTTGTAATTCTTGTTGGGTACATTTGTACTCACAGTTGCTTAATTTATGTTTTGCGGAGAGACTTTGTTCTCACTAGTAGTCCCATGTGGGCTTCGACAATTAGCTTGGAAATCCCAGACAGAGGTCTGGCTCCTTTGGAGGGTCTTGTAGATAGACAGGCTTTCTAGCCTTCTTTATTTTCAGATGTCTGTACTGAAACATGTTTATACTTCCGCCTGTGCTTGGTGCTTGTATGACTTGGATGCTGGGTCATGAGAACCATGTTTGTAGTATCTCGCTCCTTGGAGCCTATTGAATAAATACTTTGAGTCGTAGAGTTTTGTTGTGATGCCATGTTGTATTTACACATATCGAGCATATTGTGTGTGTGATATTGAAATGTTTGGTATGTGTGGGATCCAACACCTAGTTGTTTATTATTGGTAGCCTTCCTTATGGGGAAATGTCTTCTTGTGCTTCCACTCAGCCGTGGTAGTTCGCTACTACTCTGGAACACTTAGGTTGGCCAGCATGTATCATTCTTTGTTCCAATGTTTGTTCCTTCTGGGAAATGTCACGCGTTATTCCTTTAAGTCCTTGTAGCTTGTTACGACTTGGGTTCATATGTTGATGACCGACATGTTCATTGCTGGGTTACGTATGCATGTCCCTATAAGTTTATGCCACCTTGGGTTTACGACTAGTCATGTCGGCCCGGGTTATCTGTCATATGGATGCTAGCTACACAATCATATACGTGAGCTAAAAGGCGCAAACAGTCCCGGCCAAGGTAAGGCTGCAGATGTGTTACCTGCTAGATCGATGTGACTTAGGATTGGGGTCCTGACATCCTCCTTTCTGCCTTTTCCTTCATATGCGAAGCCTTCATGGGTGTCGCTCGCGCCGTGTGTGCGACGGTCGGTGAAGGCATTGTCATGGAGATCAACCATAAATCAGAGGGCTTCAGGCGGCAATGGGTGTACATGGACACAGCCCAGTTCTGCCTGTTGCTGCAAATTTTGTCGTCCCTGGCAATGGTGAGCTCCGGATGGGGGCACGAGAGGCTTGATGACCCGCGGCTGTCTCGGATCACAGCGAGGATGGCTGACCTGACGGCTGTGGGAATAATCATGATGATGGTGATAAGGGAATTCCTCCGCCAGCGAATCACCCCTCTTCAGCGCCATTATCGTCCCATGTGGGCCTTCACCATCCTAGATGACCCACTATGGCTCCAAGCAGGCCTCCTGCCCCGACGTGTTGAGCGGAATTCTCCAAATCCTGACCAGCGAAGAGGCAGGCGAGCTCCCAAGCCAGGGTACCCTATGTATAACTACACGAGCAAGGAGGACTTCACCGGGAGGATAACGTGCTTCGATCAGTGGGGGTTGCTCCCCGAGGGCCATGATGGGCCTCGAGACAACCCTTTCCTAGTGGTCCTAGTGCTGAAGGAATCAATGGGTGCGACGTCTCCGGCCACGGTGGCACAGGGCGGCGACAACTCGTCTCCTCAGGTCGCCTAAAAAGACACCCCCATGTTGGCAGGTGTTGCTGGCGTTGCCCGTCTGCGGATGGGCCCACCATTGCCGATGTGACAAGTAGCATGCGGAGCCTCAAGGCGTCAATCCCTGGGTTGCATGCCCCCGATAGGAGGGCTTAGCCAGAGAGTGGCAACAGCGCACTGCTGAAGGCGCTGAAGAAGAGGAAGTGGGTTACCATGGACAAGTAAGTGTGTCGCCCCCTTCACCTCCCGCGTAGCAAACACCCTCAAGTTCTTCTTTGTTGCAGGTCCTCCTTGAGCGAGAAGGTGAAGGAGCCCCCGAGCAGAGCAGTCGCCCCCTCGCCGCTCGCCGCGGCCATGAGCACAGCTCACCATGGTGACGCGCCCGCATCCGTGCAAAGTGCGGCTTCCTCGCTGCCGGCTAGGAGTGCAGGGTGCAGAACGATCCCTGCAGGCAGCCCCATATGCGCAAGGGCAATGGCGGTCCCTCCAAGAGAGCCTACGGCAAGCAGCTCCCCCACCCTCGGGGCGTCCGTCTCGGAGACAAGCACCGAGACGGTCGAGGCGGGACCATTGTCCATCGCGCATGACCACGTGCACGCCCAGGGCAGCCTCAGACTGACAGCCGCCTACAGGGAGGTGCCGAGCCTGCCGAGCGCGTCGCCCTACTAAGGAGGAACAGAAGAAGCATCAGACCGCTTCCAGCCCCCGCCAGGTGCGGGCAAAGCTTCCCACCCTGCGGGAATAGACGGGGATGCAGAGCTCAGCCCTAGCCAGGCCCTGGCACTGATGAGCGGTCGGGCCGCAATTAGGCATGATCTTTTGCAGAACACCAGGGACGCGCTGAGTCAGCTCGAAGCAGAGCTCCAAAATGTCCACGCGCGCCTCGTGGATGAGCATTTATACCTGGCATGTGGGTGGCACCAACTTGAGGATGCGGTGAAGTTCGGCCACCTCCAGAGCGAGTCTGATCGCTCAAAGGATGAGGTGTATACCGCCACGGCAAATACAACTCGCGAGCGCGCTCTCCGGGAAGCAGAGGCCGCGGAGCGGCCGCGTGAGGTGGCGGAGGCTCGCGAGCAATAGCTCCAGGCCTCCAATGCCGCCCTAGAGAAACAGATCTAGGCGCATAGGGACGCCATCTCCGCCTCTGGGGGGGAGCTAGTGACCCGAGAGGCGGACCTCAAGGCCCTTGAGTGGGAGCTAGCGGTGACATCATTGGAGAAGAGCCTGGTGCACAAGTGGCTGGAGGTGATGGACCACCAGGTGGCAGCCGCGGAAGCTTCCCTAGCTCAACGCATGGAGAAGGCCAACACCTCCCTGGCGTCCAAGGAAGTGACAATCCAGGAGGAGGCCAAGCAGAAGATCGCGAACGCCCGCCTGGAGCTCATCGGAGATCACCGCAAGAAGTTAGAGCTTTTGGAGACCCACTTCTGTGCCCGACGCTGGGAGCTATAGGGTAAGATAGATGACCTCAAGAAGAAACTGGTTGAAGGTGACGAGCAGGGTGAAGCCTTACTGGGAGCTCAACCCGTCACCGAGACCGAGCTGGCATCACTTCAGGAGCAGGTGGGGGCATCACGTCTCTGTGGAGCGAGTGGAGGACAAGGCAAACCAGGCCCAGGGGCTGCAGCACACGCGCTCCAAGATGTTCCAGGACCTTGGGCTGAGGGCTCGTCGTGCCCTGGGCTCCATCTGCAAGGAGGACGTATCCAGCCCACTCGTGCGCGATGATGCCGGCTACCTTGCCTTCTTCACCAAGGTTGTGGAGCGACTTGAAGGGGGCGAAGAAGGTGGGAGAACTCATCGAAGAGGAAATCCATGACCTCCGCGCCCACGCCTCGGCACGCGTCTTCAGCCATATCTTCCGCTCCGACCCCGACTTCGACTTCGAGGCTGTGATAGCCCCCGTTCCTGAGGTGATCCGCGACGCCCTCACAGAATGGGTGGAGGACCATGTGGATGCGTTGAGCTCACCGTTCGCCCCTGAGAACCACGAAGACCGATGTGGGGCCTAGGAACACGAGGGCGACGATGGCGAGGACAATGGCGTCGCGTCTCCTTAGGTCGCCCCTCTTTTCCTTCCTGCCGTTACCTGATCATGACCCCATGGGGGCGTGAGGAACATTTTGCTGAGAATCCTTAACGATGTATCGCACAAATTTTGTGTTCCCATGAGTCTTGCTTTTCTTTCATCTCTGCCCTCGTGCTTTGTGTCGTTAGAAGACAGCCCCCACACGGGGCACGGCCATCGCTGGTATGCCAGATTGTGACGCCTGGGCAAGGCCAGGAGGTGAGAGCGCCGGGGCTAGCAAGAGCTCCTAAGGTGGAAAGTTTGGGGGGATCAGCGTGTGCTCATTGGCTCGCTCATGTGCGTTGCGTAAGGACAGTGGACACCAAGGCCTTGCTAGGGTGATGCGCACTGGTGCAGGCTTGCGGCTCAGGTCCGAACTACTTGGGCTATTTACGCCACTCGGTCTGACCCAGACGTCAGCACCAAGCCAAGCCGCCGCTTGCGCGAGGCTCATGAGAGAGGCTCCGGGCATGCGTAGCCGACAAAAAGACTGAAATCCAGAAAAACGTCGCAAGAAAAACAAATTCCTTTCATAAAGAAGGTGCGAAAACCACAGTCTTTACTTAGATAAGCTGCACACTTGTTTCCAAGCAAAAAGGAAAATGCTACCACATCTGTCACCTTCATTCATCTTCCCACCAGCGTGGAGCATGGGGCCTCCACTTGGGTGCGGACATGATGGTTGTTCGATCCTTCCGCCAGAGCGTACCATGGGGCTTCCACTTGGGCGTGGGTGGGAGCTCCCGCGAGGCCATGGAGCGGCGCACCTAGAGACTCCAGGGCGTGTACAGGCCCACCTCATTCTTACGTGAGAGGGCCACGGGTAGAACTTGTGGAGGTGCTGGATGTTCTAGGTGTTCTGCACGGGAACCCCATCCTCCGTCTCCATGCACGCGACACCTGGCATTGAGACGTGGGCGACCCTGAAAGGGCCTTCCCACATGGTCGAGAGCTTGTGGATCCCTCCCTAGAGAGGATCCACCTCAAGATGAGGTCCCCGACCACGAGAGTGTGGGGGGGATGTTGCAGCTATGGTAGCGTCGCAAGGCCTGCTGGTACCTTGCGGCACGGAGGGCAGACTGACGGCGGACCTCATCAAGGAACACAAGGTGGCCCCCCCACGAGTCGTCCTGACGCGCCTCATCCAATACTAGGACTCGCTAGGAACCATGCTTGAGCTCGGACGGGAGGACCGCCTCGGCCCCGTAGACGAGGAAGAAATGGGTCTCGCCGATGTGCTTTGTCGCGGTGGTGCGGATGGACCACAGCATGGACTGTGCTACCTCTTGAGATTGCGTTGGTTTTCCCTTGAAGAGGAAAGGGTGATGCAGCAAAGTAGCGTAAGTATTTCCCTCGGTTTTGAGAACCAAGGTATCAATCCAGTAGGAGACAACGCACAAGTCACCGAATACCTGCTCAAACAATCAACAACTTGCACCCAACGTGATTAAGAGGTTGTCAATCCCTTCACGGTCACTTGCAAAAGTGAGATCTGATAGAGATAGATAAACGGTAAAGTAAATATTTTTAGTATTTTTGGTTTATAGATTGGAAAGTAAAGATTGCAAAATAGTAGATCAGAAACTAGTAAGATGTAAAAGAGATTCAATATAATGGAAAAGAGACCCAGGGGCCATAGGTTTTACTAGTGGCTTCTCTCAAGATAGCAAATATTACGGTGGGTGAACAAATTACTGCCGAGCAATTGATAGAAAAGCGCATAGTTATGACGATATCTAAGGCAATGATCATGAACATAGGCATCACGTCCGTGTCAAGTAGACCGACTCCTACCTACATCTACTACTATTACTCCACACATCGACCGCTATCCAGCATGCATCTAGAGTATTAAGTTCATAAAGAACAGAGTAAAGCATTTAGCAAGATGACATTATGTAGAGGAATTAACTCAAGCAATATGATGAAAACCCCGTCTTTTTATCCTCTACATCATGTAATCTTGGGCCCATTTATTTGGCCTTCTCAGGGCCCATTTATTCTTGGGCTCATTTCCAGCATTCGGTTACTTACGACACGTTAGTGGCCTTTTCTATTTGTGGGCCAAATTCAGCCCATGGTTACAGTCGGCCCGTTTGTGGCCCGTTAATCCGTTGGGCCATTTTCATAGTGTCATCAAATATGACCGATTAATGACAACCCATTATGGTCGCCTCATAAATGGATGATTTCAACTCTAGCCCGTTTACGGCCATAGTGCGGTCTGTTATTTGCCCATGTTTGGCCAATCGATCATACGGCCCGTAGAAGGCCCATTGATGCTACAGCCCGTATAAGGCCCTGCAACATCCCAATTTTCAATTTGGATGTTATACATAGATCATCATATGCATATCATATTTATTCTTGCATTTGGATGAGATCCTAGAAATCTTAAGCAACTCAAGGACCCAAGAAGAGAGTTGGAGGTTTCACAAAATTCATATTTGAATTTATTTCAAATTTGAAGAAAGGATCAATTTGATTTTATTATTTTTCTCTCCAATTATTTCCAATATTAAAATATATGAGAGAAGATAATATGACTTCTTCGACCCAAGAGAAATATTGGAGAAATAATTTTAAAATCAAATTATGATTTTAGTAGTTCTGTTGGCGAACGTTCGCGCCAGAACTTACACGGCGAAAACCGTCCTCTTCCTCTTCTTCCTCTTCCTCTTCCTCTTCCTCTTCCTCTTCCTCTTCTTCCTATTTTTCACCGTGTAAGTTCTGTTAGCGAACGTTCGCGCCGTAGGTTTTTCTTTTTAGTTTATTTTCGGCTAGGGACCTATCCGCAAATAGTTTTCTCGCGATTTAGCCCCTGATCTTAAAACTAGTATAACTTTTTACTCGTTTATCCAAATTAGATGAAACCAGCGCCTAAATCTTCGTATCGTTCTGTTCTTTCCAGTTAACCAACTTGAACATGATTTTGGTACTACAAAGTTTGAGTTTGGTCCAGATTAGTAAATGATCTTGTTTCGTTCGTATTTTGAGTTTCGTTGCTCCGTTCGAGTTGAATCTTTTTGCAAATCGTAGCTAATCACATGTACCTTATGATAAGATCTAATCCACATGATAAAATTGCTGTTAGATTTGACTTTTTTTAGTTTAAGCTGTTTGCTTGTTTCATGTTCGATTTGGATCTTTTCTCGGATTTTCTCATGTTTTGTTTGAGTGATTGCTTCTGTATGCTATTGTTTGTCTATGCTAGATTACCCGGAGTGCAAAGCTTGTTACTACGAATATCAAGAGTTTGCATATCATTGGCAAGGCAAGTTACACTTTGATCATACTCTTTTATACCCAGTTTTTACTATGCATTAGTTCTACCTCTCAAATATTTGCATGAGTAGGACTGGGAACATGTAGTTTGGTTGTAGTACTTGAGGTAGGAACCTAATACCTTTTGATCACCCCGGGAATATACGTTATGCTTATTGCTCAGCCATGCTCGTAGACGGGGATTGGATCGTGATTCACACATGGAAGTTTGAGAGTTATTTAATCATGGATAACAGTAAGGTGGCAACTTTAATATACATCTGGCTGGATTGATTGAGGCACCTGGGGAACCCAGTGTTGCCTATTTTTGGGAAATCCTGGAGTGCCCGTGTAATTTTTCTATGGAATGCCACCCAAGCTCAAAGGGATCATAAGATTATTCATGCTAGAAACTTTCGTGTGCAGCCACAAGCCATTATGGGCTCTGGCATAGTTGAGTAAGTTGCGTGAGCTCTTGAAGAGGTGGACTAGCAGATGTAGGGGAAAGTAGGTCTACCAGTCCGCCTGGAGTAGAGAGTTAATGCTTCAGAAAGACTATGTCTCGATCATCCGATCATGGATGCGGTCGAGTCTTGTGGGGAAAAGTGTGCAAATCTCTGCAGAGTGTACAAACTAATCATGGTTAGCCGTGTCCCCGGTTATGGACATCTTGAGTATCTAGTACTTGAATCTATTGATGTGATCTCACCACTTTACTTAATTTTAACTTGTTGGGTTACTGATGATACTTTTAATTGGGATTTGAGTTGGGTTACCTTCTCAAATATTGGGCAACTTGGGAGTAGTTAAATAAATTTATTCCTTTGTTGTAGGGAAAAACTAGCTTTATGCAAAATCATAAACTTACAGCCTCCACCAGCCAAATATTGCATGTAGATATAGTTCTTGCATTTCATTGCTTTACAGTGTAACTCTACCAGCATATTCAATGTGCTGACCTACATGGCTGCAACCTCTCATGTTGCAGACTACTCAAACGACGAATAAGGTGCGATAGGTCGTTGTTTTGCACTCAGTTATGCCATTGGATTTGATGGACTCATTTACCTTCGAAGCTTCCGCAGTTATCTAGTTTAGATGGCCTTCAGCCATGATATTTTTGTGTAATCATACTCTTTATGAGGACTCGATGTAATAAGTGTGTGATTGAAACTCTGTTATAATTCCTTGAGTACTGTGCGTGTCAGCATTACCGATCCAGGGATGACACTGATGCACAGAGACTTGACCGTTTGAGGTCTGGTCGCTACAAGATGGTATTAGAGCACACGCTGACTGTAGGACGTGACCACTAGAATGAGCCACTGGATTTCTCTTCTCTACTCATTTCTAATTCTACTCCCTTTCTACTCTATAGATGGCGGATCCCAGGAACAAGTTCACTCAACTGGATGACGACACCCCTTTTGGAAAACACTTGAAGAGTCACTAAGTATTTGAACATTGGACTACCAAGCTTCACAGGGACTTTCTCTACATTTGTACCGGAAGAGGAGCGCTGGAAGATCAAAGTCTGGGTACCTGGGAGGACATTTGCGCCAATAATGGAGCCTATTGATTTCTACCCGGATGCACCAAGCTGGAGTATAGGAAAGAGCATGGTAGCACATATCACCTTTGGACGCATATATGAGGTGTATCACACGGAGCTGGAGAATACCATTTACCAGATATGTGGCCGCCAAGACGAAAAATGGGAGATGATTCGTACCAGGAGGGATGGATCGATTGCAGCCTACATTCAAGAGATGGGAGATCATATTCGTCGACAGGAGAATCAACAAATTATCCACATGAAGAAGATCAAGAAACTGGTGAAGAGAAATAGCAAGCTAGAAGAGGAACTCAAGTCTACACGCGATGGATACTAGGAAGAGATTGTCGTACTATTAGAGAAGCATGAAGACCTAAAGAGGAAGATGGGAATGTCAGTGGAGAATATCAAGCGAGGAACAGAGATCCGTTCGTAGGACTACATCATCCTGGACGACACCGACACTGATAGTGATGCAAATGATGACAGAGATGACGACTACATTGACGAAGCTGGAGCAGATATCATGGAGTCTCCCTCTGATGAAAATTTTTGGATGACCACCATTGTAACTAGTAATATTCCCTCCAAGTAGTTAGCAATGATCGAGTTTGTAATCATAGGTTAGACCGATTGTGTGATTTGTGTGCTATAGAATGAAGTGAAATTGATTGTGTTTGTCTCATGAGCATTATGGGTAGTGAATCTCTTTTAGACCTCACTATTCTGTTTTCTCGCCCCTTCTAACCCATCAGATGCCTCCGAGACATGACAATGGATTTGCCTTCCCATCGGAGCTCACTCAGTTGATCCAGCAGTAGAATGCCTTGATGCAGATACTAGTTCAGAACCAGAACCAAGGCAACAACAACAACAACCCACCACCACCCCCCTGTTGATCACCTAGCCCGCTTTCTAAGGTTGAATCCGCCGGTGTTCTCTAGTAGCACCGAGCCGATTGTTGCAGATGATTGGCTTCGTAAGATTGGAAGAGAGCTGACCACTGCAGGATGCACAGATGTGGAGAGAGTGCATTTTGCCGCACATCAGCTTGATGGACCCGCAGCATCTTGGTGGGAGAATTTCACAGCCACTTACCCCATTGACACTGTTACGTGGGATCAGTTTCAGCAGGCCTTCCGCACTGCCCATGTTTCAGCAGGAGCTATGAGCATGAAGAAGCGCGAGTTCCGCAACTTGTGCCAAGGAGGGACACACAGTGGGCCAGTATGTGGATGAGTTTAGCAAGTTAGCATGTTATGCCCCTGATGACGTAGCTACAGATGCCGCTAAGCAGGAGAAGTTTCTGGAGGGACTGAATATGAGCTGAGCATGAAGTTGATGGTGGCAACATTCAACAACTACCAGGAGTTGGTAGACAGGGCTCTCATGATTGAAGGCAAGCAGCAACAGATTGATAATCACAAGAGAAAGTATGGATAGGGGAGGTACACTTCAGGAGCTTAGCAGAAGCCCCGATATTCCCCGTACTCAGGAGGACATAATCACAACCATAGAGGCCATAACCACGGAGGACATACGCACAATGGAGCAAGTTCGCATAACCACAGTGGCCCCAAGCATGGGAATGGGAATGGAGAAAGCAGCAGCTAGAACCGTTCCAACCCTTCAAAACCAACCAAGAGGGAACTGAGCCACATTACCTGTGTCAAGTGCCAGAAGACCAGACATTATGCCACCTAATGTCCTGAAGCGAAGAATGGAAATGGAAAATGGAGGTTCTGCCAAGAAGCCCAACCCCTTCACCAAAGGTCAGGTGAACCACGTCAGCGTGGAGGAGATTGAGGATCAACCCGACGCAGTTGTCGGTAAGTTTTTGATTAATGCATTTACCGCACTTGTTCTTTCGATACTGGTGCATCACATTCATGCATATCGCGGGGATTTGTGGATAAGTATAACCTGCCAACCATAGCCCTTAAGTCACCTATGTTAGTAAGTTCCCCAGGAGCGGAGTATATGGCTAGTAGGGGATGCTATCAGTTGCCACTAACCATAGGTTGACATGTTTTCCCCACCGACCTAATTGTTCTGGAGTCACAAGGATTGGATGTGATACTAGGAATGGATTGGCTATCCAAGTTTGAAGGGAACATCGATTGCGCCAGTAAATCAATTCTTCTCACCACCCCAGAAGGAAAGAGGATCAAGCATGTATCCCGGCATGCGCCGAGGAGGACTCAAGTGAATTCCTTATCAGGAGTTGTACAAGAGGAAGTACCAGTGGTGAAGGATTATCCCGACGTATTTCCGGAAGAGTTACCAGGAATGCCACCGGATCGAGATATTGAGTTTTTGATTGAGCTATTGCCAGGCACCGGACCAATATCAAAGAGACCGTATCGGATGCCCGCAAACGATCTAGAGGAAATTAAGACACAAATAAATGAGTTGTTGGAGAAAGGTTACATCGACCAAGTTCATCACCTTGGGGAGCCCCAGTGCTTCTAGTGGAGAAGAAGGATGGATCTTTGAGGATGGTTTTTGACATGCGCTGAATGAGGTGATGATCAAGAACAAATACCCTCTGCCGATGATCAATGATTTGTTTGACCAGTTGCAAGGAGCTAAAGTTTTATCTAAGATCGATCTTCGATCAGGTTATCACCAGTTGAAGATCCGAGAGTAGGATATACCTAAGACAGCTTTTACCACAAGGTACGGGCTATATGAGTATACCGTTATGTCATTTGGTCTGACTAACGCACCTGCCTATTTCATGAATATGATGAACAAAGTGTTTATGGAGTTTTTGGATAAGTTCGTCATGGTGGTCATTGATGATATATTGGTCTACTCGAAGAATGAAGAAGAGCATAAGGAGCATTTGCATTTGGTTCTTGAGAAGCTCAGAGAACATCAATTGTATGCCAAGTTCAACAAATGTGAGTTTTGGCTAAAGCAAGTTGGATTTCTCGGACATGTCATATCCGGAGAAGGAATGGCAGTAGACCCTACCAAGGTTACTTCTATGACTAAATGGGTGGCACTCACATCAGTTGGAGAGATCAGAAGTTTTCTTGGACACGCAGGTTATTATCGGAGGTTTATTGAGAATTTCTCCAGGATTGCAAAACTGATGATGGAGTTATTGAAGAAGGACACCAAGTTTAAATGGACTGAGGAGTGTGAAGCCAGTTTTCAGGAGTTGAAGAAACGTTTGGTTACAGCCCCCAGTGCTGATGCTCCCACACCAACGTAACGATTACCAAGTATATTGTGACGCTTCACGTCAAGGACTTGGAGTTGTACTTATGCAGGAAGGAAGAGTTGTTTCATATGCCTCACGACAGCTTAAACCTCATGAGCTGAATTATGCTACGCATGATTTGGAATTAGCAGCCGTAGTGCATGCGTTGAAGACATGGAGGCATTTTCTCATCGGAAACCATTGAGATGTATACACAGATCATAAGAGTTTGAGATACATCATCACGCAAAAGGAGTTGAACCTCAGGCAAAGGGTACGGTTGGAGATCATAAAGGATTATGATATGAAATTGCACTATCATCCTGGAAAGGCCAATGTCATAGCAGATGCATTGAGCCGCAAGAGTTATGTTAACACGCTCATAACCGAAGGATAACCTAAGGAGCTAGCAGATGATCTTCGAGAGCTTAACTTGGAGATAGTTCTGAGAGGTTATGTTGCAGCATTGGAAATTTAGTCTACTCTTTTGGGTAAGATCAGGGAAGCCCAGAAGACTAACAAGGAGATCGCTGAGATAAAGGAAAGGATGAGCAAAGTAAAGGCTAAAGGATTTCGTGAGGATGAGCACGACACCTTATGGTTTGAGGATCGCATATATGTGCCTAACGACCCCGAGATCAGGAAGTTGATTCTGTAGCAGGCCCATGATTCACCATACTTGATTCACCCAGGAAACACTAAGATGTATCTGGATTTGAAGGAAAGTTTTTGGTGGACAGGAATGAAGAAGGATATAGCGGAGTATGTAGCAGTATGTGATGTATGTCAAAGAGTCAAGGCAGAGCATCAGAAGCCAGCTGGATTGCTACATCCATTGCCGATACCCTAATGTAAGTGGGATAAATTTGGCATGGACTTTATCACTGGATTACCCAGGACTCGTTCAGGCTATGACTCTATATGGGTTGTAGTCGATCGTTTGACGAAAGTAGCTCATTTCATCCCGGTGAAGACCACCTATACGAGTGCTAAGTTGGCAAAGATATACATGACCGGGATCGTATGTCTGCACGGAGTTCCGAGGACCATTGTATCAGATAGAGGAACCAGTTTACTTCAAAGTTTTGGAATCAGTTGCATGAAACTTTGGGTACCAGGCTAGAGTTTAGTACAACCTTTCATCCACAGACAGATGGACATACCGAGAGAGTCAATCAGATTCTGGAGGACATGTTGAGAGCTTGTGCACTAGATTATGGATCTAGTTGGGATGACAATTTTCCCTATGCAGAGTTTTCTTATAACAACAATTATCAAGCCAGTTTGAAGATGGCCCCTTTCGAAGCTTGTACGGAAGGAGGTGCAGGACACTGTTATCATGGGATGAAGTTGGAGATCGACAGTTGTTCGGACTAGACTTAATCAAAGACTCAGAAGAAAAGGTTAAGTTGATTCGCAACAAACTCAAGGTAGCCCAGTCCAGGCAGAAGAGTTATGCGGATACTAAATGTAAGGTGATAGTTTATGAAGTCGGAGATAGAGCATATCTTCACGTGTCCCCACTTCAAGGAGTTAAGCATTTTGGAGTCAAGGGAAAGCTAGCACCATGTTTTGTGGGACCATACAGAGTTTTGGAATGCATGGGAGAAGTTGCATACAAGCTGGAATTGCTAGAAGGATTGTCAGGAGTTCATGATGTGTTTCACGTTTCCCAGTTGAAGAAGTGCCATGCAGAGATGGCCGATATTCCTCTAAGAGATACAGTGCTACTGGAAGCAATTCAGTTAGACAGTGATTTGACCTATGAAGAGAAGCCAGTCAAGATTCTCGATTTTTCCAGCCGAGTTACTGGCAGCAAGGTTATCAAGTTTTGCAAAGTTCAGTGGAGCCACCATACCGAGGAGGAAGCCACCTAGGAGCGAGAAGAAGATCTCTATAGAGACCACCCAAACATTTTTGCTGACCAACCCGAATCTCAAGGGCGAGATTCATCTTAAGGGGGGTAGGTTTGTAACATCCCAATTTTCAATTTGGATGTTATACATAGCTCATAATATGCATATCATATTTATTCTTGCATTTGGTTGAGATCATAGAAATCTTAAGCAACTCAAGGACCCAAGGAGAGAGTTGGAGGTTTCACAAAATTCATATTTGAATTTATTTCAAATTTGAAGAAAGGATCAATTTGATTTTACTATTTCTCTCTCCAATTATTTCCAATATTAAAATATATGAGAGAACATAATATGACTTCTTCAACCCAAGAGAAATATTGGAGAAAGAATTTTAAAATCAAATTATGATTTTATTGGTACTTTATTTGAATTCGAAAAATATTGCATTTTTTAAAATTGCATTTTAGTCCAGAAAAATGTTCATCTTGTCCTCAATATTAGGTTTGGATGGTGCAAATTGTTTCTAGAATTTTTTAGATTTTTTTTTATTAGGATTTTTCTTTCGGGCAAAATTTATTTAAAAAACAAACTTAGCCCAGGCCGCCCGCCGCCTTCCCCGAGTCCAGCAGGGACGCGGGAGGAGCCGCCGTCGCCGCCCGGGACTCTGCCTCCCGAGGCCGAGCCCCACCCCCCTTTAAATAACTACACCCGGGAGCCCCCTGGACCCCGTCTGCCGCCGCCTCTCGGCGCACCCCGCCGCCGAAGCCCGCTGCCGCCTCCGCTGCCTCACGAGCCCCGTGCAGCCCGCCGCCGTTGCCAGTCTCGCCGGAAACCGCCGCCGACCTCACCGGTTTTCGCTGGTTTTTAGGTAAAAACCTTGATCCTTTTTTTAGGGTTTTGTCGATTTATTTTCGGTTTAGCCGGTTCGTTTATTAGATCGGTTTAGTTTTGGTTTTATTACTTAACGAACATTTGTTCTTTCGTTCATTTAACGGACAGTTTTCACCAGATAAGTTCTGTTAGCGAACTTTGCACCGTAGGTTTTTCTTTATAGTGTATTTTCAGCCAGGGACCTATATGTGAATAGTTTTCTCGCGATTTAGCCCCTGATCTTAAAACTAGTATAACTTTTTACCCGTTTATCCAAATTAGATGAAACCAGCGCCTAAATCTTCGTATCGTTCTGTTCTTTCCAGTTAACTCACTTGAACATGATTTTGGTACTGTAAAATTTGAGTTTAGTCCAGATTAGTAAATGATCTTATTTTGTTCGTATTTTGAGCTTCGTTGCTCCGTTTGAGTTGAATCTTTTTGCAAATCGTAGCTAATCACATGTACCTTCTGCTAAGATCTAATACACATGATAATGTTGCTGTTAGATTTGACTTTTTTTAGTTTAAGTTGTTTGCTTGTTTCGTGTTCGATTTGGATCTTTTCTCGGATTTTCTCGTGTTTCGTTTGATGATTGCTTATGTATGCTATTGTTTGTCTACGCTAGATTACCCGGAGTGTGGAGCTTGTTACTACGAATCTCTAGAGTTTGTAGATTGTTAGCAAGGCAAGTTATACTTTGATCATACTCTTTTATACCCAGTTTTTACTATGCATTAGTTCTGCCTCTCAAATATTTGCATGAGTAGGATTGGGAACATGTGGTTTGGTTGTATACTTGAGGTAGGAACCTAATACCTTTTGATCACCCCGGGAATATAATACTTTATGCTTATTGCTTAGCAATGGTCGTAGACGGGGATTGGATCGTGATTCACACATGGAAGTTTGAGAGTTATTTAATCATGGATAACATTAAGGTGGCAACTTTAATATACATGTGGGTGGATTGGTTGAGGCACCTGGGGAACCCAGTATTGCCTGTTTTTGGAAATCCCGAAGTACCCATGTTATTTTTCCTATGGAATGCCACCCAGGCTCAAAGGGATCATAAGATTATTCATGCTAGAAACTTTCGTGTGCAACCACAAGCCATTATGGGCTTTGGCATAGTTGAGTAAGTTGCGTGAGCTCTTGAAGAGGTGTACTAGCAGATGTAGGGGAAAGTAGGTGTACCAGTCCGCCCAGAGTAGAGAGTTAATGCTTCAAAAAGACAATATCTCGATCATCCAATCATGGATGTGATCGAGTCTTGTGGGGAAAAGTGCGCAAACCTCTGCAGAGTGTATAAATTAATCAAGGTTAGCCGTGTCCCCGGTTATGGGCATCTTGATTATCTAGTACTTGACTCTATTGATGTGATCTCATCACTTTACTTAATTTTAACTTGTTGGGTTACTGATGATACTTTTAGTTGGGATTTGAGTTGGGGTTACCTTCTCAAATATTGGGCAGCTTGGGAGTAGTTAAATAAATTTATTCCTTTGTTGTAGGAAAAAACTAGCTTTATGCAAAATCATAAACGTACAGCCTCCACCAGCCAAATATTGCATGTAGATATAGTTCTTGCATTTCATTGCTTTACAGTGTAACTCTGCCAGCATATTAAATGTGCTGACCTGCATGGCTGCAATTTCTCATGTTGCAGACTACTCAAACAACAAATAAGGTGTGATAGGTTGTTGTTTTGCACTCAGCTATGCCGTTGGAGTTGATGGACTCATTTACCTTCGAAACTTCCGCAGTTATCTAGTTTAGATGGCCTTCAGCCATGATATTTTTGTGTAATCATACTCTTTATGAGGACTCGATGTAATAAGTGTGTGATTGAAACTATGTTATAATTCCTCGAGTACTGTGCATGTCAACATAACCGATCCAGGGGTGACACTTATGCACAGACACTTGGCCGTTTGAGGTTTGGTCGCTACAGGCCCATTATTTCTACGGCCCGTAGAAGGCCCATTGTTTCTACGGCCCGTAGGAGGCCCATGATCACTACAGTAAATATGTAGCCCATGGTTATTTTGGTCTAGTTTTAAAAAATAGGTTATTGCGGCCACTGGCAAAGCAAGGAAAAAGAACTGCACTGACTACAAGCAAATAATAAACAAGACAACAATGAAATATATAAGCAAGCAACTTACGCTAGACTATCACAACTATTACACATATTACATCCACTGGGCACCAAAGTTTGCCACCAGTGCAAATATAGGGAACAAATCAGCATATCAAATACACTGGTTGTCAAAGTTGGCGACCAGTGCAAATAAACACCACAGCAAAACAAGTCCAGAACTGAAACCACTTCAGAAGAGCTCAAGAAATAATCTCCTGGGTACCCATAATGCTGGCAAGATGGTTAGCAAGCTTATTAACTTTCTCTTGTTTGCTGCTTAAATCCTCCAGCGCTTGATGTTGCACCAGAAAGTATGCATCGGAATTTTGCAGGGACTTCCTCAGTCCTTCGGCTTCGTGTCGCAGCACATCTGATCAATGTCTTGCAACTTGAAGTTGAGACTCAAGAAGATGAACTGATCCAGGCAGCAAGTTCGAAGAGCTTGTGCCAGCAGTAGTGGCCAGTAACTCAAACACTACATCAAGATAGGACTTTTGGGTTGTCTCACTATCGTAAGATAGTTTTTATCAGCTTTCTTGGAGACCAACATGGGTGTCTTGCTATCTTGAACCTTATCTGCATTACTTCCTTTACAATTGCATGATGGGGTACTCTTCTCCAATATTTTGTCCGCATTCTAAAAGAGAAACAAGAAGACACATCACAGGTTTACCATGTTGTATATGAAACTCATTTTGGTAAATCAGTTCAGTAGTAAAGTGGACAGGATAACAGCATGAAACAAACATATATCTATGTACCATGGTCACTGTATGGTTTATATCATTCTAGTTTTTGTTGCCAAATCAAGATAGAGACACAGTTCAAATAATATTTGTTTAAGACAACGCAAAATAGACAGAATATAAGTGTGGGAAACTGCATGACATGAGAACATAACTGTTTATTCAATTGAACTTGAAATCAACATAGAGCAAGTTACAACAGCAAACCAGTTAAAGAAACAGGTTTAAAACATACCTGTTGCGCCAGTGGAGTTTCAATTCCATCCTTCAAATTTGAAAATAGTTGGTATGAGTAAATATAGTGATGTAAGAGCAAAGGAGTATGAACCATAGCTACAGAACCTGACCTGAGAACAATTCTTCTTTTGCTTTAAGTGTTGAGTTGGGATTCAGAGTGGTGGTCCTCGTGCTTTGGGCACTGCAGTTCCCTTACTAACTGCTCGTGTTTGGGTGCTCTGTGGTGGAGACAGTGTTGTTTCAACTAGAACTGGGTTACTATCTACTGGGTTGGGGTTAGAAGGGGTGTAGCTGGTTCTTTGTCCAACTGGGTGGGTACAATCTGCGAGAGTCTTGGTTATGTGTGGTGGGGCTGGTTCTTGGGCAAGTACAACCGTGGTTCTATCTGCATCGACTGGTAGCACTATCTTTTCTAAAGACCATGTTGTTACTCCCTTAGATACTACCATCACCCTCTCCAATTCAAATGGCTGATAAACAAGAAAAGTAATTGAATGTACAGACATTGTATGATAGACAGGTGCAATGAATAGTGGGCAATAAGAAGGGCATGAAACAATTCCCATTTATGTTATCTAACCAAACAGGATAGCATGACACAATTTCACATGTATGATGGCTAACTAAACAGGATAGCATGACAGAATTTCACATATATGATGGCTAACTAAAAAGGATGGACAGACATAGTTCAAAATATGATGACTATGTAAATTGGATGACATGGTATAACTATATAATCTATTTATTAAATAGGTTGGCATGTCATAATTCACATATATGCCGCCTATGAAAACATGATAGCATGATATAATTCACGGATAGAATGACATAATTCAAAATATGATGACTGTAAACACTAAACGGGATGAGATGATATAACTATATGATATCTTTATTAAATGGGTTGTCATGCAAAAATTCAGATAGATGTTGTCTATGTAAACATGATGGCGTGATATAATTCAAATATATGATTTATATACTAAGCAAGTAAGCAGATGGCAATCACATATATGATGTAAAAACTAAGCAATTCAAGACAACATGCATGACACGAGTAATATAACCCTACCAAGTTTGAGCATAGACCTTAGGGGGAAAATAGGACCGGTCATCTATCTTTGAATCCTCCTCTGAGGAGCTATCTGTAACCAGCAAGATGTCTGCTTCAGCAGGTAGCATTGTCTGCTCTGAATACCTTGTTTTCACTCCAGATACTTCCATCACCACTTCAAATGGCTGATGCATAGGAAGAGTAGTTGAATATATAAACGTTGTCGAGAAATGGAACACATAATACAAAAAAGGATATCATGATATAATTCACATATATGATGATTGGCTAAACAACATGGCATTGCATAATGCACATATATAACGCCTTGCAACAAGATAGCATTGCATAATTCACATATATAATGTCTTGCAACAAGATGGCAATGCATAATTCACATATATGGTAATTAGACACTAAACAGGTGGCATTCACACAAAGCATGTATAAACTAAGCAAATGACATAGCAATGCAAGACACCATACACACGATATGAGAAACATAACCCTGCCAACTTAGAGCATACACCTAGGGGGGGAATAGGACTGGTCATCTGTCTCTAATCCTCCTCTGAGGAGCTATCCGTAACCAGCGAGATATGCGCTTTGTCAGATAGCATAGTCTGCTATGAAGACCTTGTTTTCACTCCAGAATTTTGCATCACCGTGTCAAATGGCTGATGCACACGCAGAGTAGTTGAATGTACTAACATTGTTGACAAATGTAATACGTAATGAAAGAAAAGAATGGCATGATATAATTCACATATAAGATAAATGGCTAAGCAGGAGGGCAGTGCAAAATTCACATATATGATGCCTGGCTAAACAAGATGGCGTTGCATAATTCACATATACGATAAAGAAACTAAACAGATGGCATTCACACAAAGCATGTCTAAACTAAGCAGATGACATATTTGATGTATAAAGTAAGCAATGCAAGGCACCATATGCATGATATTACCAGCATCAGCATGCCAAGTTAGAGCGAAGACCTCAGGGGGTAAGTAGGAGCGGTCTTCTCCTTATGAATCCCCCTCGGAACAGTTATCTTCTTCTTGATTACAATCCGAAATGGGAGGAGGGGGGCTGCCTTTGCGCCCACCATGGAGTGACATCTGCATGAAATTTTATTGCCACACAAGGCTCGTCTCTTTTGATCTACATGTTCAGTTCCATTGTGTACAATAACTGACATGCATAGGAATAAAACATAGTGAGATTATGGAAGGAGTGCATCTAGAAATCCAGAGTGATGGTAGCAACCTGTGGATAGTCCCAAAAGCAATGATAGCAGGCAGATAATAGCTTTAGTTAAAAAATAGAGATAATGGCTTCCTTACTGCTTGTTTCCCACCCAACATGAAACTCATAGTAGGCACCAGAGATTAACCAGATAGTAGATAGACACTATTGATTGGGGACCCGATATGTACCCCACAACCATTTAAAAACTCAAGTTTGAGCATTAGTTTGGAGTTGACTTAGAGTCTAATCAGTGAACAGGACAATAAAGTAGCATGTAATATTAAGCGATGCATAACATAAGCAGGACACGAAAGAGTGCGACCTCTCTTGTGGACCCGTGTAGTCCTCGAGGTCATCTGTTCGGTTGTTGATGGTAATGCAGTTGTCGTGGCTTCCGGCGGCGGGGAGAAGATCTGAGGCATCGAAAGATAGTTCGGAGGCTGGATCCCTGCTATGGTGGACCCTTCTGTCATTGGAGCAGCTGAGCTGGGGTGGACAACAGCGCAGCAGGAGAGGCACAAACCACACAAGGTTTTCTATGACAACTATCTATAAGAGAAGTAATTCTGTAAGGGCTCGTTTGAATTGGAGGATTCTAACAACGTAGGGATAGGAAATACACAGTAATATGATAGGAAAGCACGTGCAAAATAGAGAATTAAAAAAATAGGATTTCCGCCGATCTGGGTGTTTGGTTCACAAGAATTGTAAGATCACATGATGCAAAGGAGCATGGTGAGATTAAGTCAAACCACAAGGAAATGTACGGTTATAATGCTATTATGCTACTATCTCTTAGTCTTGTGCTTCATGAATAGGAATTTGAAAAGATGGACAAGTGGATATTAAAATTCCTAAGGTTTTTCTTTCAAGGAGACACTAAAGGAACAAATCCTACAGTTTTCCTTTGATCCATTCCTTTGAACCAAATGCATGAATAGTAGTGCCATAGGAAACTTTCCAATTCCTATGTTTTTTCTTCACTTTTCCTTTCAAGCACTGGCAATTCTAGTAGGCAGGCTTGAGCAGGGAAAAGCCTACACCCAGAAAAAAAATGTCCAACTTATACTACTTTGGACCCAGGCCACTGCCCTACTAGCTCAACTCCTAGGCCCATCAACAAATGCACATCTCAAACGTGCAGAGATAAATAATGATGGTGTTCAAGAGAGTCCATCACGGATAGTTAAGTTGTCTGGTACCTCACTGCTTGTCATATGTAGGAGAAACTAATCATATTTCATGTTGTGGACAATATATGTAACATGTACAGTAAAACGCGATGCAACAAGTGTACAACCTCTTTGGTGAAGCCATGTCGATATCAGCGTGATTGGGTTGGTCGGTGAGGATGCTCCAGCTGATTTAGCTGTCGGAGGAGGGGAATAAGATCTTAGGCATCTGGAGATGGAGCCCGGGGTACTGCTCCACTGTGATGGAGGGTTTCGTCGTTGGAGCAGCTCCGGTGAGTTATACGACGGCGAGGCTGAAGCAGCACAAGAGAGACAATGTTAACCTAAGTGGAATTCTAATAGCATCTCCAATAGATGATGTAAAATACATAACCACAAAGTGTTAGATGTAAAATACATCAGCCGCTCATCTCTGAACTTAACTGTCGAAACTGAATTTAACTGTCAAAACTGAATTTAACTGTCGAAACTGAATTTTGATGTCGAAACTGAATTTTACTATCTAAATTGAATGCACTAGTAGCAAAAAAGCAGTAGCAGTAGCAGCAGCAGCGCATAGAGCAACAGCGCATGCGAGAGCCGGGGCAGCTGGTCGTGTAGCAGCATCTCGGGTAGCAGCTGCAGGGGCTCGAGGGAGAGCTGGATCTGTTGCTCGTACAGTAGCAGCACGTGCAAGAGTAGAGCAGCAACGCAAGTAAGAGCAAGAGTGAGAGAAGCAGCGCAAGCAAGAGCAAGAGCGAGAGCAGCAGTGCAAGCAAGAGCAAGAGAAGACCAGGCAGGGGACCGAGAGCAAGAGTAGAGCAGCAGCGCGAGCGAGAGCCAAAGCAGCAGCAGCTCCTACTGATGTGGACATCGCCTCCGAGGGAGCGACTCCATGGAGGAAGTGGCCGGCGACGCCACCGTCGATGGAGCCGTGCCATGTCGGCTCAGGACCGAGCACCGGCAGCACCATGAGATCAAATCAAGAAGAAAATGCAGCGATTAGTGTAGAACCTCTTTGGTTGTGCCAATTATGCCTCAGCTTCATCCGAGGAATCGGTGATGATGCTGCTCTTCCGGTGGTGCAGGTGAAGACAACGGTGTGGTAATCGAGGTGGCGCGACAGACGAGGGGAACGTCGGGATAGCTCCTTGGAGGTGGAGGACGCGGTGGCTGAACCGGAGGGAATACGAGATCGATGACGTATCCTCATCCGGTGCGGCGGATGAGGGACGTCGAGGTGTTGTTGTGGACGACGTCACCGGGGAAGAGGCTCCGGCTGGGTGACGGATAGAGGAGGGTGTGGGACTTCGTAGGTTTTTGCGGCCTCGGTGTACGAATGGGTCGGCGGATTGAATGGGAGGGGGAACCATGGCTTAGGGATGCGCTTGTCCGAAATGTGGGGTAAGTTACAAAAGTACCCCCACTGATTTGAGCTAGGCGGTCCTTTCGATTCAGGGGTATCACGGGCATTTAGCGTGTCTGGATTTTGCAGGAGGTGGGAGATTTCGCGTGCGTTGTAATTTTGGAATAGCAAGGAGCGGGTTGAGATGGAGGGACTTTTCGGAGCACAACAAGACAAAGATATATCTTAAATATTTCAGGGTAACAAGGTGCGGGTTGAAATTTCCGGACAAGCCTAACATGTATTGTACCAAATCAATTCGCACTTCCCTCGACAAAAAAATAAAAAGAAATCGATTCATAGCAAACAAGAGAGTCTAGTCCCGTGTACTGTACCAAATCAATTTGTACTACAAATGCCATTCAAAACTTTGAATTCATGTTATGTTCAATTAAAATATTTTGCTATGTGTATAATGCATGCAACCTGCTACTCAAATGAACGTTCTAGTACATTCCAAACATATATACTACTGCTTCAATATGAACTAAATTTGAATTCGTTTCTCTATTTGAATAAGATCTACAATCATGATTGTTGTCAAGTTAAACCATTTGAATTCGTTTCTCTATTTTAATAAGTTCTACAATCATCATTATTGTCAAGTTAAACCATCGTTTGTATATTATCTTCATAGCACACCACATGATTACTATCGAGTTAGATATGAACTATGTGTACTATATGAACTCGAACTCGATTTCTTGAATCCACTTTATATTGACTTCAAATCACAATACATTTTAAGCTCTAGCTAGATCTTCATAATGTAAACCATGTCTCATATGTATAATGTGTTTATCACATAATGTATGGTGCCCTGCCCCCTACTCCTACAAGTATTTAGATGTGAGGTGCAAACACCACACATTATCACAAATTCAAATAAAATGTGAGATTGTTCGATATATAGCATGGTTTAGATTGTTCGATATTTAGTTGTGAGTTGCAAATGCCACACATTATCACAAATACAAATAAAATGTGAGATTGTTCGATGTATAGTATGGTTTAGATTGTTCGATATTTAGCTGCGAGTTGGAAATGCCACGCATTATCACATTATGGTATAACATGCCCCAAAACCACACCATGCGTATCACCACTATATTCATGCATGCATATGTTTATAACACTATGATCTCCTATTCAATTATATGAATCCACTTTCATATTGAATTATGATCTTTGTTAGTCTCTTACACCCACACAATCCTCTAACCTTTGTAGCTAGCACTAACTATCTCTCGCGCATGCACATGCCCCCCCCCCCTCCCTGAGCATTCTATCCATCGCACACGTTCATTTTTTTTGTTTAGGTCATTCTCCCGGTCTCCACAACTCCTTTCCAACACACATCGATCCATAAACCACTCCAGCGATGTCTGCCTACCACATAC
The DNA here is from genome assembly GCF_002162155.2 of Triticum dicoccoides. Lineage (NCBI taxonomy): Eukaryota > Viridiplantae > Streptophyta > Magnoliopsida > Poales > Poaceae > Triticum > Triticum dicoccoides. The sequence goes on from NC_041385.1 coordinate 340,958,054, forward strand.
ACACGCACCTTCCATCTCCTCCTTTCTGTGTACATGCCTCGTGTCTCTCATACGGTCCCACACACATGTAAACTCTCTCCCCTCTTTTCATCGATCTCACAATTGCACACTCCTCCCCCTATCTAGCTAGTAGGCCTCTCGCACCACCTCCTAGCTCCATTCTCTCTATCTATCCATCTCGCTGGGCCTTATTTGCCTCTAACAAATGGATCTACACCGACCGATCTCCTGCTATACATATAGCTAGCTAGGTCGTTATAACTCGTTTTCCCCACGCGTCGATCGATCTACCTCATTAGTTCTCCCTTTCTCCGAGACACAACAATTGATCTACCAATCTAGTTAGGTCTGCTTACAAAACACATGGTCCCCTTCGTCATCCATGCATGCATCCTGACACATCTATCACGCACACGCACGCACAGAAACACATCCCCACTCTTATTGATAATATTACAGTTCTACCCTCAATTTGTCTAGTAGGCCTCTCCCACCATCTTCGAGAAGCAACTCCACAACCCATCCAGCAGTATACCCCTCTCCTCTCTCTCTCTCTCTCTCTTGGTTTGAGATTATCATATTGTTTGAAATATATGTCTTTTAGTATATTTCAATATGAACTACTAGTACATACTCCAAACACTGATGTATATAGACGTATTTTAGAGTGTAGAGTACAGTCAAAAAAATTAGAGTGTAGATTCACTCATTTTGCTCCGTATGTAGTCCATATTGACACGAGCGTACTAGTACGCACTCTCCCTCACCCCTCACCTATCGACCCTCGCCCACGTGGTGGACCTACAGCAATTCATTCGGTCTCGACTTACCCAAGAGGCGAAGATCCAAGTGCAAGGTTTATAGGAGAATGAGTAGTAGTACTAGTAGTACGTACCAGTGGTACGTACTGTATGAGGAAGAAGGAAACACGATGTATGTTTTGTGTGTAAGTCTTTTCTTATAGGACATGCTAGACCTAGTGTACCTCATAATTGCAATGTGAGTACTATCATAGATGGCACGATTCAGAGTGGTGGGCAGCGGGAATAATTCAAAGTTGCTTAGTCTTAAACCCCATGAAGAAGTCCCATCGAAAGGAATAGTCATCCTCTACATGTGCTCCTATGTAAAATGAGTAAACGAGACAAAAGGAGAAAGAGACAAAATAAAAAAATCACCAGCCTTAGAGCCAGCCCTATTGTGTTAGTGAATGATATTTATACGTCATGATTGACATGTCTATATTATTAACCATGTTGCGGAGGTAGCAGCGGATGGATATTCAACTAGGAGTGAAATGATGGCTGCTTCCTCGGTCAAACATAGAGAAAGGTGGTGTTGTAGGGTGGAACCCTATGGAGACATCTTTCACAAATTGGAGGGGGAATCCCCAAGAACAAGATGAACACAGGAGGGAAAACAAGAGGAACACTCAAGAACAAGTCCAATCACACATCCACTAGACCAACAAACACACAAGATCCACAAGGTACATGAACAATCAAAAGGAAAGATACAAGGTAAAGTTCATCCCACTGTAGCGACCAGACCTCAAACAGTCTGATCTCTATGCATCAGTGTCATCCCTGGATCAATAATGCTGACACGCACAGTACTTGAAGGATTTATAACAAAGTAGCAATCACACACTTATTACATCAAATGTCTCAAAAGAGAACTTATTACAATAAATATGGCTTAATGCCATCTAAATATGATAACGGCGGAAGGCTTGGAAGATAAAGTGAGTCCATCAACTCCAACAGCATCACCGAGGGAAAGATCACGACCTAAGGCACCTTACTCGTTGTCTGAAAAGTCTGCAACATGAAAGTTGTAGCCCGAAACAGGTCAGCACATGGAATATGCTGGTAATGTAACACAAGAGAGTAATGAACAGAATAATTGCTATCACTACATGCATATATGGCTGGTGGAAAGCTCTATGGTTACAGTTTTGCATAAAGCCAATTTTTCCCTACAACAAAGGAATAAATTTTATTTAACTATCATGGTGGTTGTTAAACATTGAGAAGGTTCACCCAACTCAATCCCAATTAAGCATCATCATTAAACCCAATCGAATTATATTAAGAGTGATGAGATCCACATGATAATCCAAGAACTCGATACTCAAAATGTCCATAACCGGGGACACGGCTAATCATGATTAGTTTGTACACTCTGCAGAGGTTTGCGCACTTTTCCCCACAAGACTCGAATACATCCATGGTCGGAGAAATGAGAAACAGTCTTTCTGAAACAATAACTCTTTACTCTGGGCGGACAGTTACACCTACTTTCCCCTACATCTGCTAGCCCACCACTGAAAGAGGTCTTGCAACGTACTCAACTATGCTAGAGTCCACAATAGCTTGTGGCTACACACGGAAGTTTCTAGCATGAATAATCTTAGGATCCCTTTGAGCCTGGGTGGCGGTCCATAGGAGTATCACACGGTACCCCGGGATTTCCAAAAATACAGGCAACACTGGGTTCCCCGGGTGCCTCAATCCACCCAGATATGATTTAAAGTAGCCACCTTAAGTTAACCATTAAGTAACAATACTCACATCTGTCATGGATACACTCACCCAATCCACGTCTACAAGCATAGGATAGTAATATAAGCAATGTAGAAGTAACTCCCAAGGGTTTGATAATAAACAGGACAATAGGTACTACCTCATCTACTTCCCAAAACCCACATATTAATCAGATCCTAATCATGCAATTGTTTGAGGATTGATCTAATGCAATAAAACTGGGTAGTAAAGAGGTATGATCAAAGTATTACTTGCCTTGCTGATGATCCGTGAAACCTAGAGACTCGTAGTAGCACGCTTCACACTCCGGGTACTCTATCGCAAACAAACAAGCATACAATAAGCACTCAACTAGAAGCACGGGTAAAACTCAAATAAGAGATCTAACTAGAAAGTTCAACTTAAGAACTCCGGTTTGCAAAAAGAATCAAATCAAACGAAGCAACGAAACTCAAACTACGAAAGAAACAAGCCTCTTTACTAATCTAGACTTAAGTCAAATTTTACGGTAGCAAAAACTTGTTTGAGTTGGTTAAATGGAAAGAGGGCTTCGAGAAGAAACTCTAGGCGCTTGAATCGCCTGATTCTGATAAACGAGCGAAAAGATAAACTAAAACGAAAATCAGGGCAGAAATCGTGATTGAAAATAACCGCGGAAAATCCCTGGAAAAAGAAAACTGACGAACAGGCTAACGAACGAACGTTCACTGTCTGCGGCTAAACGGTGAAAATCGTTCGTTAAAACGAGCGAATGAATAGGCGTTCGCTAAATAACTAAACCAAAAAAACCGATCTATTAAAAAAATAAACCGGGGTTTCTAAAAAAACACGGTTTTCTCACGAAAACCGCGGCGGCGGTGACTACCTCCGGTGGGTCCGGCGAGGGCGGCGGCGGGTCAACGGGGCGGCGGCGGCGCGACGCCGGCGAGGCGGCGGTGGTCGGTGGCGGCGGGGCGAGGCGGCGCGAGGCGACGACGGCGTCGGGCAGCGGCGGCGGCGGCGGCGGCTGGCGGCTAGGGTTAGGGTTTGGTGCGGCATGGGCTGGTCGCTGGGCGGCTCGGGGGTGGCGGCTTATAAGAGGGCCGGCTGGGGAAGTCCTGGCCGGATACAGCCCGGAGTCGGTTCATTTTGTTTTTTAATAATTCCCCACAGAAAAACAAATAAAAGAAATACAAACGGACTCCAAAAATCCTGAAATAAATTTTCCCCGTCCTGTAAAAATATAGCGGACAAAGTGAACATTTGTTTGGGCCTATAATGCAATTTTGAAAACGAATATTTTTCCTAATTCAAATAAAACAGCGATAAAACTCCGAATAAAAATCTCATTTGATTTTAATATTAAATCTCCAATATTTCTTTATTTTGGGAAAGTTATTTTATCCCCTCTCTTTTATTTTTATAAAAGAAATATTCTAAGAGAAAATAATTAAAATCAAATTATCCTCTTTTCAAAATTTGAGAAAAACTCAAATATGAAAATAACGAAATCCCCAACTCTCTCCATGGGTCCTTGAGTTGCGTAGAATTTCTAGGATCTAACCAAAATGCAATAAAATATGATATGCAATGATGATCTAATGTATAACATTCCAAATTGAAAATTTGGGATATTACAAACCTACCCCCCTTAAGATGAATCTCGCCCTCGAGATTCGGGTTGGCTAGAAAATAGGTGAGGTTGATCCTTCCGTAGGTCTTCCTCTCGTTCCCAGGTGGCTTCATCTTCGGTATGGTGGCTCCACTAAACTTTGCAGAACTTGATAACCTTGTTGCGTGTGACTCGGCTGGCAAACTCGAGAATCTTGACTGGTTTCTCCTCATAGGTCAAATCGCTATCCAACTGAATCGCTTCCAGTGGTACTGTATCTCTGAGAGGAATATCGGCCATCTCTGCGTGGCACTTCTTCAGCTGGGAAACGTGGAACACATGTGAACTCCTGACAAATCTTCGGGTAATTCCAACCTGTAAGCAACTTCTCCCATACGTTCCAAAACTTTGTATGGTCCCACAAAATGTGGTGCTAACTTTCCCTTAACTCCAAAACGCTTAACACCTCGAAGTGGGGACACTCGAAGATAAACTCTGTCTCTGATTTTGTAAACTGTCTCCTTGCGTTTAGAATCCGCATAGCTCTTCTGCCTGGATTGGGCTACCTTGAGTCTATCGCGAATGAGCTTAAACTTCTCTTCGAACTCTTTAATCAAGTCTGGTCCAAACAACTGATGGTCTCCAACTTCATCCCACAACAACGGTGTTCTTCACCTCCTTCCGTACAAAGCTTTGAAAGGGGCCATCTTCAAACTGGATTGACAACTATTGTTGTAAGAGAACTCTGCATAAGGCAAATTGTCGTCCCAACTAGATCCATAATCTAGCGCACAAGCTCTCAACATGTCTTCCAGAATCTGATTGACTCTCTCGGTATGTCCATCTGTTTGTGGATAAAAGGATGTACTAAACTCTAGCCTGGTACCCAAAGTTCCGTGCAACTGATTCCAGAACTTTGAGGTAAACTGGGTTCCTCTATCTGATACAATGGTCCTTGGAACTCCATGCAGACATACGATCCTGGTCATGTATATCTTTGCCAATTTAGCGCTGGTACAAGTGGTCTTCACTGGGATGAAATGAGCTACCTTCGTCAAACGATCGACTACAACCCATATCGAGTCATAGCTTGAGCGAGTCATGGGCAATCCCGTGATAAAATCCATGCCTAGCTTATCCCACTTCCATTCAGGTATCGGCAATGGTTGTAGCAAACCTGCTGGTTTCTGATGCCCTGCCTTCACTCTCTGACATACATCACAAACTGCTACATACTCTGCAATATCCTTCTTCATTCCGGTCCACCAAAAACTGTCCTTCAAATCCGGATACATCTTAGTATTTCCTGGGTGAATCGAATACGGCGAATCATGGGCCTCTTGTAGAATCAACTTTCTGATTTCCGGATCATTAGGCACATATACGCGGTCCTCAAACCATAAGGTATCGTGCTCATCCTCATGAAATCCCTTAGCTTTTCCTTTGCTCATCCTTTCCTTTATCTCGGCAATCTCCTTCTCCGTCTTCTGAGCTTCTTGGATCTTATCCATCAAAGTAGACTGAATCTCCAATGCTGCTACATAGCCTCTCGGAACTATCTCCAAACATAGCTCGCGAAGATCCTTGGCTAACTCCTTGGGTAACTTATCCGGTCAAGAGGGTGTTGACATGGCTCTTGCGGCTCAACGCATCGGCTACTACGTTAGCCTTTCCTGGATGATAATGCAACCTCATATCATAATCCTTAATAAGCTCCAACCATCTCCTTTGCCTGAGATTCAACTCCTTCTGCGTGAAGATATACTTCAAACTCTTGTGATCTGTGTACACCTCACAATGGTTTCCGATGAGAAAATGTCTCCATGTCTTCAACGCACGCACTACGGCTGCTAACTCCAAATCGTGTGTAGCATAATTCAACTCATGGGGTTTAAGTTGTTGTGAGGTATATGAAACAACTCTTCCCTCCTGCATAAGCACTGCTCCAAGTCCTCGACAAGAAGCATCGCAATACACCTCATAATCCTTGCGCTGATCTGGCAGAATCAACACTGGTGATGTAACCAAACGTTTCTTCAACTCCTGGAAACTGGCCTCACATTCCTCAGTCCATTTGAATTTGGTGTCCTTCTTCAACAACTCCATCATAGGCTTTGCAATCTTCAAGAAATTCTCAATGAACCTCCGGTAGTATCCTGCGAGTCCAAGAAAACCCCAGATCTCTCCAACTGACGTGGGTGCTTCCCAATTTGTCACAGTGACCACCATGGTGGGGTCTACGGTTATTCCTTCTCCGGATATAACATGTCCGAGAAATCCAACTTCGTTCAACCAAAACTCACACTTGCTGAACTTGGCACATAACTGATGTTCTCTGAGCTACCCAAGTACCAAACGCAAATGCTCCTTATGCTCCTCTTCATTCTTCGAGTAGACTAGAATATCATCAATGAACACCACGACGAACTTATCCAAAAACTCCATGAACACCTTGTTCATCATGTTCATGAAATAGGTAGGTGCGTTAATCAGACCAAATGACATAACGGTATACTCATATAGCCCGTACCTTGTGGTAAAAGTTGTCTTAGGTATATCCTGCTCTCGAATCTTCAACTGGTGGTATCCTGATCGCATATCGATCTTGGAAAATACCTTAGCTCCTTGCAACTGGTCAAACAAATCATTGCTCATCGGCAGTGGGTACTTGTTCTTGATTGTCACTTCATTCAATCATCGATAATCAACAACCACCCTCAACGATCCATCCTTTTTCTCCACTAGAAGCACTGGTGATCCCCAAGGTGACGAACTTGGGAGAATATAGCATTTATCCAGTAACTCCTTAATCTGCTTCTTAATTTCCTCCAAATCCTTTGCAGGCATCCTGTATGGTCTCTTTGATATTGGCCATGTACCTGGCAAAAGCTCAATCAAAAACTCAATGTCTCTATCCAGTGGCATGCCTGGCAATTCTTCTGGAAATACATCAGGGAAATCCTTCACCACTGGTACTTCCTCATGTACAAATCCTGATAAGGAATTCACTTGAGTCCTCTTCTGCACATGCCGAGATACATACTTGATCCTTCTTCCTTCTGGGGTGGTGAGCAAAATCGACTTACTGGTGCAATCGATGTTTCCTCCATATATCGATAGCCAATCCATACCCAGAATCACATCCAAACCTTGCGACTCCAAAATTATCAGGTCTGAGGGGAAAACATGCCTACCTATGGTTAATGGCATCTGAAAACATCCTTGACTTGCCATATACTCTGCTACTGGCGAGCTCAGTAACATAGGTGTTCTAAGAACTTTGGTGGGCAGTTTATACTTATCCACAAATCCAATTGGTATGTATGAATGCGATGCACCAGTATCAAAAAGAACGATTGCAGTAAATGACTTAACCAAAACTTACCTATTACTGCATCTGGCTGTGCTTCAACCTCCTCCACGTTAACGTGGTTCACCTGTCCCCTATTGAAAGGGTTCGGCTTCTTCCCAGAGCTTCCGTTGCCATTTCCATTCTTAGCTTCAGGACATTCATTGGCATAATGTCCAGTCTTTTGGCACTTGTAGCAAGTAATGTGGCTCAGATCCTTCTTAGCTGGTGTTGCTCGGTTGGAACGGTTCTGGCCATTGCCTCCTCCGTTACCATTCCCATTCTTGAGGCCACTATGGTTGTGCGAACTTCCTCCATTGTGATTGTGACCTCCATGATTATGCTGAAACGGTCCTCCCGAGTTCGGGGTAAAACGAGGCTTCTGCTGAGCTCCAGATTGTACTTCCCTTGTCCATACTTCCTCTTGCGGTTGTCGATCTGCTGCTGCTTCCCTTCAATCATGAGAGCTCTATCTACCAACTCCTGGTAGTTGTTGAAGGTTGCCACCATCAACTACATGCTCAGCTCATCATTCAGTCCCTCTAGAAACTTCTCCTGCTTAGCTGCATCTGTAGCAACGTCATCTGGGGCATAACATGCTAACTTACTAAAATCATCCACATACTGGCCAACTGTACGTCCTCCTTGGCACAAGTTGCAAAACTCACACTTCTTCATGGCCATAGCTCCTGCTAAAACATGGGCGGTACGGAAAGCCTGCTGAAACTGGTCCCATGTGATAGTGTTGATGGGGTAAGTGGCTGTGAAATTTTCCTACCATGATGCTGCGGGTCCATCAAGCTGATGTGCGGCAAACCGCACACTCTCCGCATCTGTGCATCCAGCAGTGGTCAACTCCCTTCCAATCTTGAGGAGCCAATCATCTGCAACTATCGGCTCGGTGCTACTGGAGAACACCGGCGGATTCAGCCTCAAGAAATGGGCTAAATGATCAACTGGTGGTGGTGGTGGGTTGTTGTTGTTGTTGTTCCCCTGATTCTGATTCTCGACTAGTATCTGCATCAGTGCATTCTACTGTTGGATCAACTGAGTGAGCTCCAATGGGAAAGCAAATCCATTGTTGCGTCTTGGAGGCACCTGAGGGTTTAGAAAAGATGAGAAAATAGAATAGAAATAGATCTAGAGGGAAAAACACTACCCATATGCACATGATACAAAAACAATCATGTCACTTCATTCAATTTAAACAAGGGCATACAACGGTCTAACTATCGTTACAAAAGTGCTCGGACTAGACTATATACATGGGGGAATACTACTACTGTTATGGTGGTCGACTAGAAAAATTGATCGGTCGAAGACTCCATGATATCTGCTCCATCTTCATCAACATAGCCATCATCTCTAGCGTCGTGGTCCGAGTCGGTGTCGTCGATGATGATGTAGTTCTCCGGGCAAGTGGAATCGTCGTCATGTTCTCCTGGCGCGGGGTCTCCCATGAATACTCCTAGCTTCTTCTTCAGGTCGTCATTCCTCTCCACGAGTATCGTCATTTCCTCCTCATATCCATCGCGTGTAGTCTTGAGTTCTTCTTCCAGCTCCGTGATCCTGGTCATTGCCTTCTTCAGATCTATCATGCCTGCGCACATCTGGTTCTCCTAGCATCGAATGTGCTGGTCTAACTCCTAGATGAAAGCTGCAATAGACATATCCTTCCTGGTGCTGATCATCTCCCATTGCTCATCTCGGTGCCCACAAATCTGGTAGATAGTATCCTTGATATCCTTGTGGTAAACTTCTCCAATGCGTCCCATGCTGATGTGGGCTGCCATGCTCTTTCCTAATGTCCAGGTTGGTGCATCAAAGGAAAACTCTATGGGCTCAGTGACTGGCATGAACGTCCTTCCTGGAACTTGAACTCGAATCATCCAATGCTCCTCTTCTGGTAAACTGGCGATGTAGGTCCCTGTGAAGCTTGGTACTCCAATGTTCAGGTATCTAGTAACTTCCTTCAAGTGGCGTCAGAAAGGTGTATCTTCATCCGGTTGCGTGAACTTGTTCCTTGCATCCGCCATCCTAAAGAGTAGAAAAGGGAGAGGAGTTAGAAATGAGAAGAGAATAGTGATCTAGGGCTTTAGCTTAGTGGTCATGTCCTACAGTCAGCGTGTGCTCTGATACCATCTTGTAGCGACCAGACCTCAAACAGTCGAATCTCTATGCATCAGTGTCATCCCTGGATCGGCAATGCTAACACGCACAGTACTTGAAGGATTTATAACAGAGTAGCAATCGCACACTTATTACATCGAATGTCTCAAAAGAGAACTTATTACAATAAATATGGCTTAATGCCATCTAAATACGATAACAGCGGAAGGCTTGGAAGATAAAGTTAGTCCATCAACTCCAACGGCATCACTGAGGGAAAGATCACGACCTAAGGCACCTTAGTCGTCGTCTGAAAAGTCTGCAACATGAAAGTTGTAGCCCAGAATGGGTCAGCACATGGAATATGCTGGTAATGTAACACAAGAGAGTAATGAACAGAATCATTGCTATAACTACATGCATATATGGCTGGTGGAAAGCTCTATGGTTACAGTTTTGCATAAAGCCAATTTTTTCCTACAACAAAGGAATAAATTTTATTTAACTATCATGGTGGTTGTTAAACATTGAAAAGGTTCACCCAACTCAATCCCAATTAAGCATCATCATTAAACCCAATCGAATTATATTAAGAGTAATGATATCCACATGATAATCCAAGAACTAGATACTCAAAACATACATAACCGGGGACACGGCTAATCATGATTAGTTTGTACACTCTGCAGAGGTTTGCGCACTTTTCCCCACAAGACTCGAATACATCCATGGTCGTAGAAACGAGACACGGTCTTTCTGAAACAATAAATCTTTACTCTGGGTGGACAGTTACACCTACTTTCCCCTACATCTGCTAGCCCACCACTGAAAGAGGTCTTGCAACGTACTCAACTATGCTAGAGCCCATAATAGCTTGTGGCTGCACACGGAAGTTTCTAGCATGAGTAATCTTAGGATCCCTTTGAGCCTGGGTGGCGGTCCATAGGAGAATCACACGGTACCCCAGGATTTCCAAAAATACAGGCAACACTGGGTTCCCCAGGTGCCTCAATCCACCCAAATGTGATTTAAAGTAGCCACCTTAAGTTAACCATTAAATAACAATACTCACATCCGTCATGGATACACTCACACAATCCACGTCTACAAGCATAGGATATCAATATAAGCAACGTAGAAGTAACTCCCAAGGGTTTGATAATAAACAGGACAATAGGTACTACGTCATCTACTTCCAAAAACCCACATATTAATCAGATCCTAATCATGCAATTGTTTGAGGATTGATCTAATCCAATAAAACTGGGTAGTGAAGAGGTATGATCAAAGTATTACTTGTCTTGCTGATGATCCGTGAAACCTAGAGACTCGTAGTAGCACGCTTCGCACTCCGGGTACTCTATCGCAAACAAACAAGCATACAATAAGCACTCAACTAGAAGCACGGGTAAAACTCAAATAAGAGATCTAACTAGAAAGTTCAACTTAAGAACTCCGGTTTGCAAAAAGAATCAAATCAAACGAAGCAACGAAACTCAAACTACGAAAGAAACAAGCTTCTTTACTAATCTAGACTTAAGTCAAATTTTACAGTAGAAAAAACTTGTTTGAGTTGGTTAAATGGAAAGAGGGCTTCGAGAAGAAACTCTAGGCGCTTGAATCGCCTGATTCTGATAAACAAGCGAAAAGATAAACTAAAACGAAAATCAGGGCAGAAATCATGATCGAAAATAACCGCGGAAAATCCCTGGAAAAAGAAAACTGACGAACAGGCTAACGAACGAACGTTCGCTGTCTGCGGCTAAACGGTGAAAATCGTTCGTTAAAACGAGCGAATGAACGGGCATTCACTAAATAACTAAACCAAAAAAACCGATCTATTAAAAAAATAAACCGGGGTTTCTAACAAAACACGGTTTTCTCACGAAAACGCGACGGCGGTGACTACCTCCGGCGGGTCCGGCAAGGGCGGCGGCGGGTCAACGGGGCGGCGGCGGTGCGACTCCGGCGAGGCGGCGGTGTTCGGTGGCGGCAGGGCGAGGCGGCGCGAGGCGACGACGGCGTCGGGCAGCGGCGGCGGCGGCGGCGGCTGGCGGCTAGGGTTAGGGTTTGGTGCGGCGTGGGCTGGTGGGCTGGGCGGCTCGGGGGTGGCGGCTTATAAGAGGGCCGGCTGGGGAAGTCCTGGCCGGATACATCCCGGAGTCGGTTCATTTTGTTTTTTAATAATTCCCCACACAAAAACAAATAAAAGAAATACAAAACGGACTCCAAAAATCCTGAAATAAATTTTCCCCGTCCTCTAAAAATATAGCGGACAAAGTGGACATTTATTTGGGCCTATAATGCAATTTTGAAAAACGCATATTTTTCCTAATTCAAATAAAATAGCGATAAAACTCCGAATAAAAATCTCATTTGATTTTAATATTAAATCTCCAATATTTCTTTATTTTGGGAAAGTTATTTTATCCCCTCTCTTTTATTTTTATAAAAGAAATATTCTAAGAGAAAATAATTAAAATCAAATGATCCTCTTTTCAAAATTTGAGAAAAACTCAAATATGAAAATAACGAAATCCCCAACTCTCTCCATGGGTCCTTGAGTTGCGTAGAATTTCTAGGATCTAACCAAAATGCAATAAAATATGATATGCAATGATGATCTAATGTATAAAATTCCAAATTGAAAAATGGGATGTTACAAACCTACCCCCCTTAAGATGAATCTTGCCCTCGAGATTCGGGTTGGCTAGAAAATAGGTGAGGTTGATCCTTCCGTAGGTCTTCCTCTCGTTCCCAGGTGGCTTCATCTTCGGTATGGTGGCTCCACTAAACTTTGCAGAACTTGATAACCTTGTTGCGTGTGACTCGGCTGGCAAACTCGAGAATCTTGACTGGTTTCTCCTCATAGGTCAAATCGCTATCCAACTGAATCGCTTCCAGTGGTACTGTATCTCTGAGAGGAATATCGGCCATCTCTGCGTGGCACTTCTTCAGCTGGGAAACGTGGAACACATATGAACTCCTGACAAATCTTCGGGTAATTCCAACTTGTAAGCAACTTCTCCCATACGTTCCAAAACTTTGTATGGTCCCACAAAATGTGGTGCTAACTTTCCCTTAACTCTAAAACACTTAACTCCTCGAAGTGGGGACACTCGAAGATAAACTCTGTCTCTGACTTCGTAAACTGTCTCCTTGCGTTTAGAATCTGCATAGCTCTTCTGCCTGGATTGGGCTACCTTGAGTCTATCACGAATGAGCTTAAACTTCTCTTCGGACTCTTTAATCAAGTCTGGTCCAAACAACTGATGGTCTCCAACTTCATCCCACAACAACGGTGTTCTTCACCTCCTTCCGTACAAAGCTTTGAAAGGGGCCATCTTCAAACTGGATTGACAACTATTGTTGTAAGAGAACTCTGCATAAGGCAAATTGTCGTCCCAACTAGATCCATAATCTAGCGCACAAGCTCTCAACATGTCTTCCAGAATCTGATTGACTCTCTCGGTATGTCCATCTGTTTGTGGATAAAAGGATGTACTAAACTCTAGCCTGGTACCCAAAGTTCCGTGCAACTGATTCCAGAACTTTGAGGTAAACTGGGTTCCTCTATCTGATACAATGGTCCTCGGAACTCCATGCAGACATACGATCCTGGTCATGTATATCTTTGCCAATTTAGCGCTGGTACAAGTGGTCTTCACTGGGATGAAATGAGCTACCTTCGTCAAACGATCGACTACAACCCATATCGAGTCATAGCTTGAGCGAGTCATGGGCAATCCCGTGATAAAATCCATGCCTAGCTTATCCCACTTCCATTCAGGTATCGGCAATGGTTGTAGCAAACCTGCTAGTTTCTGATGCCCTGCCTTCACTCTCTGACATACATCACAAACTGCTACATACTCCGCAATATCCTTCTTCATTCCGGTCCACCAAAAACTGTCCTTCAAATCCAGATACATCTTAGTATTTCCTGGGTGAATCGAATACGGCGAATCATGGGCCTCTTGCAGAATCAACTTTCTAATTTCCGGATCATTAGGCACATATACGCGGTCCTCAAACCATAAGGTATCGTGCTCATCCTCATGAAATCCCTTAGCTTTTCCTTTGCTCATCCTTTCCTTTATCTCGCAATCTCCTTGTCCGTCTTCTGAGCTTCTTGGATCTTATCCATCAAAGTAGACTGAATCTCCAATGCTGCTACATAGCCTCTCGGAACTATCTCCAAACATAGCTCGCGAAGATCCTTGGCTAACTCCTTGGGTAACTCTCCGGTCAAGAGGGTGTTGACATGGATCTTGCGGCTCAACGCATCGGCTACTACGTTAGCCTTTCCTGGATGATAATGCAACCTCATATCATAATCCTTAATAAGCTCCAACCATCTCCTTTGCCTGAGATTCAACTCCTTCTGCGTGAAGATATACTTCAAACTCTTGTGATCTGTGTACACCTCACAATGGTTTCCGATGAGAAAATGTCTCCATGTCTTCAACGCACGCACTACGGCTGCTAACTCCAAATCGTGTGTAGCATAATTCAACTCATGGGGTTTAAGTTGTTGTGAGGCATATGAAACAACTCTTCCCTCCTGCATAAGCACTGCTCCAAGTCCTCGACAAGAAGCATCGCAATACACCTCATAATCCTTGCGCTGATCTGGCAGAATCAACACTGGTGATGTAACCAAACGTTTCTTCAACTCCTGGAAACTGGCCTCACATTCCTTAGTCCATTTGAATTTGGTGTCCTTCTTCAACAACTCCATCATAGGCTTTGCAATCTTCAAGAAATTCTCAATGAACCTCCGGTAGTATCCTGCGAGTCCAAGAAAACCCCAGATCTCTCCAACTGACGTGGGTGCTTCCCAATTTGTCACAGTGACCACCATGGTGGGGTCTACGGTTATTCCTTCTCCGGATATAACATGTCCGAGAAATCCAACTTCGTTCAACCAAAACTCACACTTGCTGAACTTGGCATATAACTGATGTTCTCTGAGCTTCCCAAGTACCAAACGCAAATGCTCCTTATGCTCCTCTTCATTCTTCGAGTAGACTAGAATATCATCAATGAACACCACGATGAACTTATCCAAAAATTCCATAAACACCTTGTTCATCATGTTCATGAAATAGGTAGGTGCGTTAATCAGACCAAATGACATAACGGTATACTCATATAGCCCGTACCTTGTGGTAAAAGTTGTCTTAGGTATATCCTACTCTCGAATCTTCAACTGGTGGTATCCTGATCGCATATCGATCTTGGAAAATACCTTAGCTCCTTGCAACTGGTCACACAAATCATTGATCATCGGCAGTGGTACTTGTTCTTGATTGTCACTTCATTCAATCATCGATAATCAACAACCACCCTCAACGATCCATCCTTCTTCTCCACTAGAAGCACTGGTGATCCCCAAGGTGACAAACTTGGGAGAATATAGCATTTATCCAGTAACTCCTTAATCTGCTTCTTAATTTCCTCCAAATCCTTTACGGGCATCCTGTACGGTCTCTTTGATATTGGCCATGTACCTGGCAAAAGCTCAATCAAAAACTCAATGTCTCTATCCAGTGGCATGCCTGGCAATTCTTCTGGAAATACATCAGGGAAATCCTTCACCACTGGTACTTCCTCATGTACAAATCCTGATAAGGAATTCACTTGAGTCCTGTTCTGCACATGCCGGGATACATACTTGATCCTTCTTCCTTCTGGGGTGGTGAGCAAAATCGACTTACTGGTGCAATCGATGTTTCCTCCATATATCGATAGCCAATCCATACCCAGAATCACATCCAAACCTTGCGACTCCAAAATTATCAGGTCTGAGGGGAAAACATGCCTACCTATGGTTAATGGCATCTGAAAACATCCTTGACTTGCCATATACTCTGCTCCTGGCGAGCTCAGTAACATAGGTGTTCTAAGAACTGTGGTGGGCCGTTTATACTTATCCACAAATCCAATTGATATGTATGAATGCGATGCACCAGTATCAAAAAGAACAATTGCAGTAAATGACTTAACCAAAACTTACCTATTATTGCATCTGGCTGTGCTTCAACCTCCTCCATGTTAACGTGGTTCACATGTCCCCTGTTGAAAGGGTTCGGCTTCTTCCCAGAGCTTCCGTTGCCATTTCCATTCTTAGCTTCAGGACATTCATTGGCATAATGTCCAGTCTTTTGGCACTTGTAGCAAGTAATGTGGCTCAGATCCTTCTTAGCTGGTGTTGCTGGGTTGGAACGGTTCTGGCCATTGCCTCCTCCGTTACCATTCCCATTCTTGAGGCCACTATGGTTGTGCGAACTTCCTCCATTGTGATTGTGACCTCCATGATTATGCTGAAACGGTCCTCCCGAGTTCGGGGTAAAAGAGGCTTCTGCTGAGCTCCAGAATTGTACTTCCCTTGTCCTTACTTCCTCTTGTGGTTGTTGATCTGCTGCTGCTTCCCTTCAATCATGAGAGCTCTATCTACCAACTCCTGGTAGTTGTTGAAGGTTGCCACCATCAACTGCATGCTCAGCTCATCATTCAGTCCCTCTAGAAACTTCTCTTGCTTAGCTTCATCTTTAGCAACGTCATCTGGGGCATAACATGCTAACTTACTAAAATCATCCACATACTGGCCAACTGTACGTCCTCCTTGGCGCAAGTTGCAAAACTCACGCTTCTTCATGGCCATAGCTCCTGCTGAAACATGGGCGGTACAGAAAGCCTGCTGAAACTGGTCCCATGTGATAGTGTTGATGGGGTAAGTGGCTGTGAAATTTTCCCACCATGATGCTGCGGGTCCATCAAGCTGATGTGCGGCAAACCGCACACTCTCCGCATCTGTGCATCCAGCAGTGGTCAACTCCCTTCCAATCTTGAGGAGCCAATCAACTGCAACTATCGGCTCGGTGCTACTGGAGAACACCGGCGGATTCAGCCTCGAGAAACGGGCTAAATGATCAACTGGTGGTGGTGGTGGGTTGTTGTTGTTGTTGTTCCCCTGATTCTGATTCTGGACTAGTATCTGCATCAGTGCATTCTACTGCTGGATCAACTGAGTGAGCTCCGATGGGAAAGCAAATCCATTGTTGCGTCTCGGAGGCACTTGAGGGTTTAGAAAAGATGAGAAAATAGAATAGAAATAGATCTAGAGGGAAAAACACTACCCATATGCACATGATACAAACACAATCATGTCACTTCATTCAATTCAAACAAGGGCATACAACGGTCTAACTATCGTTACAAAAGTGCTCGGACTATACTATATACATGGGGGAATACTACTACTGTTATGGTGGTCGATAGAAAAATTGATCGGTCGAAGACTCCATGATATCTGCTCCATCTTCATCAACATAGCCATCATTGCTAGCGTCGTGGTCCGAGTCGGTGTCGTCGATGATGATGTAGTTCTCCGGGCAAGTGGAATCATCGTCATCTCCTCCTGGCGCGGGGTCTCCCATGAATACTCCTTGCTTCTTCTTCAGGTCGTCATTCCTCTCCACGAGTATCGTCATTTCCTCCTCATATCCATCGTGTGTAGTCTTGAGTTCTTCTTCCAGCTCCGTGATCCTGGTCATTGCCTTCTTCAGATCTATCATGCCTGCGCACATCTGGTTCTCCTAGCATCGAATGTGCTGGTCTAACTCCTGGATGAAAGCTGCAATAGACCTATCCTTCCTGGTGCTGATCATCTCCCATTGCTCATCTTGGTGCCCACAAATCTTGTACATAGTATCCTTGAGATCCTTGTGGTAAACTTCTCCAATGCGTCCCATGCTGATGTGGGCTGCCATGCTCTTTCCTAAACTCCAGGTTGGTGCATCAAAGGAAAACTCTATGGGCTCAGTGACCGGCACGAACGTCCTTCCTGGAACTTGAACTCGAATCATCCAATGCTCCTCTTCTGGTAAACTGGCGATGTAGGTCCCGGTGAAGCTTGGTACTCCAATGTTCAGGTATCTAGTAACTTCCTTCAAGTGGCGTCAGAAAGGTGTATCTTCATCCGGTTGCGTGAACTTGTTCCTTGCATCCGCCATCCTAAAGAGTAGAAAAGGGAGAGGAGTTAGAAATGAGAAGAGAATAGTGATCTAGGGCTTTAGCTTAGTGGTCGTGTCCTACAGTCAGCGTGTGCTCTGATACCATCTTGTAGCGACCAGACCTCAAACAGTCGGATCTCTGTGCATCAGTGTCATCCCTGGATCGGCAATGCTGACACGCACAGTACTTGAAGGATTTATAACAGAGTAGCAATCGCACACTTATTACATCGAATGTCTCAAAAGAGAACTTATTACAATAAATATGGCTTAATGCCATCTAAATACGATAACAGCGGAAGGCTTGGAAGATAAAGTGAGTCCATCAACTCCAAAGGCATCACTGAGGGAAAGATCACGACCTAAGGCACCTTACTTGTCGTTTGAAAAGTTTGCAACATGAAAGTTGCAGCTCGGAACGGGTCAGCACATGGAATATGCTGGCAATGTAACACAAGAGAGTAATGAACAGAATAATTCCCATCACCACATGCATATATGGCTGGTGGAAAGCTCTATGGTTACAGTTTTGCATAAAGCCAATTTTTTCCTACAACAAAGGAATAAATTTTATTTAACTATCATGGTGGTTGTTAAACTTTGAGAAGGTTCACCCAACTCAATCCCAATTAATCATCATTATTAAACCCAATCAAATTATATTAAGAGTGATGAGATCCACATGATAATCCAAGAACTAGATACTCAAAACGTACATAACCGGGGACACGGCTAATCATTTTTAGTTTGTACACTCTACAGAGGTTTGCGCACTTTTCCCCACAAGACTCGAATACATCCATGGTCGGAGAAACGAGACACAGTCTTTCTGAAACAATAACTCTTTACTCTGGGTGGACAGTTACACCTACTTTCCCCTACATCTGCTAGCCCACCACTGAAAGAGGTCTTGCAATGTACTCAACTATGCTAGAGACCATAATAGCTTGTGGCTGCACACGGAAGTTTCTAGCATGAGTAATCTTATGATCCCTTTGAGCCTGGGTGGCGGTCCATAGGAGAATCACACGGTACCCCGGGATTTCCAAAAATACAGGCAACACTGGGTTCCCCAGGTGCCTTAATCCACCCAGATGTAATTTAAAGTAGCCACCTTAAGTTAACCATTAAATAACAATACTCGCATCTGTCATGGATACACTCATCCAATCCACATCTACAAGCATAGCATAGCAATATAAGCAACGTAGAAGCAACTCCCAAGGGTTTGATAATAAACAGGACAATAGGTACTACCTCATCTACTTCCCAAACCCCGCATATTAATCATTTCCTAATCATGCAATTGTTTGAGGATTGATCTAATGCAATAAAACTGAGTAGTAAAGAGGTATGATCAAAGTGTTACTTGCCTTGCTGATGATCCGTGAAACCAAGAGACTCGTAGTAGCATGCTTCGCACTCCGGGTACTCTATCACAAACAAATAAGCATTCAACTAGAAGAATGGGTAAAACTCAAATAAGAGATCTAACCAGAAAGTTCAACTTAAGAACTCTGGTTTGCAAAAAGAATCAAATCAAACGAATTAAAGAAACACAAACTGCGAAAGAAACAAGCTTCAATTATTAATCTGGACTTAGGTCAAATTTTACAGTAGCAAAAACTTGTTTGAGTTGGTTAAACGGAAAGAGGGCATCGAGATGAAACTCTAGGCGCTTGAATCGCCTGATTCCGATAAACGAGCGAAAAGATAAACTAAAACGAAAATCACAGCAGAAATCGCGATCGAAAAAAACCGCGGAAAATCCCTGGAAAAAGAAAACTGACGAACAGGCTAACGAACAAACGTTCGCTGTATGCGGCTAAATGGTGAAAATCATTCGTTAAAACAAACGAACGAACGGGCGTTTGCTAAATAACTAAACCGGAAAAAAATAAAACCGATCTATTAAAAAAATAAACCGGGGTTTCTAAAAATGACGGTTTTCTCACGAAAACCACAGCGGCAGCGACCACCTTGGGCCGGTCCGGCGAGGGCGGCGGCGAGTCGACGGGGCGGCGGCGGCGCGGCTCCAGCGAGGCGGCGGTGCTCGGCGGCCGTGGACAGCGGCGTCGGGCGGCGGGGCGAGGCGACGCGAGGCGACAGCGGCGTCAGGCAGCGGCGGCTGCGGCGCAGCGCAGCGGCCGCGGCGGGTGGCTGCTAGGGTTAGGGTTTTGTCCGGCGCGGGCTGGTGGGCTGGGCGGCTCGGGGGTGGCGGCTTATAAGAGGGCCGGCTGGGGAAGTCCTGGCCGGATACGGCCTGGAGTCGGTTCGTTTTTTTAATAATTCCGCGCAGAAAAACAAATAAAAGAAATACTAAACGGACTCCAAAAATCCTGAAATAAATTTTTCCCGTCCTCCAAAAATTTAGCGGACAATGTGAACATTTATTTGGGCCTATAATGCAATTTTGAAAAACGCATATTTTTCCTAATTCAAATAAAATAGCGATAAAACTCCAAATAAAAATCTTATTTGATTTTAATATTAAATCTCTAATATTTCTTTATTTTGGGAAAGTCATTTTATCCCTTCTCTTTTATTTTTATAAAAGAAATATTCGAAGAGAAAATAATTAAAATCAAATGACCCTCTTTTAAAAATTTGAGAAAAACTCAAATATGAAAATAACGAAATCCCCAACTCTCTCCGTGGGTCCTTGAGTTGCGTAGACTTTCTAGGATCTAACCAAAATGCAATAAAATATGATATGCAATGATGATCTAATGTATAACATTCCAAATTAAATTTTTGGGATGTTACACCCACTCCTATGGAGGTGAGGTCTTGGTGATCCTATGATGGGGATCCTTCCCTAGATGGGGGCTTTATTCACTAGGGATCTTCTCCAAAGGAGGTCTTGAACTCCAATGAAGTGTCTCTCTCTCTCTCTCTATCAAGAGGAGGTACAAAGAGCAAAGCTCACATATATCAAGTCATATTCTTTGCTAAGTCTAAATGGAGGAGGGAGAGGGATATATATAGGTAGGTGGAGGAAGGGGACGAAGTGGAGGCCCAAATTAGCAGCCTCGGCCGGCCATCCTGTAGGGCCCGTGCGCACAGGGTAAGTTGGGCCCGTGCGCACGGGGGTCCCGTGGGCATGGTACAAGCCCATGTCCATGAGGTGCTCCAGCGCCAGCTTCCTGTGTAGCCCGTGGGCATGGGGTCTCGGGGGCCCGTGTGCACGCGGTCTCCTGGGACTTCTTGTCCAGCTCCTGTTGGGTTCCTTCTTCCTCCATGCGGACTTGGGGTGCTTCTCCTCCTCCTTTGTGATGTTCCTTAGCTGCTTGAGAGTGGTGGTCTTTGTACCTAAGGACACATAGAGCATTTTGGTGAGGTAGCAAGCAAGTCCAATGGATATTCATGTCATTCTTGAAGAGGAGCAGGTTAACCTTAGGTTCGGTAGGTCCACTTGGGGCTTGAGGTGCAATGAAGGCGAACATGGTGATGTCTGCTCCGCATCATCCCCTTCCCCTTGGGAAAGATACAACCTCTTATCGAAAACCAAATCACCATGGGAAAGAGATGATGTCGTCGTGTAGAAGTTGACGATCACGAAGCATTCATCATCTTGTAGCTCGAAATGGACACTCTCCAAAGTCGCACCGTCTTGTGGTTCCTTCAAAAGGAGCAAATATAACAAGCACTTGGAAAAACAAATGTGGTTGGCGTTAGAGCAAAACCAAGCATTCGAGAGAGGATTCACCCAACAAGTGTTGTCATCAAGCATAGCATATGGTTTGACAAAGAAGTGTGTCATGGCATTTAAGCATATAAATTGAGCACAATCAAGGACATCATGGAAACAAGCATGCTAATGAGAGGTAGAGATGCAAATATGTTTGAGAAGTGGACAAGCATCTACCTCAAGGTCATAGCAAGAATGCGCAAAGTGCTCAACAAAAGGTCTATGATAGGCAAAAGAATCATCCACAACACCAAATATAATGATATGTCTAAACACATGTGGTAAGTGCAAGACAATCCAAGCATAATGTGCATAGGGTGTAGTGAAGATATCATGGCACTCAACACAATGGAAAGAGAAATTGTTCAAAATGTGTGAGGCAATCAAGTAAAACAAGTGACAAGCAAAGGGACATGGCATATGTGAAGTAATGACATTGGTCCAACCAAACATGTGATATGAGCAAGTAGGCAACAAGTTGGATGCAACACACAAGGAATATATGTCATGAGGCATGGCAATGTGGCAATAATAATTCGAAGCAAAATCGCTAGCATGTGTGCAAAGTGTCATGGTGCAAGCAACACACGGAGTATGATCCACAATATGCATGCTCATGATTTGGGTGTTCTCGAGATAGAAGGATATCACCTCAAAAGCATGTCCTTGTGTGTCTTTCACAATGCCGAAGTGGTAGGAAATGTGGTGTAGAAGCGAGTCCTGGTCGAATGTATGAGGCTCGCTCTCAAGAGCTCGAATGCTCAACTCACGTGAAGTGGAAGTCGACACAAAGTCCAAGTATCCTACACATGCACAAAAGAAAGCAAACAACGTATGTGCATGGTAGATAAACACATCATCCATCATGATGGTTCTCTTCTCTTGCACATAACCGTTAGAAGCAAAAGTGCATGAATAATATAATGCAATAGATATATTCATGGCACTAGGCATATGGTGCAAAGAAGGAAGATAAGCATGCTTCATAAGGAATATGTCAAAATCTCCGAATATATGTGAGAATGCTATGGGGGCAAACTCATTAGCAAGACTAGAATAATTGTTGCACTCAATACATGGTAAATTATCTAGCATGAGAGAGGTAACATATGGAGACATATGACAACATGTACTAGCAATGATGTGCAAAGCATGGAAATGGATGCCATCAACTGCAGGAGATGAGAAAATATGAATCATGGGTGATGCAACATAAGCAAGCATATCAATCATGCCGTGCAAACTAGTGGAGCGAAGATGCAACACACTAGAGGATATCATGGCAATCATGTCATGTGAGCAAATAATAGGCATAGCCAATGCACATGACATATGGCAAGCACGAACATAAAGCGAGATCAAAGTATCATCAATGGCATGGGGCACATAGCAAATATGGCAATAACAAGCAAGATCTCCACCAAGCTTGCAAATACAAGTAAAAGTATGAGAATCAATCATCATGTGTAATGCAAAGCATGGGTCACAAATGCATGGCAAAGGCATATGAATGAGCATATCATGCAAAGTGAAAATGGCAATATGGGTATAAAGCAAGAAGTGGTAAATAACCCATAACCATGTGAGGACCATGTAGAAGAGATGCGCGAAGGGAGAGGTGGGAATCAAAATCCACGGAATCCCAAGTCATCATTGCTCTCTAGAGCTCGTTTCGTCAACTCGTGGGATTGTGAAGTCGATGAGTGTTCATGAGTACCTACACAAAAGAGACACAAACCAAAGAAAGTGTGTGCATGGTATATGTACACATCATCCATCATGATGTGTATGTGCACATTAGAGTTAGCACAAGATAAGCATCACTCAAAGAAATTTGCTGCATGGTATATGAACATGTCATCCATCATGAAAGAATAGTTGTTATGTAAGACACTATGGGGGTTCAAATCTAGCATACAAGTATATGGCAAATCAATAGCATGTTTATTCATGGGGAGCATATGGTGCACGCAAGTATTGGGATCATGCAATGGATGGGAAAGGATCAAAATCTCCTAATATGTTTGAGGGGGGTCTCCTCAAGAGCAAAAGCGGAATCATCATATGGAGAATATTGACAACATGGCAAACAATGCATTTTTGAAGCTAGGTGGGCATGGCATGGCATATGAGATAAACACTACTGGAATTAGCTTATTTGCCGCCCGCCAACTCTTTGTCGTCCGCTAGCGGACGACAAAGAAGGTCTTTGCCGTCAGCCACACAAAAACGGACGGCAAAGAAGTGGCTGATGGCAAACAAGGTATTTGCCATCAGCCAACTCTTTGCCGTCCGCTGGCTGACAGCAAAGAAACTATGCCATCCGCTAGCAGACGGCAAAGAGGTTGGTGGGTCCAGTTATTGTGTAACCAACCCAAGCCCACCGGCCCCACCTCTTTGCCGTCTGCAAGCGGACGACAAAGAATGTTTGCCGACCGTTGGCGGACGGCAAAGAGGTGGGTACATTAATGGCCGTACCGTCCCCGTCCTCTGTCTCTTCTCTCCACTCTCTCTCGCTCGTTCCCTCCCAACCCACAACCGCACCGCCGCCGCCGACCCTGCCTTCCATAGCCGGCCGGCCCGCCGCCATGCACCCCTCACCTGTGGCGCCCCGACCTCCACCGCACCCCCGCCGCCCCTTCCACATTGCCCCCCCCCCCACGCCGCCTCCCCTTAGTTGCCATCCC
>NC_041385.1:340982054-340983957 GCF_002162155.2 Triticum dicoccoides
ATGATGAAGGCATGGATTTCTTCAATACTTTGACACTAGGAAACCTCTCTCGACCCCTCGGCGATCCTCGACCCCTCGAACCCTCGACGACCCTGGAACCCTCGACCCCTAGACGACCCTCTTCTTCCTCTCATGTTCGAGAGGATCGCCGAGGGGTCGGGAGGTTGCCTAGTGTCAAAGGATTCAACAAAACCATGTCTTCATCATTAGGCGAAAGTAACATGTGCATGATGGTACGAAGCTCTTCAAAGTTGTTCTGGAACGGAGTCCCAGATAGGATAATTCGCTTTTTGGTACAAAGTTCAGCAAGAGCCTTCCGAATATCGCTATTTGGAAGGCCTTTGCTGAATTCGTACCAAAAGGCAGATTATTCTATCCGGGACTCCATTCCAGAACAACTTTGCAGAACTTCGTACCAACATGCCCTGGTTACTTCCGGCTAATGATCAAGGCATGGATTGCTTCAATACTTTGACACTAGGAAACCTCTCTCGACCCCTCGGCGATCCTCGACCCCTCGAACCCTCGACGACCCTGGAACCCTCGACCCCTAGACGACCCTCTTCTTCCTCTCATGTTAGAGAGGATCACCGAGGGGTCGGGAGGTTGCCTAGTGTCAAAGGATTCAACAAAACCATGTCTTCATCATTAGGCGAAAGTAACATGTGCATGATGGTATGAAGCTCTTCAAAGTTGTTCTAGAACGGAGTCCCAGATAGGATAATTCGCTTTTTGGTACAAAGTTCAGCAAGAGCCTTCCGAATATCGCTATTTGGAAGGCCTTTGCTGAATTCGTACCAAAAGGCGGATTATTCTATCCGGGACTCCATTCCAGAACAACTTTGCAGAACTTCGTACCAACATGCCCTGGTTACTTCCGGCTAATGATGAAGGCATGGATTTCTTCAATACTTTGACACTAGGAAACCTCTCTCGACCCCTCGGCGATCCTCGACCCCTCGAACCCTCGACGACCCTGGAACCCTCAACCCCTAGACGACCCTCTTCTTCCTCTCATGTTCGAGAGGATCGCCGAGGGGTCGGGAGGTTGCCTAGTGTCAAAGGATTCAACAAAACCATGTCTTCATCATTAGGCGAAAGTAACATCTGCATGATGGTACGAAGCTCTTCAAAGTTGTTCTGGAACGGAGTCCCAGATAGGATAATTCGCTTTTTGGTACAAAGTTCAGCAAGAGCCTTCTGAATATCGCTATTTGGAAGGCCTTTGCTGAATTCGTACCAAAAGGCGGATTATTCTATCCGGGACTCCATTCCAGCACAACTTTGCAGAACTTCGTACCAACATACCCTGGTTACTTCCGGCTAATGATGAAGGCATGGATTTCTTCAATACTTTGACACTAGGAAACCTCTCTCGACCCCTCGGCGATCCTCGACCCCTCGAACCCTCGAACCCCCGATAAAAATTAAGAAGAAGAAGAAGAAGAAGAAGAAGAAGAAGAAGAAGAAGAAGAAGAAGAAGAAGAAGAAGAAGAAGAAGAAGAAGAAGAAGAAGAAGAAGAAGAAGAAGAAGAAGAAGAAGAAGAAGAAGAAAGAGAAGAAGAAAGGAATATCTAGAGGAGAAGAAGAACTGACAAAGTCTTCTCCTCTATTCCTTCTTCTTCTCCTCTTTTTTTTTCTTCTTCTTCCTCTTTTTTTCCTTTTCTTTTTTTTTCTCCTCTTCTTCCTCTTCTCTTCTTCTCCTTCTTCGGGTAAGCCCTAGTTTCCCGACCCTCGACCGCTCGACGACACTCTCGACATGCCCTCGTTCCCGATAAAAAAAGAAGAAGAAGAAAAAAGAAGAGAAGAAAGAATAGAGGAGAAGAACTTCTTCTCCTCTATTCTTTCTTCTCCTCTTTTTATTCTTCTTCTTCCTCTTCTTTTTTCCTCTTCTTCCTCTCCT
>NC_041385.1:340986547-341100347 GCF_002162155.2 Triticum dicoccoides
TGAGACCCCGACAATCGACACCCCAACCCCCCCATCCCAACCCCGACCCCCGACACCCTGACACCACACACCGACACCCTGACAGCACACCCCGACCCGACACCCTGACACCCCGATCGACCCCAGACATGATGATGATACAAAAACATCATATATATTTGTGTTGATCGGGTGTATTTTTATTATGTTCATGACGATGATACACTTAAATTATATACATATTATTATGTTCATGTCAGGTATCCAATTGTTTTATGTTGTACTAATTTCGTTTACTTTTTGTCATTGAAGGTGTTGACAGGATGGTGGGCAAGGGTCCAGAGCGCCCCGAGCCTCCTGCGAGCGCTACTGTGAGGGGTGGTTCCATTATTGCACCCTAGCCCCTTCGGAGAGTGCTGCTAGATAGTATGTAGACAACTGCGGCGGGCGCTTCTGCTTTGGCTGGGAGAGGTCGGGGGAGGACGAATAAAGCTGGTAGAGGTGGACGTGGCAGTGAGAGAGGTAGGAAGGCTGCTACGCCTTCCTTGCTGCCACCCTCAGCTGATTCACCCGACCACAGGACTGCTCCGTCTGACGTGAACCCATCTCGGACTCCGGTCCATGAGCCTCCGGTCGCTCATCCTTCACCCCACCAAACTCGGGTCGCTGTTCCTTTGCCCCACGTGAGTCTGGTCCTAGAGTCTTCATCCAAGAAGACTCCGGTCACAGGGTCTTCGTCCCAAAAGACTTCGGTCACGGGGTCTTCGTCCCAGAAGACTCCGGTCCCGCTGTCTTCTTCCCACGAGACTCCGGTCCCGCCGTCTTCTTCCCACGAGACTCCGGTCTCGCCGTCTTCTTCCCACGAGACTCCGGAGGCTAGTGGCCCGGAGGATGGTAGCGAGGACACCTTTTCAGATGATAGCTACAGCGACGACGAGCTGGTTGAGAAGGGCAAGAAGTTCTACAAGCGTGGCGGTACAAAGCTCCCGCCCGTGCCGACAACCCCCGACAGAGGTGGTTGATTGCGCCTAAAGGGTTGAAGTAAGTGCATTTACTATTTTTTAAGCTTTTGCCTTCATGTTCCTTCAAATTAATATCTAATGTTTTGGCCTTGTCATACTGCAGGGGCTGGGTATACCCCCATGATCGTAGTGTCCACAGGCCCAACCAGGTCCTTGGCACACTTTGCCGGCAGCACTTCCCTGGGTGGGTCACGATACCCGGTGAGGGTCAGGTTCCATAGCTAGCACTGAGTTGGGACTTGTACTCTGTTGCCCAGGCCCCTCCAGGGGAGATGGTCGCCGGTGTCGCGTGCGAGACGGTGGCCGACATTGTGTTCCGTCGGTTTTGGGTAATTTCTCCTTTATAGAATTAAAAATGAACACTACCTACCTAGTGATTGTACTAATCATTGTTGTCTTCTTTGATTGCAGACCTTCTACAGGGTTTCAGAGGAAGAACAGGAGGCCGCGGCTATGGTTGTCGAAGCCGAGTGCAAGCGCCTACTTCAGAACTTACGGCACGAGGCTCGGGTGCAGGCCGTTTGAGACTACTACGCCTTGCAGGGTATTAGGAAGGCCAAGAAGAAGTATCGCGGCAAGTTTCTGAGTAGGGAGAAGTACTTGTCGGTAATTATACCTATTCTTAAGGCCTTGAACTTAGTTTTCTTGATTTTATTCGTAGCACTGAAATTTCTCTTGACTCACTTAGTTGCGCTCGAGATGGTGTGTTGATAAGATGGACTCTTGGGAGGCGTTGGTGGATGAGTGGTGCTCTCCCGAATGGTAGCTCGAACACCAAAGGGCCAAGGATAAGCGCGACCAAATGGAAGGTGTGCCACACCATCAAGGGAGCTCCAACCTGTTTGAGTACGGGGATAACTGGGTATGTGGTTTGCTACATGATTCCTGCAATTTCATTCTTCATGGTAGCATTTATACTTTCCAAAATGACTTAATATGCTTAGTCAGTTAAAATGACATAATAACTACCTTGGATAGTTCTTTTATGACATATTTAGCTCTAAAATGACATAATAACCTTTAGATAGCTCTATAAAATGACTTAATATGCTTTAGTTACTTAAAAAATGGCATAACTACCTTTGATAGCTCAATAACGACCTAAACTAAGCCTAGCTAGTTCATTCATGACATAATTAGCTTTAAAATGACATAATAACCTTAGATAGCTCTATAGAATGCCTAAATATGTTATAGTTAGCTAAAAAATATCATAACTACCTTGGATAGCTCAATAATGACACAATTAGCATACTTTTGTCAAAAATGGTATAATAATCTTTCTTAGCTCCAAAATGACCTAAACTTACCTTATTTTCCTCGAAAATGACATAATAACCTTTCTTGGCTCCAAAATGACCTATTTACATAGTAATATCATTCTTAATGCTAGCTTGAGCCATAATTAACTAATATTTTGTTCCTCTCTCTCAGGCGCACTACCACAAGAAGCCTGTGCCTACTCTGTTCGACCTCTATGGCATGGCCCATATGGCCCCGTACAAGAAGGCGAAGGCATTCACGGAGTCTGGCCTAGATCATCCAGAGAACTTCACCAACATCTCCTCCCACCACAAGCTTGTGAAGTACAGAGACGAGGGGAAGACGAGGAAAGGGGAGGACTTTAACCCGAGCCAGGATCCTTTTGATATAGAGCTGGTGATGATATCTGGTGGCGGGAGGTCCCATGTCTCAAGCCATTGGTGATGGACTGATACGTTGTCCTAAGACTCTCCCGCAGATCAAGAAGCGCCTGAGTAGCTCTAATTCTGAGATAACGCCTTGTGCACAGCCCACGGAGCTCGCCGTGGCGGTTAATTATACAGACTCTCTGACCTTTCCTCCATTACATTGTGTGTGCGTCCATCGATGATTACAATGCTAACGAGGAGTGCTGTGTTGCAGGCAGCGGTTCAAAAAGAGAGATTGAAGACCCAGGAGCTCTTGGAGGAGGCAAAAAGGGAGGCGGCGAAGAGGGAGAGGGAGAGGGAGGAGAAGACGGCTAAGCTATTGGAGTAGGAGAGGAACCGGAATGAGGCGTCTCACCGGGCCCTATACGAGCTCATCATGGTACGTTTCTTGTGCATTTCGCCCAATCATGCACGTAATATTCGCATTACTAACTAATATGACTAACCCGTGAGAACCAAATGTGCAGACCATGTGCGAGAAAAACGGCCAGGCCCCTCCATCGATGCCCCAGATTGCTCCGGCGGGCACGGTGAGTTTGATTTGAATGGTCTTTAGTTACTACTATTCATATTTCAGTTTTCATCATGCTAACGAGACATTATTGGAAATGATCTTTGGTTCAGCATGGCTCCCAACAAGCATCAACCAATCCTTCCGCATCTGCCAATTCCGGAACCCCGACCGGTCCTTCACCTCTGTCTGCCAATGGCGCAGCCCCGACCTTTCCTACACCTCCGTGATAACGGTATTTTTTTTCTTATTTAGCCTGTTTAGTCCATTTATGACATAATTTAGCCTGTTTAGTCCACAAATAACATAATAAGATGAAGAAAATCAAGGAAGAGGAAGGAAAGAAGGAATAGGAAGAAAAGAAGAAGAAGAATAAGAAGAAGAAGAAGAAGAAGAAGAAGAAGAAGAAGAAGAAGAAGAAGAAGAAGAAGAAGAAGAAGAAGAAGAAGAAGAAGAAGAAGAAGAAGAAGAAGAAGTCTTCTTCTTCTTAAGGAGAAGAAGACTAGAAGAAGAAGAAGAAGAAGAAGAAGAAGAAGAAGAAGAAGAAGAAGAAGAAGAAGAAGAAGTCTTCTTCTTCTCCTCCTCCTCCTCCTCCTCCTTCTTCTTCTTCTTCTTCTTCTTCTTCTTCTTCTAGTCTTCTTCTCCTTCTTCTAGTCTTCTTCTCCTTCTTCTCCTCCTCCTTCTTCTTCTAGTTTTCTTCCTATTCTTCTTCTGACTTTCTTGTTTCCCATTTTGCAGATTTAATTCACTATATGGAAGCTTGCATGGATGGAGTGCTTGTTTCTCTGTTCTTCTTTTTGTTTTTATCGAAGAATAATGTGGAACTTGTTATATGGATGCATGTGTTGGATGAACATTGCGATAGTAGTGTTGGATGAACATTGTGATAGTAGTGTAAGATGTATGGATGAAACTGTGTTTCGTATGTATGTATATATGTTGTCATGGATGGAGCTATGTGTTGCATGGATCATATGTCTGTTGTGCCTGTGAAAAAAAATATGTATATCTGTGTGTGAATTCCAGTGAAATTAAATGGATATAAATGAAAATAAGGGATATATAGCCTCTTTGCCGTCTGCTAGTAGACGGCAAAGAGTACACGTGGCAGCTTCCTGTAGACACTCGGAACACTGGCTACCTATTTGGTCAGCTATGTCGTCTGCTAGCGGACGGCAAAAACCTTTGAATCTGTGCCGTCTGCGGCGTACGGCATAGTTGGCCACGTGGCAGCTTCCCAGTGCTGGCTTAACTGAGCTCTTTGCCGTCCACTGGCGGACGGTAAAGACCTTTGAATCTTTTTCGTCTGCTGGCGGACGGCAAAGAGCATCGTTAACGCCCTAACGGCTCTGACGCCACCCCACTGCCGTCCATTGTCTTTGTCGTCTGCTGTCCTCAGACGGCTGACGGCATAATGTTTTGCCGTCCATTTCATGGAAGCAGACGGCAAAGAAGGCCTTTGCTGGCACCTGTTCAGACGGACAGTTTGCCGTCTGCTGGCGGACGACAAAGATGTTTGCGATCCGGGATCTATGCCTTTTCCGTCTGCCATGGCGGACGACAAAGAAGCTGTTTCTAGTAGTGAAATGATGCAAAGGGAGCATATCAATATCATCACAAGAAAAACAAATGCCAATCACCATGGGCTTGTCATCTATGCCATATGTGAGAATTGGGTTTATTTTAATGGCATATGCATAGTCACTACGATGAGATTGCAAATATGACATACGGGAGATCTCATGCATAGCATATGACAAGTCAAGCGGATTATCAAACATGATGTGACCAAGAGAATTATCACAAGAAATCCTATGTAACATGGCATCACAACTAATAGATTCCTCATGGAAATCATCAAACTCATCATAAATGGGTAAACCATTGCATGGGGAAATCATACTAGCATGAAGCATGCTAATAGGTGGATCAACATCATGCAAGCAATCAATGTCAAGAACGTCCACTCGTGGGACAAGAGCATCATCTTCACCTATGTTACCTTCCTCGTTCCACTCAAGTGGTGTAGGTGAGGTGGGAAAGACCAAATCGTGGTCATCTTCATCGTGATGGAACCATGTGGAGCATGCATCATAGTCCACCATGGCCATCGTCTTGTCCAAAGGTAGGATGGAGTCGTCGATGATCGGTGTGTCATCATACATGGGACCTAGCACCAAATGAGAAGACACAATAGAGGTAGAGGTTAAGTTGTTAGAAATCAAAACGGCCTCATATGCCTCATCAACTATATCACTCTATGTGGTGGTGGCTCAGTCACTCCCTCAAGGTAGGTGCACTCAATGTCACATATGGTGGAGTCACTCAAATCACTCAAGTGGTGGTGGTGGTGGTGTCTCTCCTCACATGGGAATTGGGGCAGCTCATCAGATATGGGGCTAGTGGTGAAGTCACACTCCCTCTCAATATGGTGGCACAAGTCACTCAAGTCATCATACGTCACCGTGGTCGAAGGGAAAATCCCATGCTCAACCATTTCATAGTTGTCGCCGTGGATGACGGCCGAAGATGGCACATCATCACTCTAACCGTGGATGAAGGCCGAAGATGGCACATCATCACTCTCATCATGGATGAAGGCCGAAGATGGCACATCATCACTCTCGTTGTGGATGAAGGTCGAAGATGGCACATCATCACTCTCGCTATCTTGTAGTGTGGTCGTTGGGAAGTGAGCTCGGGGTCAAGTAGACTTGGCCTTCTTGAGTTCTTACTCCGCCTTGAGAGCACCAATGTATAGGTCGTCCAGGGACTCATAGTTGTTGTTGAAGATTGTCTTGGAGATGTCATTGTTCAATCCCATCATGAAGTAGAACTTCATCCAAATGGGGTCGTCCACACCGGCTCGTTGCAAGGCTTCCTTCATGCTATTGAAGTACTCGTCGAGGGACTTGAATTCTTGTATGGTGTTCTCCAATTGGCATTGAAGATGTTCCGTGTAGGTTGGAGGCACAAACTCTCGCTGCAAAGCTCTCTTCGTCTTGGGCCAACTCATGTCGTAGCGCTCCGAAGGTGTGTGAAGCCACCATGTCGATGTGTAGTCATATAAGTTACTTGTGGCGCACTTCACTTGATCTTCGGGGGGAACTTGATGTAGCTTGAGGTAGTCGTCCATCAGGCGCTCCCACTCGAGATACTCCTCGGGTTCTTGAGTCCCATAGAAAGGAATCACGTGGTCGGTGTCAAGGTCGTAGTACCTCGTGGAAGTCGCGGACTTGAGCTCGTGGAGTAGGCGAAGATGCCGTACATCCGAAGTCGAAGATGCCTTGAAGTCACTTGGCGAAGATGCCAATGGTGTTGAAGAAGTCGAAGTGTCGGGGTTGATGTTGCGACTTTGTGTAGCACGTGTGCACGGGGGTGCTGGAGGCCGTGTGCACGGGGGGCGGAGGCCCGTGTGCACGGGGTTGGCAGAGAGGCCAACATGCTCTCGGAAGGCTGCTCTTCCATTCTCGTGGTATGCCCTTGATGGCCTTGAGCTTCTGGTCTTGTCGGTGTCGATGCTTTTGTGTACTTGTCGAAGATGGTAGCTCGGGAGTCTTTGCACTTGAGCGTCTTCTTGAAGATGAGGAAGACCGTATGCGGTTCTTGATGAGGACCTTGACCTCCTCCATGCGCTTGTTCATCTTGGCATCGATGAAGTTCTTCATAGCATCGAACTCATCGTCATTGTTGTAGACCGGAGATGATGTGCTTTGCCTATCCATCACAAGACTCGAGCAAAGGTGAGTAGGAAATGAGATAAACAATACCAAGCTACCTTTTCCCAAAGTTGAGGATGTATCTCATGTCACTCAATGTGAAATGAAAGAATAGTGGAATTGGTACCGGACTTGTTCACTCACACCTACAAATAAAGCTTATCGAGGGGCTTGGTTAGGACAAGTGGCACAAATTCATGCAAAATGAAGTCCAAGATATTGTAAATGTTGAAATAAATCGAAAGGAATCAAAATGCAAAGCAAGTGATCACAAATATAGAGGAGGGCAATAAAGAAACACACATGGTGGGATAATGGGGCTTGTGCAACTATAGGGATGAGCAATACAAAATTTCCTAATGAAGACTAAGCTCGTGTTGCACAAACACTAGGAGAGCACTAGCTTGATTCCACACTTGGGCATGATTCACCACTTGGAACCAACCTATATGCATGCAAGCTAAATGTTTCCTATTCCATGTATCCTCATGCACAAGTATCTCTTTTCATGCTCAACTCTTTGCTTATAAGCTTATGATCATTCTTTTCTTGCTTAAAAGCTTTTTTTGACTTTTTTTCTCTCTTCCTTTCCACTATGCTTATTGAGCCTCAACCACAAATATGAGACAAGTATCACAAGATATGCACAGAAGCAAGCAATTTCACAATATGGTGTATCGAATGATGCAACAATATGATATCGTATCACTAAGGTGCACAAGTTTTCGCGAAGCCCGGCAATACTCGGATAGCTAGTCTCAATGGGTATGAAGGTATTCACAAAGATGGTGGGGCTATCAAGATGTAATGGCAAGGAAGGAAAGTTTTATGAAGGAATGGATACCTTCGTCACACTTAACCTTTCACAATTTCGTGATCAACCTTGCTCTAGATACCAAGATGTTGTAGGGTGGAACCCTATGGAGAGATCTTTCACGAATTAGAGGGGCGGTCCCCAAGAACAAGATGAACACAAGAGGGAAAACAAGAGGAACACTCAAGAACAAGTCCAATCACACATCCAATAGACCAACAAACACACAAGATTCACAAGGTACATGAACAATCAAAAGGAAAGATACAAGGTAAAGTTCATCCCACTCCTATGGAGGTGAGGTCTTGGTGATCCTATGATAGGGATCCTTCCATAGATGGGGGCTTTATCCACTAGGTATCTTCTCCAAAGGAGGTCTTGAACTCCAATGGAGTGTCTCTCTCTCTAAAGAGGAGGTACAAGGAGCAAAGCTCGCATATATCAAGTCATATCCTTTGCTAAGTCTAAATGGAGGAGGGAGAGGTATATATAGAGGTAGGTGGAGGAAGGGGACAAAGTGGAGGCCCAAAACAGCAGCCTCTGCTGGCCATCCTTTATGGCCTGTGCGCACGGGGTAAGTTGGGCCCGTGCGCAAGGGGGTCCCATGGACACGGTACAAGCCCGTGTGCACGGGGTGCTGCAACGCCTGCTTCCTGTGTAGCCCGTGGGCACGGGGTCTTGGGGGCCTGTGCGCATGGGGTCGCCTGGGACTTCTTGTCCAGCTCCTGTTGGGTTCCTGCTTCCTCCGTGCGTACTTGGGGTGCTTCTCCTCCTCCTTCGTGATGTTCCTTAGCAGCTTGAGAATGTTGGTTTTTGTACCTAAGGACACACAGAGCATTTTGGTGAGGTAGCAAGCAAGTCCAATGGATATTCATGTCATTCTTGAAGAGGAGCGGGTTCACCTTAGGTTTGGTAGGTCCACTTGGGGCTTGAGGTGCAATGAAGGCGAACATGGTGATGTCCATAGGATGCTTCGCATCAGGTGGGCCTCGTGATTTGACGGCTTATTAGTCATTATTACTGCCTATAGTCTTTGCCCATATAATAACCTCGTGGTAGAGTAGTGGGCTATACTTTTAATAAGCATGCTCGAAGAGAAGAGGTGCACGCACCCACACACGTAGTACTAGTAGCATTCTTTGTGTCTTTTACGTCTTTCCCAACCACACACGTGACTCGATGGAGCTTATTTCTGTACGATGATGCAGCCCACATGATAATTTGATGCGTCTAGTAGTAGTTACTTACTTATAAATAATGGAGGGTCGGGAACCACGCATGAACGATGCCGCGTCATTTATAAATAAAGTTTTTTTCTTCACTGGCACGTACGCAATATAAATAGGTTCATATGGAGAGAAAAAGAAACCGCTCCACTATATACATAGCCAGGAAGAGCCTACATGGTTGCTTGATGGGGTTGCTCTCTTCACACTCTCTCGCACAAAAGGACTGTGGCCACATCTCTAACATCCGGGCGTATCACGTCCGCCGGGGTAAGGGGTGGATGCTTTGTGTAGATGCGGTCATCGTCAAAGACGATGAAAACCCATTGTCGGCACGTCCCGATCAGGGGTCCCGCCCCTTCTCTCTCACAAAGCCGGTGCGGTTGCCTTCGTCCCTTGCTCATTTCCGCGATGTGGGCAGTTGCCACCTCCCGCCGCCCTCCTCTAGGTTGAGCTACGTCCGTACATCCCTCGGGTACAACTTCCTTTACAACCGGCTTGCACCACTGCCCCAGCTGCCCACATCGCTCCATGTGGATATTTCTCTACTTCTTTGCCCCGCATGTACCTCTACTGGCTTCTACTGTATTTGTGATGAGTTTATGTCTCATCAACTAGTCCCAGTAATCTTATTCTAATCACGCTTCTTCAATTTCTTTGCCACACGGATGCTTATCTCGATTTTAGTGAAACTGCACAAAATGATCCGATGGTCGAAGGGTTGCAAACTTCATTTCTCGGAAGGTTCAACGTCGCCAGCAAATTAAAGCCTGGTTAGGGTTTAGGGTTCAAGGGCTAGGGACTACATGGATCATTTATTTTCTTTAGTTGCCAAAATAAGTGCCAACTTTAGTAATAGTGCAACTTTGTACTAAAGTTTGCATGAGACACTTATTTTGGAACGGAGGGAGTACATATTGGCTATGATCTGTCAATCATTGAGATGCAATAGCATGCATGTTAATATCCTTTGTATTTGATGAAATGTTGCAACGGGGCAACCTTGGACGCAAGATACATGAAACAGAAGCTGGAAGCTTCATAGCACTGCACAAATTTATCTCGCTAAGAAATTATAGTACATACTATAGTACTATGTAAAGAGTTGGGTGTTGCACGGTGTCCAGAAAATATGGTGATAGTGTGAGGTGGGCCATGTAATCACTGAGCTTGCGTGTTTTCGCTGCTTTCGCACTCCTCCGTTGTAAGAATGGAGAAAATTGTAATCTCCTTTCGCTGAAACATGGGACATCCAACAGTCGTTGTTGGTTTCTACGGTAGGGTGTGTCGACCGCAAATTAAAATTTCCTACGCGCAGAACAACCAAGAACATGCTACGGGAGATGGATCACAAACCGTTACCACTAGACGCGCAGTGTCGTGCAGTGGAAGTAGAGTTGAGGCAGCGCGTTCCTGAAGTCGCCTCGCGTTCCCGGAGTCGTCTCCTCCTTGCCAGTCTCCCACGTAGCCGATCGGGTCCCGCGAACAGGTTCGCCGGAGCGGCGCAAGTGCACCGCCTCTAACGGTATCCGCGCGTGTAGGAGGAACATCATGCGGCGGACTGCTAGGTACGATCACACAACCGGCGGCGAGTGGAGGTGGCTAGTTGCAACACATGCAAAGCCCTAACGACGGCGCCGAAGCAATCAACTGAATAAGTGTGCCGCACCTCCACTATTTATAGGCATCCGTCGCGAGCTCGACACTTGGGCCTTGCACAGATCCTAAAGCCCAAAGTCTACTCGGTCGTGTTCTAAGTCCAGCTCGGATCACATCCGACCAGTGTCCACTGAACTAACCTCGTAGGTTCCTTCCCTTAAGCGCGCGACCCCTTAGGTTCAAGTCGGCTTGGTTAGAGTTCGAATCACCTCCGACCTGCATGGTTGGTAGCGGCCTCTAGCAAGGCGTGCCAACCACCAAGCAGACTATGAAGATGGTTAGGCGAACCTGTATAATGTGTCACACTTTTGCTCACTTTGCCTCACGATATATGTTGTCGGGCTCAAGGCGAGACTGTTATCCTTGCGCTAGCCCGATCTCTTTCTCGTTCTAGTGATACCAACCACAAACTAGATTATCTCATAATCCTTGTCGCATGGCCATGCTTATCCTGGTCGGATCATATGAGGGGCCTAGAGTATATCTCTCCTGATCGGAGGAGCAAATCCAATCTTGTTTGACCATGTCTCGCAGCATGGGACTGGACAAACCTGAAACCTACCTTTGTAACTACCCAGTCACGAAGTAGCATTTGGTCGGCCCAAAGCAAGTATGTCACCATCCCGAGTACATGTGTTAGCTCGGGTCTTAGGACATAGAACGCATATTGTACTAGAGACTCACAGATGACATATCATTGTGTCTCGTAGTTGGGTTTGTCCGACTCGGACCTTATCTCGACTCGGATTTAACTACGTTGAATCCGACCAGATCCTTCCGACTCCATATTATCCGGTTAGCATCCAATGCTCCATGGCTAGTGAGACCGTGCCATCCACCGTGTCATATGCTAGTCTAGTCCGACATGTGTCCACACGTCATTTGCGACTAGGGACAATTTAGGATGTATCATACACAAGATCTCATAGACAAGCCACGTACTTGCCAACAAGTATCACTGATTACATCCAAGGACTATCTTTATTCATAAACACATAGGAAATATCATCATACATGATTGCCTCTAGGGCATATCTCCAACAGTCTCCCACTTGCACTAGAGTCAATCAAATAGACATCGTATGCCCATAGCTCTAACGTGCCCCTCATGCTTGGGTTGTGGAAGTGGTTTAGTCAATGGATCGGCAACATTTGCATCCGTGTGAATTTTGCATAACTCTACATCACCATTCTTTACGATCTTTCGTATCAGGTGATATTTCCAATCTATTTGTCTGACCTTGTGGTGATTCCTCGGCTCCTTGGCTTGTGCGATGGCACCAGAATTATCACAATAAAGGTCCAACGGTTTACCGGTGCTGGGAAAATGCCAAGATCATCCAGAAAATTCTGGATCCAAACACCTTCATTTGCA
Source organism: Triticum dicoccoides (assembly GCF_002162155.2). NCBI lineage: Eukaryota > Viridiplantae > Streptophyta > Magnoliopsida > Poales > Poaceae > Triticum > Triticum dicoccoides. The sequence goes on from NC_041385.1 coordinate 340,998,544, forward strand.
GCTTCACAAGCCGCAATGTATTCAGCTTTTATGGTAGAATCGGCCACCGTATCTTGCTTGGAACTCATACAGCTCATTGCTCCTCCGTTCATGACATACACGAATCCGGATTGTGATCGACAATCATCTCTATCGGTTTGGAATCTAGCCTCGGCGTAACCCCTTACGACGAGCTCTTTCTCACCTCCATAAACTAGGAACATCTCTTTAGTCCTTTTCAGGTACTTCAAAATAGTCTTTACCACTGCCCAGTGACTCTCACATGGGTTGGCCTGGTATCTACATGTTAGTGTCGGTGTTCTGGGAACGGTGGTCCCCAGACTTGCCTGCCTGCAGCCTGCAGCGTGGCTCAAGTGGTGGCCCAGTGCGGCCCGTCTTCATCAGCACAAGACTCAATACCCTCGCGAGGGGCCAAGCCTCGCGGGGTGGACGACGCAAGGCTTCCTCAGGGATGGCCTCGCCAGGCAGGCTCGCGAGGAGGCGGAGAGATCAAGGCAGGGTACCTCGCGAGGTGCTCGTGATGCAAGCCATGAAGATCGAGACCAGACGGGCGCCGGCCTACGCAGTGTCCTTGTTTCCTCTTTGGTGCAAAGAGGGCAAGCACAGACATGGAGTACCGAGGCATCAGGCAAAGGTTGCCATTTCAGTGCAACGAGACCAAGGCCAGCGGAGCAGCAGGATGGAGGTCATCGTGGAGCCCAAGACAGCGTCATCGCCGGTGCTTTTGGCAGCCGAAGACCAACTTTAGTCAGGATAACTTGTACTGGATGTTCCCCTTCAAAATGGTCGTTGTTAGTGCCCTTCCCGCTTGATATTTGGGAATAGGACCAGGGCCTCTATAAATAGGACTAGCCACCACAGAGTAGGGGATCCGATCGAGTGCTCATTCAGAGAGAGAGAGAGAGAGAGAGAGAGAGAGAGAGAGAGAGAGGCGATCGAACTCACCCAAGTAGTTCATCGCACTAGCCCAAGAAAACCTCTCGCGGGGCCGTTCTTCCCTTGTACTATTCATCATCAGCCCCATAGGCAATCCACCACACCACACACTGGAGTAGGGTACTACACCACAATGGTGGCCCGAACCAGTATAAATCTTGTGTCCCTCGCGTCGTTCATCGTTTTCAGCTTAGATCTCACGAGATGATCGGACATAGATCGGTAGGGGAGAGATCTTCGCGCACACCCCGGTGTTCGAACCTTAAGGGTCTCCCAGAACCCAACATCTGACATTCGGTGCGCCAGGTAGGGGTGTGCCGGAATCTTTCTTCCGCTGTTCGTGTTTGATCTTCCGTCGTGTCCACGGCTGACGCTCACCGGGCTCGCGCCTAGCGTCGGGCTGCTCTCGCCGCCCGCGTTGCCCAGACGGCGCCCGTCGGCGGGTGCCCCCATCGTTCCCCGTCGCCTGCCACCAACGCCGCCATCGGCCCAACGGGGAGTGAGTAGCATGCCTCGTCTCTGCATCCTTCGGTGCAGCGGCAAGGCCGCACCGCCACCCCGTCGCCGACTCCAGCCGGCTCATCGTCCCACGCCCATCGCGCCCCCACGGATGCGCGCGCCGTGTTGCTCCTGGCGCGTGAGCTCCTGCACTACCGTCCCATCGACGACCTCTACGAGGACTGGCTCGCCTGCATCACCGAGCTTGTCAGTGCTGCAGGGGGCTCTCCTATGCCGTCCCTCTCACTGCCTCGCCCTCCGTCCTGCGCAGGAGGCGCAGATCAGGAGGTGCCTCCGCCACCTCCTTGCCAAGAAGATGCCCTAGCTCCAAGGCGCGCGGCCCCAGGGCGAGATCCACCGCGTCCGGCGCCCGCGCGACAAGAGAGGAGCTGCCAAGAGATCCCTCGTCCCCAAGATGGTGTCCGCGTGCTCTCGGCACCGGTGCACCATGACCGCATCCCTGTGCCGCCACGTCAAGACCCTGCGCTGCTCCAGGAAGCGGTGTGCGGGAATCCCCAGGGGCAAGCCCAGCATCAGCAGAGGGCTCCGGTGGCCACCGCAGGCTGCCGTGCCTTCACCCCCGAGCTACGCAGTGTCGCCTGGCTAGGCAAGTTCAAGCCTGACCTGCCTCCTCGCTACGACGGCATTGGAGACCCCGCGGAGTTCCTACAGCAATACGAGCTGGGCATCAAAGCTGCCAACGGGGACGAAAAGGTCATGGCGAACTGGTTTCCCATGGCACTCAAGGACGGTGCCCACACCTGGCCCCTGAACCTGGCTCCTGGCACGATCTCCTCCTGGGACGAGATGTGCACCTGCTTCATCGCCAACTTCCAGGGCACTCACAATCGCTCGCTGGCTGTGGGTGACCTGCGCCGCATCAAGCAGCAGCCTGGAGAGACCTTGCAGAAGTACATCCAGCGCTTCAACAACGCTGGCCTCAAGATTCCCAGGGTGACTGAGGAGGCCATTATCTCTGCGTTCTCTGATGGTGTTCACGACGTCAAGATGAAGGAGGAGCTGGCAATCCATGAGGATCTGTGCACGTCTCTGGAGCTGTTCAACCTGGCGACCAAGTGCGCAAGGGCTGAGGAGGGACGCCTCTCCCTTCTTGATCTCCCGGCAGCAGACCCAGAAGAGAAGAAAGCCAAGGCCAAGGATGTGAAGCGCAAGGGAGCAGCTGTGCTCGCAGCAGAGCCGGACACAAAGGGCGGCAAGGACCAGCCGGAGTCGTCCAAGGGCAGCCGGTACTGTGTGTACCACGATCTCCACACTCACAACACCAACGAATGCCAAGAGCTTAGGGCCGTGCGAGAAGGCCGTGTCAGTCGATGCCCCGAGTGCAACGATCGGGGCTACGGCCGAGGCAGAGCAAGAGGTGGAGTATGATGGGACGACTGTGGCCCTCGCCAAGGGTGGCATGACCGACCTTGCGAGGACCGTTGGCAGGACCAGCCTCACGAGGGAGCTTGGAGAGATCAGCCTCGTGAGGATCGCCCGCAGGGCAACGCAAGCCTTCCTCCTCTGCCACCACCACCAAGAAGGAATGAAGACCATCATCAGGACGAGGGGGCTGGGGGCTTCCAGGAGCCACGTGCAAAATCGCTTGTATCCTGGGCGGCGCTCAGGCCCCAGCCTCACAGCGCATCTTCAAGCAGTTTGCTCGCGAGGTGAATGTAGTCCTCCCCAAGCTTGAGGCCATGCGCCCTCTCAGGTGGTCTTCGTGCGCCATCACGTTCAGCTCAGCGGATCAGCTCAAGTGCGCGGCAATGGCCGGTGTCCTCCCAATGCTCTGTTCCCATGTCATCAACAATGTGCAATTCACCAGGACCCTCATAGACGGCGGAGCAGGACTCAACGTTCTGTCCATCGAGACGTTCAACAATCTCCAAGTGCCATATGATCAGCTTCAGCGAACCAAGCCTTTCTCAGGAGTCACTGATGGTTCCACTGTCCCGATAGGGCAAGTCCGCCTTCCTGTCACCTTTGGACAACGCAACAACTACCGCACTAAGCTCATTGACTTTGATGTCGCCCACATTCACTTGCCATACAATGCCATCCTCGGGTATCCGGCCCTGGCCAAGTTCATGGCAGTGACTCACCATGGCTACAACGTCCTCAAGATGCTAGGAAGCGGCGGGGTCATCACGTTCCAGGCCGTGTCGATCGAGCACCCAGACAGCAATAGTGGAAACCTCCCCGGAGCAGCTCCCAAGAAAAAGAAGACATCACCTGGGTCAAAGCCTCAGGAGGCAGGCACCTCCAGAGGCGCCACATCAGGACATGCGCCCGTCCAAGGGGCGCCACCCTCCATCGCATAGGAAGGCACGCCCAGCGCCCTCCTCGGGCAGGGCTCGGGGGCTCTCTCCTGGGGAGCCACCGTCTTTGCCAAGATCACGAGGGAGGCGCTTGGGCACCACTTGGAGGCGTGCTTCGCGGCACATTTCCCTCAGGAAGGTGTAAGAAAAGAAGGACCCAACCCTCAGGAGTTCATCACCAAGGCCGCTCAGGAGTTGCAGGAATCGAGAGTCATGCGCGGCAACCGCCGCCTACCCAGCGTAGCTCCCCATCCAGGCGAGGATGGCGGGCTGCGCGTCTGCATCGATTACCCAGGGCTCAATCGAGTCGCATATCAGGAGTGCTTCTGGCCTTCGCGCATGGGGCGTTGCATGGGCCCGCCGCACAGCTTCGTTCGCATGCCCTTCGGCTTGCCAAACGCGGCTGCAGCCCACCAACGCCTGGTAAGGAGCATCCTGGAAGCTCAGGTGGCCAAGCATCGCGCGCTCATGGAGGAGATGGAGATGGACCTCGTCGGGCCGCCCGGACCTCCTGAGCCTCCCAAGTCTCGGAGTCCCGAGGGCTCGTGAGGATCGGCTTCTTCACCCCGCGTTGTCAGCTACTCCGACACTCGTTCCGCAACAGTATCAAGTGACTTCTTTTCAGTTTTCGTTTCAGCTGGGAGTGCCCTCAGGGCTGCATCAGTCCCAGGTCGCGTGGGTTCGTCCCCGCGGCATGTATCCGTTTTGCTTATGTTCTCTGCTTACCTTGTTGGGGGCGCCCCTTGGGCTGCATCATCCCCAAGCCACTCGGGCCTCACCCAGTGGCGTTTGCTTTCTCCGCATCTATCTAAGTTGATTCGCTCACTCATGATTATCGTCTGCTACCTACCGTGGACCTCTCCACTCTCATGCAAAGCGCTTGCACGTTAAAAGGGGGGTGCCTGAGCATCGCGACTCATGGGCTCTTACTGGCTCTCCAGCCCTCACCCCCTGGCCTTGACCCACGGCATCGCGACCTGTCATACCAGCGGCGGCTGAGCTTGCTCGAGGGCCGGGACCAGAGGACGTAGAGCGTTTGCATTCTAACCACCTTGCAGGAACATACCACTGACAAAGGCCCAGAGCAAGGCGCAACCCGCCTCGAGGTAGGGCCCCGTGAGTCCCGTGCTGGCTCATGGGTGCCCAGATACACCTCTCTTAAGCCCTACCGTGATGGCCATGTGTCAGGGCGGGGCTGTACACGCCCCGAGGGCTCCTCCCGAAGGGTAGCCCCCCTCCCACGCACCAGTGCAAGCACCATGCTCCGCGCTGGTTGACGACACTGCCAAGGAGCGGCTATGCCCGTACACATACGGAAGCACTATGCTCCGCGCTGGTGATAAACAACTGAGGGCAGCCCACAGCTGTATCAACCTCAGGGAGCCCAAAGCTCAGTGTCTGGCACCATCTCAAAGCCTCCCCTCGGGAGTGCCGCGTGAGGGCGCTGGACACGGGGGCTGCACCCGGGCCACGCCCGAGCACATGCCACCCAGCCAGGTCCCTCGGACCTGGTCATCGCGCGCCCCTCCCCGAGCGGAGCCAAGGTATGAAGACTCGTTTGAGCGTCAAGGGGGACTCCTGAGCATCGTGACTCAGGAGCCTAACTGGTCACGTAGCCCCTCACTCCGTAGTTCCGAAAGGCTAACGACAGTAGAGGTAGGCGCGGGGTCGGGCCCTGCCAACGTAGAACGACAAATCCTCTCCTCCATCCCCTCCCTATTGGTTGTTCGTGCGTCAAGGGGGACTCCTGAGCATCGTGACTCGGGATCCTAACTTGTCACGTAGCCCCTCACTCCTTAGTCCCGTCCTGGTGATCCGGTCGGGGCTAACAGCGGCTGAGTAATGAGCGGGTCCGGGCTCTGCCGACGTAGAACACAAGCAAATAGGAAGGAAATCGCAAAATCTAGCAAATCCAAAAGCAAATATTGCAGACCATAAATTGTTCGCACAATACCGGACACAAATTTAAACGCCTCCACGAGGCATGGTGCATGTTGTAGGGATCAAAGCAGGAAAAAGGCCGCGAGAAGATCAACCTTGGGCCGCGCCACCGCTCGTGGTAGAGTCGCATTTGGCAGCCCCACCTCCTGGAGCTGCGGGGCCGACGGCACCTTGCTTGGGCGCGGTGTTGAAAGGATGGAACTTCGACAGCAAGGCCTCCTCTTGACCCTTGACGGCTTCAGCAGCAGCGGTGGAGCACTTGGCATCCACGGGCTCCAGCAGGTCATCGAGGTTGGCGTTGGGGTTGCGGAGGTAGACGTGGCTGAGGATCCGCTCAGCGCTGCGGAGGAGAGGACGCGAGCCTGGACTTCATCCATGGGGCCGATGCCGATCACGACCTCCTCAAGCGCCTCGACGAGGAAGGGAACCAGCTTAGTGGGGCCTTCCTTGGCTCCGGCCAGTGGCTTCTCCAGGCCCCCGTCGTAGAGCGTTTTCAGCGCTATGTGGGCCCTCTCCTTGTAGAGCGCGAAGGTCGTGCGGTCTTCGGCCAGGATCTTTGCGTTGGCATCCAGTTCGGCCCTCTCCACCTTCAGCGCTTGCTCCAGCGTCTTCAGCTGGTCGAGGTCGGCTGACAGTTCGGTGTTGCGCTCCTTGACAGCAGCCTCCCGAGCTTTCATCTCCTCCTCCTTCACCTGGCGGTCGCGAACTTCCTTGGCAAGCTCAGCACGCAGCTCTCCCAGCTCGCCCTCTAGCTTCTCGCAGCGGCCCTTAATGGTTGAAGCGTCCTTCAGTGCTGCGTCACGGGCAGCCACGACCTGGGAGGTGGCTTGTTTCCCCTCCTCGGAAGCCGTCACAGCCTGGCTCAGTGCCGCTCGGACGAAGGTGTCAGAACTAGCCCAGTTGGAGACCAACTCCAGGCGCCCGGCCACCAGGCGGGGGTCCGCGCTCCGTAGATCCTCCCGCAGCCGACTCAGTTCATCGGCGGCACGGTCCAAGGCGGCGGAGGAAGCAGAGGAGACGGGAGCCTGCGGAGTAGGAGGAGAAGACGGCAGCGTAATCACAACCTGGGAGGCAGGGACCTCTTGAGTCTTGGCAACCTCAGCGACAGCGTCAAGCACGGGTGCCTCCAGAGTCAACGGGGCCACGGGGGCTGGCTCCACGCCGGAGCGTTCCTGCTGGCCTCGCAAAGATGATCGGGCGGGGGATGTGGCCACGGCTGACGAGCCAGTTTTAGGCGGGGTCACCGCGCATCCCTTCAGCCTCTTCATTGCAGGTAGCAACCTACCCAATGGAAGATGTCAGGCTTTGACAGCAAAAAGACAGGGGCGAGGCGAAGTTTGGATACTTACTTGTTAACCGCCGCGGGATCCCACGGACTCCGGCCAAGCTTGAAGCCTGAAAGCCTCTTGCGGGGCTCAGCCTCAGGAGGCCCAGTCGCAGGAGAAGGCGCGCCTGAAGGGCTGGAGCTGACTTCGGCCGATACAGGGGCCGGGGTGGATGATAACCCACAAGTGTAGGGGATCGCAACAGCTTTCGAGGGTAAAGTATTCAACCCAAATTTATTGATTCGACACAAGGGGAGCCAAAGAATATTCTTGAGTATTAGCAGTTGAGTTGTCAATTCAACTACACCTGGATAACTTAGTATCTGCAGCAAAGTGTTTAGTAGCAAAAGTGGTATGATAATAGAGGTAACGGTAGCAAAAGTAAAGATAAATGATTTTGGGATTTTGTAGTAGTTGTAACAGTAGCAACGGAAAAGTAAATAAGAAAAGAACAATATGTGAAAAGCTCGTAGGAAATGGATCAGTGATGGATAATTATGCCGGATGCGATTCCTCATGTAATAGCTATAACATAGGGTGATATAGAACTAGCTCCAGTTCATCAATGTAATGTAGGCATGTATTCCATAAATAGTCATACGTGCTTATGGAAAAGAACTTGCATGACATCTTTTGTCCTACCCTCCCGTTGCAGCGGGGTCCTTATGGAAACTAAGGGATATTAAGGCCTCCTTTTAATAGAGAACCGGAACAAAGCATTAGCACATAGTGAATACATGAATTCCTCAAACTACGGTCATCACCGAGAAGTATCCCGATTATTGTCACTTTGGGGTTGTGGGATCATAACACATAATATGTGAATATAGACTTGCAAGATAGAATCAAGAACACACATATATTCATGAAAACATAATAGGTTCAGATCTGAAATCATGGCACTCAGGCCCTAGTGACAAGCATTAAGCATAGCAAAGTCATAGCAACATCAATCTCGGAACATAGTGGATACTAGGGATCAAACCCTAACAAAACTAACTTGATTACATGGTAAATCTCATCCAACCCATCACCGTCCAGCAAGCCTATGATGGAATTACTCACGCACGGCGGTGAGCATCATGAAATTGGTGATGGAGGATGGTTGATGATGACGACAGCGACGAATCCCCCTCTCCGGAGCCCCGAACAGACTCCAGATCAGCCCTCCCGAGAGAGATTAGGGCTAGGCCGCGGCTCCATGTCGTAAAACGCGATGAAAACAGTGTTAGTCCGGGTTAGTTTCATTCAAATCATGCAAGTTAGAGTCCAAAACAAGGGCAAAAGTGTTTGGAAAAGTAGATACGTTGGAGACGTATCAACTCCCCCAAGCTTAAACATTTGCTTGTCCTCAAGCAATTCAGTTGATAAACTGAAAGTGATAAAGAAAAACTTTTACAAACTCTGTTTGCTCTTGTTGTTGTAAACATGAAAAGCCAACATTCAAGTTTTAGCAAATATTATGAACTAACCATACTCACAATGACACATAGGTCTCACAATTACTCATATTAATAGCATAATCAGCTAGCGAGCCATAATAATAAAACTCAGATGACAACACTTTCTCAAAATAATTATAACATGATATAACAAAATGGTATCTCGCTAGCTCTTTCTGAGACCAAAAACCATAAATGCAGAGCACCTTTAAAGATCAAGGACTGACTAAACATTGTAATTCATGGTAAAAGAGATCCAGTCAAGTCATACCCAATATAAACCAATAATAATGAATGCAAATGACAGTGTGCTCTCCAACGGGTGCTTTTAATAAGAAGGGTGACGACTCAACATAAAAGTAAATAGATAGGCCCTTCGCAGAGGGAAGCAGGGATTTGTGGAGGTGCCAGAGCTCGATTTTAAAATAGAGATTGAATAACATTTTGAGCGGCATACTTTCGCTGTCAACGCAACAACTATGAGATGGTTGTATCTTCCATACTACATGCATTATAGGCAGTTCCCAAACAGAATGATGAAGGTTTATACTCCCCCAACCACCAACAAGCATCAATCCATGGCTTGCTCGAAACAACGAGTGCCTCCAACATACAACAACCCTGGGGGAGTTTTGTTTAATTATTTTGATTTGCTTTGATCTTTTTGGATCATGGGACTGGGCATCCCGGTTACCAGCCCTTTCTCGTGAATGAGGAGCGGAGTCTACTCCTCTTGAGAATAACCCACCTAGCATGGAAGATATAGGCAGCCCTAGTTGTAACATGAGCTGCTCGAGCATACAAAACAGAATTTCATTTGAAGGTTTAGAGTTTGGCACATACAAATTTACTTGGAACGGCAGGTAAATACCGCATATAGGAAGGTATGGTGGACTCATACGGAACAACTTTGGGGTTCAAGGAGTTTGGATGCACAAGCAGTATTCCCACTTAGTACAGCTGAAGGCTAGCAAAAGACTGGGAAGCGACCAACTAGGAGAGCAACAACAGTCATAAACATGCATTAAAATTAATTCACACCGAATACAAGCATGAGTAGGATATAATCCACCATGAACATAAATATCATGAAGGCTATGTTGATTTGATTCAACTACATGCGTGAACATGTGCCAAGTCGAGTCACTCAATTCATTCAAAGGAGGACACCATCCCACCATACCACATCATAATCATTCTAATAGCATGTTGGCACGCAAGGTAAACCATTATAACTCATAGCTAATCAAGCATGGCACAAGCAACTATAATCTCTAAATGTCATTGCAAATATGTTTACTTCATAATAAGCTGACTCAGGAACGATGAACTCATCATATTTACAAAAACAAGAGAGGTCGAGTTCATACCAGCTTTTCTCATCCCAATAAGTCCGTCATATATCGTCATTATTGCCTTTCACTTGCACGACCGAACAATGTGTATAATAATAATAGTGCACGTGCATTGGACTAAGCTGGAATCTGCAAGCATTCAACTCAAGAGAGAAGACAAGTAATATAGGCTCTTAGTTAAATAAACAATCATGCATATAAGAGCCACTAAGCATTTTCAATATGGTCTTCTCGACCCCCAAAGGAAAGAAATAAAATAAAACTATTTACACGGGAAAGCTCCCAACAAGTAAAAAGAAGAACTAGAAATCTTTTTGGGTTTTCATTTTAATTTCTACTACAGACATGGAAATTAAACTAACTAATTTTTTTGATTTTTCTTAAAGTTTATCAAACACACAAGAAGAAAAACTAGAAAAAGAAACTTAAACTAGCATGGATAATACAATGAAAGAGTATGAGCACCGACGACTAGTGTGTGAACATGAATGTAAAGTCGGTGGTAAATACGTACTCCCCCAAGCTTAGGCTTTTGGCCTAAGTTGGTTTAATACCAATGACCGCCTGGCTGATATCCATAAGAGAAACTGGGGTTGTAGTGAGATGCAGAGGCAACAGCCTCCTGTGCAGCAGCGTGTTGGCGAGCTGCCTCCATTCCCTTCTCATATTCAGTTGCTTCCTCCCTGGTGACGACGTATCTTCCTCTTGCCTGATAATCAAAAAGGTAGGGGGCAGGAAGAGTAACATGGACGACATTTCGCCTGTCATAGATTAGTTGATAATGGAGGAATTGTTCATTCCTCTCAAGAAAATGATGATCAAGCATAGCTTCTTTATCCAAATAAACAGGAGGTACAATCATATCCCCCTCTCGTGGAGCTATATTGAGAAAGTTAGCCACATGGGTTGCATAAATTCCTCCAAATAAATTCCCCCTTCTACTATTATTCTACAACCTACGTGCAACTTTTTCCCCCAAGTTATAACCTTTATAACCTGACACAACACTCTTGAGGACACAAAGATCATGGACACACATGTGACATGCTTCGTCCTTGCCACTAATGCATCTACCAATAAAGAGGGCAAAATAATGTATAGCAGGAAAATGAATGCTCCCTATGGTAGCTTGTGTTATGTCCCTAGATTCTCCCACAGTAATACTAGCAAGAAAATCTCTAAATTCAGATTTGGGAGGATCATTAATATTACCCCACTGCGGGAGTTTGCAAGCAGTTGTGAAATCCTCTAAATCCATGGTATAAGATGTACCATAAATATCAAACATGACACTAGGAGAATTACGCGCAGAAATATATTCGAACCTCCGCACAAAGGAATCAGTCAATTGATAATATTGAGGACACTTATCTTGTAAGAAGTCCTCCAGCTCGGCATTATGCACATACGCTTCAAATTCCTCCTTGAAGCCTGCTTCGACCATAAAATCATCTGATGGCCACTCACAAGCCCGTACATTTGCATCCCTCGGCAATTTGACATCTTGCTCACGTATAGCAATCCTTGGCCCTTTCTTTGCCGAGGAATTACCTTGGTACATTCTTCTAAGCATATTTCTTTTTCTGAAAATTTATGTAATTTTAGTAACTTCAAAATAAAAGTGAATAAAACTAAACAAGATTGATAGCAACTACTCCTACAAGTGCCTAGAGCCTATATAATGCATTGGAATTGCTTGGGACCTCAAACATTTAACATGCAAGCTCAATATCATGGTCACCTATGCAGCAAAAAATTGCAATGAATAAAGCACTAGAACAAAAACTAATTGGACCAATGGAGGAGTCACATACCAAGCAACAATATCCCAAAGCAGTTTTGTGAATGGAGCTTTGAGCTAAGAGATCGAAAATCGCAGCAAAATGAGCTAGAACTCGTGCTTGAGCTGGATGGGGTTTTTTTCGTAGAAGATGAAGTGTGTGGGTGCTGGCATAAGTGGAGGGGAGCCACCAGGGGCCCACGAGACAGGGGGCGCGCCCTATAGGGGGGGCGCACCCTCCTCTCTCGTGGCCTGGTGCTTTCCCCTCCTGCAGTGCTTTCAGTGCCTAAAATCCTCAAATATTCCAGAAAAAATCATACTAAATTTGCAGGGCATTTGGAGCACTTTTATTTTCGGACTATTTTTTTAATGCTCGGATAATTCAGAAAACAGACAGATAATACTATTTTTGCTTAATTTATTCTAAATAACAGAAAGTAAAAAGAGGGTACAGAAGGTTCTGCCTTCTAGTTTCATCCATCTCGTGATCATCAAAATGAACCCACTAACAAGGTTGATCAAGTCTTGTTAACAAACTCATTCCGAATAACATGGAACCGAAGAAATTTCGAATAACACTAAGTTACCTCAACGGGGATATGAAAATCCCCAACAATAAGAATATCATACTTTTTCTTGACAGTAGGGAGAGGAAATTCAAAGCCTCCAAAAATGATAGTTGGAACTTTTTCAATAGAATTGATGCTATGGACTTGAGATTGTTTCCTCGGAAAATGTACCGTATGCTCTTTACCATTAACATGAAAAGTGACATTGCCTTTGTTGCAATCAATAACAGCCCCTGCAGTATTAAGAAAAGGTCTACCAAGGATAATATACATACTATCATCCTCAGGAATATCAAGAATAACAAAGTCCGTTAAAATAGTGACATTTGCAACCACAACAGGCACATCCTCACAAATACCGACAGGTATATCAGTTGATTTATCAGCCATTTGCAAAGATATTTCAGTAGGTGTCAACTTATTCAATTCAAGCCTACCATATAAAGAGAGAGGCATAACACTAACACCGGCTCCAAGATCACATAAAGCAGTTCTAACATAATTTCTTTTAAGCATGGTATAGTTGGAACACCCGGATCTCCAAGTTTCTTTGGTATTCCACCCTTAAAAGTGTAATTAGCAATTATGGTGGAAATTTCAGCTTCCGGTATCTTTCTTTTGTGTGTGATGATATCCTTCATATACTTAGCATAAGGATTTACTTTAAGCACATCAGTTAAGCGCATACGTAAGAAAATAGGTCTAATCATTTTAGCAAAGCGCTCAAAATCCTCATCATCCTTTGACTTGGATGGTTTAGGAGGAAAGGGCATGGGTTTCTGAACCCATTGTTCTCTTTCATTACCGTGCTTCCTAGCAACAAAATCTCTCTTATCATAACGTTGATTCTTTGATTGTGGGTTATCAAGATCAACAGCAGGTTCAATCTCTACATCAGTGTTTTTGCTAGGTTGAGCATCAACATGAACATTATCATTAACATTATCATTAACATTATCACTAGGTTCATGTTCATCACCTGATTGAGTTTCAGCATCAGAAATAGAAATATCATTGGGATTCTCAGGTGTGTCTACAGTAGGTTCACTAGAAGCATGCAAAGTTCTATCATTTTTCTTTTTCTTTTTCTTAGAAGAACTAGGTGCCTCTAAATTATTTCTCTGAGAATCTTGCTCGATTCTCTTAGGGTGGCCTTCAGGATACAAAGGTTCCTGAGTCATTCTACCAGTTCTAGTAGCCACTCTAACAACAAAGTCATTTTTATTATTTAATTCATCAAGCAAATCATTTTGAGCTCTGAGTACTTGCTCAGCTTGAGTAGCAACCATAGAAGCATACTTGCTAACACGATGAAGTTCATCTTTAACTCTAGCCAGATTATCACTTACGCGTCCTATCTCGAAAGCATTATTCTTTAATTCTCTACCAACATAAGCATTAAAACTTTCTTGTCTAGCCATAAAGTCATCAAATTCATCTAAGCACGGGCTATGAAATTTAATAGAGGGGATTTCAACTTTATCATATCTATAGAGAGAATTTACCTTTACTACATGTGTCGGGTTATCAAGACAATGTGGTTCTTCAGGTGGTATATTAAGACCATGTATTTCTTCAATAGGAGGTAAATTCTTAACATCTTCAGCTTTAATACCTTTTTCTTTCATTGATTTCTTTGCCTCTTGCATATCTTCAGGACTGAGAAATAAAACACCTCTCTTCTTCGGAGTGGGTTTAGGGATAGGCTCAAGAGTTGGCTCAATTGGTTCAGGAATTACTTCAGGAATTGGCTCGGGAAGAGTCCAATTATTTTCATTAGTCGACATATAATGCAATAGTATTTCAGCTTTGTTGACTGTTCTTTCCCTAAAAACACAACCAGCACAACTATCCAAGTAGTCCTTGGAAGCATCGGTTAGTCCATTATAAAAGATATCAAGTATTTCATTTTTCTTAAGAGGATGATTAGGCAAAGCATTAAGTAGTCGGAGAAGCCTCCCCCAAGCTTGTGGGAGACTCTATTCTTTGATTTGCACAAAATTATATATTTCCCGCAAGGCAGCTTGTTTCTTATGAGCAGGGAAATATTTAGCAGAGAAGTAATAAATCATATCCTGGGGACTACGCACACAACCAGGAGCAAGAGAATTATACCAAGTCTTAGCATTACCCTTTAATAACAACGGAAATATCTTAAGGATATATAAATAGCGAGACTTCTCATCATTAGTAAATAGGGTGGCTATATCATTCAACTTGGTAAGATGTGCCACAACAGTTTCAGATTCAAGGCCATAAAAAGGATCAGATTCAACTAAAGTAATAATATCAGGATCAACAGAGAATTCGTAATCCTTATGAGTAACACAGATAGGTGAAGTAGCAAAAGCAGGATCGGGTTTCATTTTAGCATTAAGAGACTGTTGCTTCCATTTAGCTAATAATTTCTTAAGATCATTTCTGTCATTGCAAGCAAGAATTTCCCTAGCAGCTTCTTCATTCATAACATAACCCTTAGGAACAACAGGTAATACATAATCATTGGGGGAACCTTCATCATCACTATCATCAATAATAGGTTCTTCAATATTTTCATTCCCCCTAACTCTAGCAAGTTGTTCATCAAGAAATTCACCTAATGGCAAAGTAGTATCACACACAGAAGTAGTTTCATCATGCATAGCAGAAGTGGCATCATCAATAACATGCGACATATCAGAATTCATAGCATTAGCAGGTTTAGGTGTAGCAAGCCTACTAATAACGGAAGGAGAATCTAGTGCAGAGCTAGATGGTAGTTCCTTACCCCCCCCCCCCTCGGAGTTGAGGGCAAAATAGTAGTTCGATCATCTTTCAAGTTCTTCATAGTGATCAATAGACATAAATCCCAAGTGACTCAGAGAATAGAGCTATGCTCCCCGGCAACGGTGCCAGAAATTAGTCTTGTTCGTTGACCATGTTGACAATGCGAGACGGCGGCATCACGACGAGACGGAAAAGCTATGCTCCACTTTCATCCTCTCCAGTTAAAGTCATCTCCGGATTCCTCTTGTTCATTGACCATGTTGACAACGCGAGACGGCGGCACCACGGCAAGCGCAACAACTCGAAGGATGACGGAGAGGGCCTCACGGATGATAACCTAAAAGTGTAGGGGATTGCAACAGCTTTCGAGGGTAAAGTATTCAACCCAAATTTATTGATTCGACACAAGGAGAGCCAAAGAATATTCTTGAGTATTAGCAGTTGAGTTGTCAATTCAATCACACCTGGATAACTTAGTATCTGCAGCAAAGTGTTTAGTAGCAAAAGTGGTATGATAATAGAGGTAACGGTAGCAAAAGTAAAGATAAATGTTTTTGGGGTTTTGTAGTAGTTGTAACAGTAGCAACGGAAAAGTAAATAAGCGAAGAACAATATGTGAAAAGCTCGTAGGCAATGGATCAGTGATGGATAATTATGCCGGATGCGATTCCTCATGTAATAGCTATAACATAGGGTGATATAGAACTAGCTCCAGTTCATCAATGTAATGTAGGCATGTATTCCATAAATAGTTATACGTGCTTATGGAAAAGAACTTGCATGACATCTTTTGTCCTACCCTCCCGTTGCATCGGGGTCCTTTGTCACATCCCTAGTTCTGGCCTGACCTATGCTTGCTTCCATCTGTGCATCATGTTTAAATTTTTGAAACTTGAACTGAGGAATTTAGAAGCCTCAAAACCCTAAATAAAAAGGAGGGCAAAAACCCTAAAATCTCATTCATTGTTCCAAAATGCTCTTCTTAGATGTTTAATATTTTTGGCAAGGGTTTTGATCCAAACCAAAAATATCGAACATTTTTAAGGATTTATTTTTGGGACTTTGAATTTAAATCATTAGCTATTTGAATTTGAATTATATTCATATAACTAGAATATAATTTCAAATACCCCTGAAATATTTTGTGAGCTTTTGGAAAAGTCCATCTAGCAAAATAAAAATATTCAGAGGAGCTTTTGGCATTGTTTGAATTATTTTAAATTCAAAACAGTGGCAAAGATTAAATAAAAACAAAACAGAAACAGAAAAAAAACAATAAAAGAACAGAAACTCACCTGTAACTTACCTGGCGCTCACCTCTCAGCCCACCTGGCCCGGCACTGTGGCTGAGGCCTGGCCCAGCCCACCACCGCCACCTCCCCGTGTCGTCTTCCTCCCTGCCAGGAGGACGGGCACGTGCCCGGTGCGCGCGGCCACGCGCCCCGGCCACCTCCTCCCTCCTAGCCTGTCTGGCTTCCCCTCGTCGCGCCTAGACGACGCCAGCGCGACCCCCTGGACCCCCTCTCCCTCTCCCTCTCCCTCGTTTCTCTCCTCTGCTTCCTCTCTCTCACTCGCCGAACGCAGCCGTCGCTGCCGACGAGCTCCCTCGCGGCCACCGCCACCCCCACGCCTCACCGACGCCCCAGGAAGCTCCGCCTTGACCCCCTCTTCCTCCCCACCGATCCACGGCCCTCCGGAAGCCCTGCAGCGTCGTCTTCAAGCTCATCTTCAACCTTCGGCCGCCGTCAACCTCATCGTCGATTCGCCGCCGTTCGTGCTTCCCCGAGCTCGCCGACCAGCCCTACACGATCCACGTGAGCCCTGCCGTCTTTCCCCTCTCTTCTCGCTGCAGAACGTACCCTCTAGCCGCCCTAATCACTGGAGCCGATCGCTCCTCGCCGCCGGCCATGGCGCCGCCGTGGCCAGGGCCACCCCAGCCTGCGCCCGAGCATGTTACCAAGTTTGCCGCCCTCCCAGGAGCCCGCAGCGCCCTTCCGTTTCCCCTCTAGTGCACCGCAGCGCCGTGTTCGACCTCGGCCGAACTCCGGCGGCCACCTAAGTCGTCGCTGGCGCCGATTCCGGCCACCCTGACCCCAGCTAACTCCACCAAGAGCTTCGGCTCATCCCCAGCTCCACCTAGATGCCCTCCGCGGCCCTTTTGGTCGTCGGAGTGGCCAAAACCACTCTCGCCGGCGGCTAAACGCCGGCGCAACTGACGTTGACTTTGACCACGGGTGGGCCCTGGTTGACTCCGATGAGTCACCGACAGGTGGGGCCCAGCCCTGTTAATTAACCCAGTTTAGTTTAATTAAATTCTAACTAAACTAATCTTACTGACACGCGGGACCCACTGTTAGGTTTGACCGGACAGTGACCTGTTGACCTGCTGACGTCACTATGAGGTCATGCTGACGCAATAATTCCTTTCTAGAATTTAAATAAATCTTAAATGATTTATTATTTCCAGAAAATGTCCAAAACTTCAATAAATCATAGAAAATTAACCGTAACTCCAAATTAAATAATTTATATATGAAAAATTATCAGAAAAATTCAAGGAATCCATCTGTACCATTTTCATGCATGTTTGAACAATGTTTGTCCTCTGTTTTGGACAAAAAATAAAGGGCATTTAAATAATCATATATGGAGTTGGAGTTTGAATCATGTATTCAAACCAACTTCATTTAAATCATAGCTAGGTGTATTAGCTCAAAACACATTCATATTGCCATGTCATAGCATGCATCATATTGTGCATTGCATTGATCGTGTTTCTTCTGTGTTTGCCGGTATTGTTCCCCCTCGGTAGACGTTGTACCGACGATGTGACCGTTGACACTGATGAAGACTCAATGTTATCTTCAGAAGTGCCAGGCAAGCAAAACCCCCTTGTTCATTCCGATAAAATCCCACTCTCTCACTCCTGCTCTCTTTTACTGCATTAGGACAACAACGACATATTTGTTACTTGCTGCGGTAGCTAAACCCTTTATCCTTTGCATGACCTGTCATTGCCACAGTAAATAGATGAAACCCACTAGCATGAGTAGGAGTTGTTTGAGCCCTGTTGTGCCTACTCATTCATGCTTGTTTGTCATGCCTGCTACTGCTTAGAGTTGAGTCAGGTCTGATTCATCGGAGATGAATCAGAGGCGTGTGAACATGTCCTACTGTGTGTGAGCTAAGTGTGTGAACACGATTTGGTAAAGGTAGCGGTGAGAGGCCATGTAGGAGTACATGGTGGGTTGTCTCATTGCAGCCGTCCTCAGGAACTGAGTTCTGTGTTTGTGATCCATGATCAGTTACTACCACACATTGGGCTCCGGGCGCTCCAAGACCTCTCGACTTATTAATCAACTTGATCTCTGTCCAGGAGTTGCAACTAGTTTCTGGTGTTTGTAGGTAGTGTTAGTAGTCTACCATGTGGCACCCGGTACAGGTGGGCTTGGGACAGACTAGGCACAGTGGCACGGTGTACCAAGCGTAGATCCACCCGTCGAGGTGGGCTTGGGAACCCTGCTCACATCGTTTGGGGCCGTGAGCGACACCCCGGCCGGATCTCCTTGCGGATGGAACCCGAATAGGCGATAAACCTGGACTAGAGACTTGTTCGGTTAGTCAGGTCATGGCCGACTCCCTCGCCCGGCTTCCGCTTGAAGGTTGCCGAGGTACATGACGTGTACAGGGCGATAAGTGGCGAGAGCGTGTGTGAAGAAGTACACCCCTGCAGGGTTATCATTATCTATTCGAATAGCCGGATTCCTCGGATATGGAAACTTGGACCCCTTGCATAGTTCATAGACAAGTGAAAGTGGATACTTTAAAATACGCAAGATAAGCGTGAGTGCTATGGATGGCGTTCTCGTAGGGAGACGGGAGCGGATCCATAGTGGTGTATTGATATGGTGAATATGTGGACTCGTGTGCGCCACCTCAAAAGAGTTACTTGCAGTTGTAGTTCAGGATAGCCACCGAGTCAAAGCTGGCTTGCTGCAGTTAAACCCCACCACCCCCTTTGTTGATAATGATGCATATGTAGTTAGATCTGATGTAAGTCTTGTTGGGTACATTTGTACTCACGTTGCTTAATTTATGTTTTTGCAGAGAGACTTCAGTCTCACTAGTAGTTCCACGTGGACTTCGACGTTTAGCTTGTTACCTCAGCTACGATCTTGTGCCCTCGGCAGGATCTGGTAGATAGTCAGGCTTTCAGCCTTTTTCATTTATAGATGTCTGTACTCAGACATGATAGCTTCCGCTTGTGTTTTGACTTGTATGCTCTGAATGTTGGGTCATGAGACCTATGTTTGTAATATCTCGCTCCTCGGAGCCTAATGAATAAATACTTGAGTTGTAGAGTCATGTTGTGATGCCATGTTGTATTTGCACATATCGAGCATATTGTGTGTATGTTATTGAAATGCTTGGTATGTGTGGGATCTGACTATCTAGTTGTTTATCTTTAGTAGCCTCTCTTACAGGGAAATGTCTCCTAGTGTTTCCATTGAGCCATGGTAGCTTGCTACTGCTCCGGAACACTTAGGCTGGCCGGCATGTGTCCTTCTTCGTTCCTGTGTCTGTCCCTTCGGGGAAATGTCACGCGATGAATACCGGAGTCCTGTTAGCCCGCTACAGCCCGGTTCACCGGAGTCCTGCTAGCCCAGTGCTACAGCCTGGATTCACTCGCTGATGACCGACACGTTCGATGTTGGGTCATGGATGCCTGTCCCTGTAAGTTAGTGCCACTTTGGGTTCACGACTAGCCATGTCAGCCCGGGTTCTTTGTCATATGGATGCTAGCGACACTATCATATACGTGAGCCAAAAGGCGCAAACGGTCCCGAGCCAGGTAAGGTGGCACCCGTGGGAATACCGTGTGTGAGGCTGCAAAGTGATATGACGTGTTACATGCTAGATCGGTGTGACTTAGGATCGGGGTCCTGACAGCATTGGTATCAGAGCTTGGCTGCCTGTAGGATTACCAAGCCAAACTGGTCGAAGTTGAGTCTAGAAATTCTTTAGTTATGTAAGGGAATTGATTTGTGGGATGGAACGTAAGGCTCTTTTTACTCCTTTACCTCGTGGCCTTCTGATCTGAGTCATCTTATCTTTCCTACGGGGATTAAGAACTAGGCTATCTCTTCTTTCTATCAGGATCACGTGTTACTAATTCGTAGACTTATAAGATTGTTTGATTTAAGCTTGAGTTCAGTTCCTACGACTTCTGTATGTTAATTGTTGATCTTAGAACCTTGATATTCTGATAATCGAGTGGTTATGCCACCATTTTGTAGCATGTCTCAAATCTTTTTGAGCATTTACAGTCGTTATGCTGCCCGAGTCATCCCAGGTTTCTAAATAGTCGGATGCATTTGCAAATCCCTTCCTTCCGTTCCTGATGTCCTTTTGGGCCAGATTAAGCACACTAATCAGTGAGTTGGGGTACTCTATTGCCTCGACGTATACGTTGGAGTTATTATTATGACCCTAGGTGTCTAGAGTATCACCTAGTAATCCAGTCATGTTTTGTGATCCCAGTGTGATGATTCTGGCCATCATTCTCGTAAGCATCCCGTGATGCCACTCAGATAGTAGGCATTTCACTTCTGGGTTTTGAACCCGAGATTCACCCTACTTACTTCATGTTGATAGTAATTGCTAGCTCCCTTAGGTTATTTGTAACCTTTGCGATAGCCCTCGAGGTCCGTGGTATATCGTTCTTCCAAATACCATGAACCATTCCTGGCAGGAGTTCCTTTGAACCAAAAGATCACAACTGGAGTGCTTTTGATGAGTTCTCCATTCTATATTGTGAATCTGCCAGTTCTACCTCTCTGCATGGGTTATCCGGAAGAAATATGTTGAACGTCATTCGACATGCTAAACCATGCGTCCACAACTCAAAAAATCGTATGTTCCTTTGAGTTGTCCCTCTTTAGTTGTCTACTGACCTTCGTCTATCAATTGATAGTCAAGAGTATGCGTGCATTCGTTTATCGATGCCTATTACTCTTGTGGTCTGTCAAGCCATTCTATCACGGAATGACTAGGAGAAACAAACTCCAGTACCTCATCCATACCCAGGGTTGGGTCTTAACGGTTGTATTCCGCAGATCAAATGCCAATCCAGCTTTTGGTTCTGTTCTACCTTGGAGTATTACCCCCTTTATGTCAGAATTGTCATGAGAACTGCACCAACTCTCATGAATTTTGACATAGTGATACTTCTCACCATCATTAGTCATTCCTCGGTCTTCGTGTTGATGCAACCGGAATACCGACAGAAGAATTGTGATGTGTGAAATCAATACTCCTAGCAACCTCGTTGCTTGGTAGTTAAAGGACAATAATTTCATTCTTAGCGTGTTGGTTTTTGAATCATCCTCCTAAGACTGATCGTGCTACCTAGTCCTTATTTCTGGTGCACACTTCGATCAATGAGTTAGGATTATTTCAATCCCTCGCTTCTTTGATCATATCTTCTTGCCCTCAAACGCGAGATTGTTCTCGAGCTTAGTAACATACCGGTGGTTCGTGATTTTCCGAATATCTTCTCGGAAGTATTACCAGGTTGTCCCCTGACGGTTATGTTGAGCTCGTGATCAAGTTGGTTTCTTGTGAACCACCCTCTCTCCAAGAATCGGTGTTAGATATCCCTGAGCTAGTTGGTTAAGCTAGACAACAACTTGGAGAGTTGGAAGATAAAAGCTTGCCTGACTTAGTTCGTTCCAAAGGGATATTCTTGTGTAGTGTGTGTTGAAGAAAGATGATATCTTCATCGATTGATCCCTGTGATCAGTTGCTGGACCTATTATCTTATCCAATCTTTGATTTGAGTATGAGTTATCGTCAAATCAAATTAGAACCAACGATATCCGTAATGTTGTCTTACTCGTGGGTTTCCTCGAGCATACACCATTATATTCTTTGGTCTGACCAATGCTATCACCGTGTTCACTTAACTATGGAATTCCTTTTATATGGAAACCTGGATGAATTGTTGTTGAGTCCATTGACAACATCCTTATCTCCTCCATGATTTTGTTGAACATTAAGCTAGTATTGGGAACTTGTATAAGCATTTTCTTCATGCCCCGTTCATGAAGTATATGTTGGATGAAAGAAGTGACTTCCTTTGATTCACGTGCATTTGATGTAAGTTGCCGCCGTGATTCGAGAAAGTTTGTTTTTGCTTCTCTGGAATCATCCCAAGTTGGTCATGCATATGTGCAAAGTATTCTATGGTTTGGTAGGTTGGCCGCCTCCATTCTATATGTGTTCTTAGCACACCAAGCCACTGATTGACTTGTTCTAGGTAAAGAAGTCTAATTTAAGTGCACAAGACTTCGATATCCTCGATGATGGTTCCCCCCTAAACTCGGTAGTGTTTTATTATAAGACTACCATGTGTTCATGTTTGTCTGTGACAGCGTGTTTACACGTGTGTAGCAGAACCAGCTCATGTTTTGTAGCTTGCTATCGTAGTTCATTTCCCGAGAATCTCGCAACGTCATCTCGTCGAATTGTGTTGCAAACTTTCTTTTCCTCCCTAGACTTGATGAGTCTGGAATATCCCGACACCAACCAGATCTGAATCTCAGGCAGATATGATGGTTGGAACATTTCCCAAGAACTATAATACTGATCCCTCGATAACCGGTAAAGTGGATGTCATGGCCAACACACCCAGCCGGAAGACCTATTATTGTAGTATCTTGTTTGAGGAAGTTGGCCACCTTCCCATAAGGACTTCGTAGGATTTACTCCCTAGTTGTGCCTTATGATTTTTTTGTCTTTCCGAAGTCCGACCTTTACTTGATGTTCTAGATACCAGACCATTTTTGTGAATGGGTTACACTAGCACATCAAGGAGAACATTAGAAGCGGAGTGCTAAATGTCTCTCGGTCGATCATCCAGATTTTGTTCCTTGGCTTCGCTAAGGTGTAATCTGAGAAGGTGTTATCTTCCTTTGCGTCTGCATCATCCATCATTAGCCATCATGGTAGTATGTTGTGTTGCCAGGATCCTTGAAACGGATGTTGGTAAAACCTTGATGATTGTGGAAATGCTCAAGTTCTTGAGAGCACGCTCAAGCGCTAGGTGTTATCATCGGCACTAACTGGATTGCTCCCAGTTTTCCTCAGTTATGCTATAACTTTTCAAACAGTGAATTCACTCTCTATTGTTGGGTTCTTCCCCAGTTACCAGAATCATTCCCAGCATTTGCATTTTGTTCCCAGCTTGCACCGCCAATGTGCCATTCCACCATGGGTCTCTTCCATTCCGGTGATAAGCAAAATTCATCCATTACGTTGTCTTCAACAAGGTAATCCACATCATCCAAGTTCGAGTATGCCATTCTACCGACCCCCTCCAAACGATTGCTCGAGAATTGCCTTAGGCTGGTTTAAAGAGTTTCAATGATCTCTGAATCAAAGGTAATTCTTTTTGCCACTTAAAGGGATATCTCTACAAGTCACCTTCCCTAAGGTGCCCCGTTATGGTATCATGGCAACTCAACTCCTCGCTACGTTAACAATCGTTTACCACCTTCTTAAGTGTGGAATTATTGTCCACCTAGTGAACCTTCGTCATCCGTTTCTTTCCACCCCTCTTGATGTGTATCTCGTGTCTCAACCCGAGAGATGGTTCTATGTCTCATTCCGTGAGTTGTTCGACCTTCGAGAAGATCGATCCTTCTAGAGTTTTCCTTTCCTCTTCTTGTCATGATTAGCTGGAGTTCTCAGAGCAAGACATCAAGACAATGATGGTGATCGAATCAATGTTCTTATGAAGGGCAACCTGGATCGTGAAGATTGTGTTAGGTTGCGTTCCCCATCGTCTTACCCTACACTTGAATCTCGGGTCGAGATTCTTGTTTAGTGGGGGTGAGTTGTCACATCCCTAGTTCTGGCCTGACCTATGCTTGCTTCCATCTGTGCATCATGTTTAAATTTTTGAAACTTGAACTGAGGAATTTAGAAGCCTCAAAACCCTAAATAAAAAGGAGGGCAAAAACCCTAAAATCTCATTCATTGTTCCAAAATGCTCTTCTTATATGTTTAATATTTTTGGCAAGGGTTTTGATCCAAACCAAAAATATTGAACATTTTTAAGGATTTATTTTTGGGACTTTGAATTTAAATCATTAGCTATTTGAATTTGAATTATATTCATATAACTAGAATATAATTTCAAATACCCCTGAAATATTTTGTGAGCTTTTGGAAAAGTCCATCTAGCAAAATAAAAATATTCAGAGGAGCTTTTGGCATTGTTTGAATTATTTTAAATTCAAAACAGTGGCAAAGATTAAATAAAAATAGAACAGAAACAGAAAAAAACAATAAAAGAACAGAAACTCACCTGTAACTTACCTGGCGCTCACCTCTCAGCCCACCTGGCCCGGCACTGTGGCTGAGGCCTGGCCCAGCCCACCACCGCCACCTCCCCGTGTCGTCTTCCTCCCTGCCAGGAGGACGGGCACGCGCCCGGCGCGCACGGCCACGCGCCCCGGCCACCTCCTCCCTCCTAGCCTGCCTGGCTTCCCCTCGTCGCGCCTAGACGACGCCAGCGCGACCCCCTGGACCCCCTCGCCCTCTCCCTCTCCCTCGTTTCTCTCCTCTGCTTCCTCTCTCTCACTCGCCGAACGCAGCCGTCGCCGCCGACGAGCTCCCTCGCGGTCACCGCCACCCCCACGCCTCACCGACGCCCCAGGAAGCTCCGCCTCGACCCCCTCTTCCTCCCCACCGATCCACGGCCCTCCGGAAGCCCTGCAGCGTCGTCTTCAAGCTCATCTTCAACCTTCAGCCGCCGTCAACCTCATCGTCGATTCGCCGCCGTTCGTGCTTCCCCGAGCTCGCCGACCAGCCCTACACGATCCACGTGAGCCCTGCCGTCTTTCCCCTCTCTTCTCGCTGCGGAACGTACCCTCTAGCCGCCCTAATCACCGGAGCCGATCGCTCCTCGCCGCCGGCCATGGCGCCGTCGTGGCCAGGGCCACCCCAGCCTGCGCCCGAGCATGTTACCAAGTTTGCCGCCCTCCCAGGAGCCTGCAGCGCCCTTCTGTTTCCCCTCTAGTGCACCGCAGCGCCGTGTTCGACCTCGGCTGAACTCCGGCGGCCACCTAAGTCGTCGCCGGCGCCGATTCTGGCCACCCCGACCCCAGCTAACTCCACCAAGAGCTTCGGCTCATCCCCAGCTCCACCTAGATGCCCTCCGCGGCCCTTTTGGTCGTCGGAGTGGCCAAAACCACTCTCGCCGCCGCGTCGGGCTCGCCGGCGGCTAAACGCCGGCGCAGCTGACGTTGACTTTGACCATGGGTGGGCCCCAGTTGACTCCGATGAGTCACTGACAGGTGGGGCCCAGCCCTGTTAATTAACCCAGTTTAGTTTTATTAAATTCTAACTAAACTAATCTCACTGACACGCGGGACCCACTGTCAGGTTTGACCGGACAGTGACCTGTTGACCTGCTAACGTCACTATGAGGTCATGCTGACGCAATAATTCCTTTCTGGAATTTAAATAAATCTTAAATGATTTATTATTTCCAGAAAATGTCCAAAACTTCAATAAATCATAGAAAATTAACCGTAACTCCAAATTAAATAATTTATATATGAAAAATTATCAGAAAAATTCAAGGAATCCATCTGTACCATTTTCATGCATGTTTGAACAATGTTTGTCCTCTGTTTTGGACAAAACAAATAAAGGGCATTTAAATAATCATATATGGAGTTGGAGTTTGAATCATGTATTCAAACCAACTTCATTTAAATCATAGCTAGGTGTATTAGCTCAAAACACATTCATATTGCCATGTCATAGCATGCATCATATTGTGCATTGCATTGATCATGTTTCTTCTGTGTTTGCCGGTATTGTTCCCCCTCGGTAGACGTTGTACCGACGATGTGATCGTTGACACTGATGAAGACTCAATGTTATCTTCAGAAGTGCCAGGCAAGCAAAACCCCCTTGTTCATTCCGATAAAATCCCACTCTCTCGCTCCTGCTCTCTTTTACTGCATTAGGACAACAACGACATATTTGTTACTTGCTGCGGTAGCTGAACCCTTTATCCTTTGCATGACCTATCATTGCCACAGTAAATAGATGAAACCCACTAGCATGAGTAGGAGTTGTTTGAGCCCTGTTGTGCCTACTCATTCATGCTTGTTTGTCATGCCTGCTACTGCTTAGAATTGAGTTAGGTCTGATTCATCGGGGATGAATCAGAGGTGTGTGAACATGTCCTACTGTGTGTGAGCTAAGTGTGTGAACACGATTTGGTAAAGGTAGCGGTGAGAGGCCATGTAGGAGTACATGGTGGGTTGTCTCATTGCAGCCGTCCTCAGGAACTAAGTTCTGTGTTTGTGATCCATGATCAGTTACTACCACACATTGGGCTCCGGGCGCTCCAAGCCCTCTCGACTTATTAATCAACTTGATCTCTGTCCAGGAGTTGCAACTAGTTTCTGGTGTTTGTAGGTAGTGTTAGTAGTCTACCAAGTGGCACCCGGTACAGGTGGGCTTGGGACAGACTAGGCACAGTGGCACGGTGTACCAAGCGTAGATCCACCCGTCGAGGTGGGCTTGGGAACCCTGATCACATCGTTTGGGGCCGTGAGCGACACCCCGGCCGGATCTCCTTGCGGATGGAACCCAAATAGGCGATAAACCTGGACTAGAGACTTGTTCGGTTAGTCAGGTCGTGGCCGACTCCCTCGCCCGGCTTCCGCTTGAAGGTTGCCGAGGTACATGACGTGTACTGGGCGATAAGTGGCGAGAGCGTGTGTGAAGAAGTACACCCCTGCAGGGTTATCATTATCTATTCGAATAGCCGGATTCCTCGGATATGGAAACTTGGACCCCTTGCATAGTTCATAGACAAGTGAAAGTGGATACTTTAAAATACGCAAGATAAGCGTGAGTGCTATGGATGGCGTTCTCGTAGGGAGACGGGAGCGGATCCATAGTGGTGTATTGATATGGTGAATATGTGGACTTGTGTGCGCCACCTCAAAAGAGTTACTTGCAGTCGTAGTTCAGGATAGCCACCGAGTCAAAGCTGGCTTGCTGCAGTTAAACCCCACCACCCCCTTTGTTGATAATGATGCATATGTAGTTAGATCTGATGTAAGTCTTGCTGGGTACATTTGTACTCACGTTGCTTAATTTATGTTTTTGCAGAGAGACTTCAGTCTCACTAGTAGTTCCACGTGGACTTCGACGTTTAGCTTGTTACCTCAGCTACGATCTTGTGCCCTCGGCAGGATCTGGTAGATAGTCAGGCTTTCAGCCTTTTTCATTTATAGATGTCTGTACTCAGACATGATAGCTTCCGCTTGTGTTTTGACTTGTATGCTCTGAATGTTGGGTCATGAGACCTATGTTTGTAATATCTCGCTCCTCGGAGCCTAATGAATAAATACTTGAGTTGTAGAGTCATGTTGTGATGCCATGTTGTATTTGCACATATCGAGCATATTGTGTGTATGTTATTGAAATGCTTGGTATGTGTGGGATCTGACTATCTAGTTGTTTATCTTTAGTAGCCTCTCTTACAGGGAAATGTCTCCTAGTGTTTCCACCGAGCCATGGTAGCTTGCTACTGCTCCGGAACACTTAGGCTGGCCGGCATGTGTCCTTCTTCGTTCCTGTGTCTGTCCCTTCGGGGAAATGTCACGCGATGAATACCAGACTGTTGTTAGCCCGCTACAGCCCGGTTCACCGGAGTCCTGCTAGCCCAGTGCTACAGCCTGGATTCACTCGCTGATGACCGACACGTTCGATGCTGGGTCATGGATGCCTGTCCCTGTAAGTTAGTGCCACTTTGGGTTCACGACTAGCCATGTCAGCCCGGGTTCTTTGTCATATGGATGCTAGCGACACTATCATATACATGAGCCAAAAGGCGCAAACGGTCCCGGGCCAGGTAAGGTGGCACCCGTGGGAATACCGTGCGTGAGGCCGCAAAGTGATATGATGTGTTACATGCTAGATCGGTGTGACTTAGGATCGGGGTCCTGACATCCTTATGGAAACTAAGGGATATTAAGGCCTCCTTTTAATAGAGAACCGGAACAAAGCATTAGCACATAGTGAATACATGAACTCCTCAAACTACGGTCATCACCGAGAAGTATCCCGATTATTGTCACTTCGGGGTTGTCGGATCATAACACATAATATGTGACTATAGACTTGCAAGATAGAATCAAGAACACACATATATTCATGAAAACATAATAGGTTCAGATCCGAAATCATGGCACTCGGGCCCTAGTGACAAGCATTAAGCATAGCAAAGTCATAGAAACATCAATCTCGGAACATAGTGGATACTAGGGATCAAACCCTAACAAAACTAACTTGATTACATGGTAAATCTCATCCAACCCATCACCGTCCAGCAAGCCTACGATGGAATTACTCACGCACGGCGGTGAGCATCATGAAATTGGTGATGGAGGATGGTTGATGATGACGACAGCGACAAATCCCCCTCTCCGGAGCCCCGAACGGACTCCAGATCAGCCCTCCCGAGAGAGATTAGGGCTTGGCGGCGGCTCCGTGTCGTAAAAGGCGATGAAACATTCTCCCTGATTTTTTTCTCCCCGAACGTGAATATATGGAGTTGGAGTTGAGGTCGGTGGAGGTCCAGGGGGCCCACGAGATAGGAGGTCGCGCCCTAGGGGGGCGCCCCCATGTCTCGTGGACAGGCTATGGGCCCCTGGCATTAATTCTTTTGCCAAAAATTCTTCTTAATTCCAAAAATTGCCTCCGTGGATTTCCAGGACATTCCGAGAACTTTTCTTTTCTACACATAAAACAACATCATGGTAGTTCTGCTGAAAACAGCGTCAGTCCGGGTTAGTTTCATTCAAATCATGCAAGTTAGAGTCCAAAACAAGGGGCAAAAGTGTTTGGAAAGTAGATACGTTGGAGACGTATCAGTAGACCCTTGGGGGATCAGCCCGGACATGTCCTTCCTCGGGATCAGGGGCACGTCCTCCCCCTCGCGCCTGGTGCCGGCCTCGTCGTTGTCAGGCAAGGAGCGGAGGGCCCTGGACCTGCGCCAGGGGGAAGTATCCCCCGTCCCCTCGAAGGTCGCCTCCGAGTCACACTCCTCGTCCTCGTCGCCGTCTCCCTCCTCTTCTCCGCTGGATTCACCGGAGGATAGGTTCACCGTCGCCATCACCGCCCGACCCTTAGGATCCTCCGCCGGCACCAGACCGACCCCGTCAAAGATGGGCATGGCGTCCACCACCAGCTCCTAGTCGTCGCGGAGGAACAAAGGGACCAGATCACCCACCAGGCCTGCCACTTCCTCTCCAACCAAGCAGCGCAGGGCCGCGGTCAGATCCTCGTTGCTCAGGGCGTCCAAGCTCAGGCGGAGGACGACATCCGCATCCGCGAGCCTCCATAGTGGGCGCGAGTGTGCCTGAAGAGGGGCCAGCCGGTGCAACAGAAACTCCCTCAGGAGCGAGGCCCCGGTCAGCTTCGCTGCCCTCAGACTGCCCGGCCTCAAGTCGGCGTTCATCTTCTCCAACACCCGTTTTGCCCGCCGATCATTGAGCTTCGTGCGGGACCACGCCTCAACGGCCTCGGGCTGCTTTGTCGGCAGCTCCAACGGGGGGTTGTGGCACCCAACATTCACCATGACCCACTTTCTCCAGAAGCCCTCGGCCCTTTTCCTGGCATTCGAGATGGCGTTGGACTTGGAGTACGCGACAAAACTCACGCATGCCGAGATATTGCCGCCGGAGACCCGGAGGGAGAAGAAGTGGCGCAGCAAGGCCACGGAGGGCGCTACCCCGACGTGCGCCTCGCAGTAGTAGGCGAATATCGACAAGAGGAGGATGGAGTTGGGGTGGATATGCAAAGCATGCAACTGATACTGGCGAAGGACGGCAAGGAAGAACTCAGAGAAGGGAGGAACCAGACCAGCGATGACGGTGTTCATGAAGAAGGGATATAAGGTGCTCCCCTTGTCCTCCGGCTGGGCAGAGCCAAGACGGAGCGCAGTCTCCCCCATCTCGTTGATCTGCGACGCCGCGATCCGGCGCGTGAGGGCGAGAATCTTCTCCGTCACGCTGGGAAAGAGCAGGGCCGGCGAGTACCAGGCCGATGCAGCCCCAGCCGGAGTCTTGCGGGGGGGCATAGTCCATTGGAGGAGACGGAATGCGGTAGATCTGGAGATTTTGGAGGCAGGAAGCCGAAGAGCAAGAAAGGGGATCTGGAGCAAGGAGAACGAGCGTAATGAGGTAAGGCTAACCCAGAGCCAGCCTTTTGTCAGTCGAGCAGTTGTCGAGGCAGTGTGGGGAAGCAGAGACGCCCACGTCCAATCAACTGCCATGCGACGCCCAAGGCCGCAGGCTGATGGGGCCCGCGGCGCTCCGCACTTGCCCCTTCGCTTCTTCGCTAAGCCAAGTCCAAGCGCGCCTTGGGCCCGGACGCTACTGTCGGCATTCTGGGAACGGGGGTCCCCAGACTTGCCTGCCTACGGCTTGCGGCGTGGATCAAGTGGTGGCCCAGTGCGGCCCATCTTCATCAGCACAAGACTCAAGACCCTCGCGAGGGGCCAAGCCTTGCGGGGCGGATGACGCAAGGCTTCCTCAGGGACGGCCTTGCCAGGCAGGCTTGCGAGGAGGCGGAGAGCAAGGAAGGGTACCTCGCGAGGTGCTCGTGACGCAAGCCATGACGATCGAGACCAGGCGGGCTCCGGCCTGCGCAATGTCCTTGTTTCCTCTTTAGTGCAAAGGGGGCCAGCACAGACATGGAGTACCGAGGCATCAGGCAAAGGTTGCCATTTCAGTGCAACGAGACCAAGGCCAGCGGAGCGGCAGGATGGAGGTCATCCTGGAGCCCAAGACAGCGTCATCGCCAGTGCTTTTGGCAGCCGAAGACCAACTTTAGTTAGGATAACTTGTACTGGATGTTCCCCTTCAAAATGGCCGTTGTTGGTGCCCTTCCCGCTGGATATTTGGGAAGAGGACCAGGGCCTCTATAAATAGGACTAGCCACCACAGAGTAGGGGATCCGATCGAGTGCTCATTCAGAGAGAGAGAGAGAGAGAGAGAGAGAGAGAGAGGCGGTCAAACTCACCCAAGCAGTTCATCGCACCAGCCCAAGAACACCTCTCGCGAGGCTGTTCTTCCCTTATACTATTCATCATCAGCCCCAGAGGCAATCCACCACACCACACACTGGAGTAGGGTATTACACCACAACGGTGGCCCGAACCAGTATAAATCTTGTGTCCCTCGCGTCGTTCATCATTTTCAGCTTAGATCTCACGAGGCGATCGGACGTAGATCGGTAGGGGAGAGATCTTCGCGCGCACCCCAGTGTTCGAACCTTAAGGGTCTGCCGGAACCCAACATCCGATAGTTAGGCTTATTGCAAAAGCAACATCAGGCCACGTACATATCAAGGCATACATGATGGATCCGATTGCCGAGGAATACGGAATCCTACTAATCCTGCTTCGCTCATCAGATGTCAACAAGTATAACCAATCACATCCGACCTGCACGGTTGCGAGCGGCCTCCAGCAAGGTGTGCCGACCACCAAGCATACTATGAAGCTGGTTAGGCGAACCTGTACAACGTGTCACACTTCTGTTCCCTTTGCCTCACGATATATGTTGTCGGGATCAAGGTGAGACTATCATCCTTGCGCTAGCCCGATCTCTTTCTCGTTCCAGTGATACCGGCCACAAACTGGATTATCTCATAATCCTTGTCGCATGGACATGCTTATCATGGTCGGATCATACGAGGGCCCAGCATATATCTCTCCTGATCGGAGGGGCAAATCCCATCTTGCTCGACCATGTCTCGCAGCATGGGACTGGACAAACCCGAAACCTGCCTTTGTAAGTACCCAGTCATGGAGTAGCATTTGGTCGGCGCAAAGCAAGTCTGTCACCATCTCGAGTACATGTGTCAGCTCAGATCTTAGGACGTAGAACGTATATTGTACTAGAGACTCACAGATGACATATCGCTATGTCTCATAGTTGGGTCTGTCCAACTTGGATCTTATCTTGACTCAGATTCAACTATGTCGAATCCGACCAGATCCTTCCGAGTCCATATTATCCGGTTAGGATCCAATGCTCCATGGATAGTGAGACCGTGCCATCCACCGTGTCATATGCTAGTCTAGTCCGACGTGTGCCCACACGTCACTTGCGAGTAGGGACAATTTAGGATGTATCATACAACACAAGATCTCACAGACAAGTCACGTACTTGCCAAGAAGTATCATTGATTACATCCAAGGACTATCTTCATTCATAAACACATAGGAAATATCATCATACATGATTGCCTCTAGGGCATATCTCCAATAGTCGTACCACCTCGGTAATAATGACCAATGAGTCGTCAAATCACATAGACCCAGCAGTAAGTTGGACGGAGAAAGCAACCACCACTCTTGAATCCCCTTCTCCCTTCAACGCAGGCGCCAGTGAGGGGCCGCGCCCGCTCTATCCGGGCATGAATGCGACACTGATTCTCTGGAGCGACGCTGACCGTTTCGGGCAGGAAGCACGCGCAGGCGATGGAGTGGCTTTGGGTGGGCCAGGCTGGTCAGGAGCGGGCGTGGTAGCTGTCCCGACCGGGTGCCCGGGAACGAGAGGATGCACCGATTCTCGTGGCTAAATCATACACTACACACCATCTCTCTATAGGAGTAGGTCAATGTGTCGATCTCTCTAACACACACACACACTGTTAAAACACACACACACACACACACAGACATACACACACACACACACAGGTTCATAGAATAGGAATATCGTGCGGTGGGAAGCCATAGGAAGTGAGATAAATGGAGTACGTACAAGAAGAGAAGAGGTGACAAATATTCCATCAAACCTGGACTGAGGGGAAAATCAGATTGTCGGTGTCAAAACCGGCGGATCTCGGGTAGGGGGTCCCGAACTGTGCGTCTAGGCGGATGGTAACAGGAGACAAGGGACACGATGTTTTACCCAGGTTCGGGCCCTCTTGATGGAGGTAAAACCCTACGTCCTGCTTGATTGATATTGATGATGTGGGTATTACAAGAGTAGATCTACCACGAGATCGAGGAGGCTAAACCCTAGAAGCTAGCCTATGGTATGATTGTTGTTCGTCCTATGGACTAAAGCCATCCGATTTATATAGACACCGGAGAGGGCTAGGGTTACATAGAGTCGGTTACAATAGTAGGAGATCTACATATTTGTGTCGCCAAGCTTGCCTTCCACGCCAAGGAAAGTCCCATCCGGACACGGGACGAAGTCTTCAATCTTGTATCTTCATAGTCTTGGAGTCCGGCCGATGATGATAGTTCGGCTATCCGGACACCCCCTAGTCCAGGACTCCCTCAGTAGCCCCCGAACCAGGCTTCAATGACGACGAGTCCGGCGCGTATGTTGTCTTCGGCGTTCGCAAGGCGGGTTCTCCTCCATGTTCCATGTGTTAGCCGAATAGTGTCCGGTTTCTTCATAAATGTTGCACTCCTTGGCTTCCACGTCCAATAATGACCCTCTTCCACGTGTTGCATGAATGCGAAAAGCCAGGGTATTTTTACATTTTACCCCCCTAGCTACGCGAATAAGGCGCCTATAAGAGAGGCGTGGATCCAGATCCGAATCACACCATCCTCCTTCCGCAAGTACTCATCGAAGCGCATCTGACAAGAATCCATTCCAACATGGATAGTCAACGCGGCTCCTCTTCTCGTGCTCCCAGTCCTCAGCCAGGATATTGGAGGAGATGCTCAGTCCCGCATAGCGAGTTAGTGACGCTCCAAGCAGAGGGATACCTTCCCCCAGCCTTTATGGTTCCGGTTCGAGCCGGACTGGCCACCTACAAGGGTGGGAAGCAGGCGGAGAGCATCCCCAATCCCTCCAAAGGAGAGCGGGTATGCTTCGTTCCTTACTTAATAAGGGGACTCGGATTTCCCATACATCCGTTTCTCCGTGGGCTCCTGGAGTTCTACGGACTCCAACTTCACCACCTCACACCTGCCTCCATTTTGCACATCGCGGGCTTTGTAGCTGTTTGCGAGCTGTTCTTGGGCATCGAGCCCCATTTTGCGTTGTGGAAGAGACTGTTTTGCCTCGTACCCCGTTCTCACGAGGGGTCGATATATCAAGTGGGCGGAGCCGAAATATGGCGCATTGCCGGGACCGGATATCTATCTGGAACCCCGAAGAAGGCGTCCGAAGACTGGCCTTCGGAGTGGTTCTATATGGAAGATGCCCTGCTGCCGGATCCAGTTCGGATCGGCCTCCCGGAGTTTAGCAACGCTCCTTTGAAGAAACGCCTGAGTTGGCGCTCGCGGAGCCCTCAACTGGAAGATGATAGGAGCGTCCATTATCTGATGGGACGGATACGGTTACTGGCCCATTCCGGATTAACCATGATTGGAGTCATGGCCACATGCATTATGCGAGGGGTGTAGCCGCTCCAATATAGGGGCTACCCCATGTGGGATTTCAACGGGGAGAATGACGCCACCCGTCATGGCCGCAAGGGGCCGGGATCGGCCGCTGATCTGGTGAAGATCATGTCCGGCTTGTACAAGGGGGAGAAGGAGGACTTCCTCCGCACGAGTCCATTGAATGGATTCTCCATGAATAACCCTCGGAGCTGGGTAAGCGGATGTTTATATATC
Source organism: Triticum dicoccoides (assembly GCF_002162155.2). Lineage (NCBI taxonomy): Eukaryota > Viridiplantae > Streptophyta > Magnoliopsida > Poales > Poaceae > Triticum > Triticum dicoccoides. Next base: position 341,033,171 of record NC_041385.1, read on the forward strand.
TGATCCGTGCTTTCAAAGATAAGTGTCTTACTTTATGATTTCGACGCAGGAACTGCGCCGGGATGTGGAGGGCATAGAAAGCCCAACTCCACAACCCGAGGATCCGGGAAGATCCCTTGATCCGGCCGCCGAAGAGGATCCGGACATAACGGTGGAATTGATTGACGGGGTGTTCCACCAGCTCAGCATAGACAATGCTCTAGTCGCCATTATGGCTGACTACCCCGGTTTATCCCCGGCTTCCCAGGTGAGTACGACCGAAGTCCTGACACCGTTACCTTTTTAATGCTTATTTCTGACCACCATGTAACGACGGTGCCTCGCAGGAGGTGCCTTTTTGGCGGGAAGCCGAGCCCGCGGCGACCGACCAACCAAGGTCAGTGCGGCCCAGCAGGCGGAAAAGGAGTGCGGCGCGAATCGAAACGTCGCCGCAAAGGTATGGCGCACCATTGTCCTTTAAGGGAAAGACTCCTGGGAGGTATATTAATGCTCGTGATTCTTCCAGGAGAAAGAGCGCTCGCCGGACTGAGTCCGGAGAGGTTGCCAACCAAGTCTCCGCCAGCCAAGCTCCAACGCCTGGTCCGGAGAGGGAGGCGAGCGCAAGGCGCGAGCCGGATGCTCCTCCAATGGAGGATGCCGACAGGTTGTCCGCCACCAGGTCTGAGGTGGAGAGCGCCATGAATCACAGGCGTCGTCGGACAGTTCTTCGTGACGCGTGTTTCTCCCCAGAGGCGCTGAATGCCTTTAATGCGGGAGACGCGCACCTCCGTGCTGCTCAAGATGGTTTAACCAGAGCCACGGAGCAGTATGTAAAAGACATACGGGTGAGGAATTTTAATAGTTATATATGCCAGTAGCCCCCGAGACTTAAAATAGTTAAACTAACTGATTTAAGGATCATTTGTTATGCAGGATCTAACAGAGAAGAATACCCACCTGTCCCAGGAGCTTCAAGAATGCAAGGCCCAACTTGAGGCTGCACTAGCCGCTGCCGGGGGAGCCACAGAGACCCCCTCTGGTAATTCATATTTCAAAAAGAGAAATAGTTTATGAAGTGCGGCGTGTGTATAGTCTGACAATAATATTGCAGAGGGTGCCGGACTAGATCCGGACAAGCAACATCTGCTGCGCCAGCTGAAGGCCGGCGAGAAGGTGCTTATGAGGGTGCGGCAGGAGAGGAACAAACTCCAAGATGCCAACACCCAGCTGGGCGAAGAACTAAAAGATGTTTGGGTCCAGCTGTCTAACTCCGTAAAGGAGAATCGATGAATTCGTCACGGCATTCATAGTAAGTGCTTGAGCAAACTCTTTTGAAAAGAAGAGTTCGGTGAGGAAGTCGATTGACAGAAATGTGTCTGTAGGTGTGCTCACAGGTCGTCCGATGGAGGAGATGCCTGGTTCCACGGGAGACCCTCTTCCCGAGCTACTGCAACTGCACGAACGTGTTCGGCAGGCGATGAGCGGCGTCGTTCAGGCCTTATGGCCTTCCGTCTCCCTACCCGAGGGTCTTGGAGGGATTGCTGAGAAGCTTCTGGGAGTACGGCGGCGTCTCCGTCTGTGGAAGATATCAGCCTGCTGTCAAGGCGCCAGGGAGGCCTGGGCCATGGTGAAGACGCGGTACCCGAAGTCTGATCCAAACCACATGGCCGAGGTCGGACCTGCGGGGACCGATGGGAAGGAGATCCCTATGAGCCTGATGTACGGCCAAGTAGAGTTGGCCGCGAAATATTCCCAACAGGACTGTAAATTAGACAGCCTGTTAGATGGGATTGAAGAGGAGTACAATCAGTCAGTTTGACGATGTAATTTAAAGTGACATGTAAAATGCCTTCTAGCCGGATTGTAGATCGTTTGTCTTTGCGGACCTTTTCGCTTCAACCTCGGGACCCAACAGTCCGGAGTGTGTCCGAATACCCTTACGGTTATAAAAAACCGGGGCATGCATGGAGACAAGGTGTAGGGGTCATAAGTGCTTTATCAGACAAGTGCCCAACTAGCTATGTTATATTACATGGTTAGTAAGAAACATCTTCCAGGGAGAATAGTTCCGTTAGGGGTTCCTTTCCCTGGGAGGCATGCCCTAAAGTGCATGACCGGACTGCGAAAAGAGCAGAAAAAGCATCTGGGGGCGGATAAATAAATAAGTAATAAATCATCTTTCAGGTCACTGACCAAATATTCCCTTAAGAACGCTAGCCTTCGGCTTCACCCAGTCTGAGGTACACATCTGGCTGACCCGGCAGTAACAATCGCAGAGGTGCTCCCTTTACCTCCTAGCCGAACAAACGGGAACGTAGGGGTAAGCACAGGAGCCAGGTAACCCGGCTTGGCCAAAACTTAAGTCATATCGATGCATATAATGGTGACTAAAAGGTACATGCGGAAGTATGACACATGTGTTGGGCATGAAGCCCATATAGATAAGCTTCTATGAAACAAGCCCCCAGGTATAACGAGTGCGAGTAGCACATCGAGTGAGTGCGAACAAAGCGCAGATCAGCCCTCAAGAGGCTTGTACTGAAAGAGGGAGGAAAAAGGAGGGAAAACAAAGACAGCAAAAAAATATGAAAGGTGGACGGAGGAAGGAGACGAACTCTGAGTCCGGCGCTAGGCGTAGAATCTTCCGAGACGGGCTGCGTTCCATGGGTTTGGCTCGAGTCGGTTGTTAGATGCGTTGCGTAGACAGTATGCACCGCCGGTAAGGACTTGGTCGATGATGAAGGGACCTTCCCACTTGGGCTTAAGTTTGTCCTTTTTCTTGTCCGGCAGGCGTAGAACTAGCTCGCCAACGTTGTAAGTTTTGGCCCGTACTTCTCTACTTTGATATCTTCGAGCCTGCTGCTGATAGAATGCGGAATGGGATTTTGCCACGTCGCGCTCCTCCTCTAAGGCGTCCAAACTGTCATGCCGATCCAACTCGGCTTCTCTTTCTTCGTACATGCGCACGCAAGGTGAGTCATGAATTATATCGCAGGGCAAAACTGCCTCGGCGCCGTATACCATAAAAAATGGTGAGAATCCGGTAGTGCGGTATGGCGTGGTCCGCAGCCCCCAGAGTATGGAGTCGAGCTCCTCTACCCAGTGCGTGTTAGATTCTATGAGGGACCGCACTAATCTGGGTTTAATGCCGCTCATGATTAGACCATTTGCTCGTTCCACTTGACCGTTAGTTTGAGGGTGGTAGACTGAAGCGTAGTCGAGCTTGATGCCCATGTTTTTGCACCAGAGTTTAACCTCGTTGGTCGTGAAATTCGTGCCGTTATCAGTGATGATGCTGTGGGGGCCGCCAAAACGGTGTACTACCCCGGATATGAAGTCTATCACAGGTCCGGATTCTGCCGTTTTAACTGGCTTGGCCTCTATCCATTTGGTGAATTTGTCCACCATGACCAATAAGTATTTGTGCTTGTGGGTTCCCCTTTAAGGGGTCCAACCATGTCAAGCCCCCAGACCGCGAACGGCCAAGTGATGGGTATAGTTTTGAGGGCGGTGGGTGGCATGTGGCTTTGATTAGCAAAGAGCTAGCAACCAACGCATCGTTAGACTAAGTCCTGAGCATCTGCCCGGGCTGTCGGCCAATAAAATCCTGTACGGAAAGCCTTGCCTACAAGGGCCCGGGCTGCAGCATGGTGCCCGCCGAGTCCGGCGTGAATTTCAGCCAGGAGATTTCGCCCTTCCTCTTCGGAGATACACCTTTGAAGGACTCCGGTTGTACTTTTCTTATAAAGTTCTCCCTCATGGACCTTGTAGGCTTTAGATCACCGAACTATGCAGCGGGCCTCATTTTGGTCTTCGGGAAGTTCCTGCCTGATTAAGTAGGCTAGGAATGGTTCCGTCCACGGGGTAATTACTGCCATTATTTCGTGGGCTGAAGGTGTTATTTCATTGGCTGAGCCACCGATTGTGTCAGAATGTTCTGTGTTGGGTGCTGCAGTTGGTTCCGGGTTGTTATTTCCGGGCTCCTCTTCCCATAATACGGATGGCTTAAAGAGCCGTTCCAGGAAGATGTTTGGAGGGACGGTGTCGCGTTTTGCGCTAATGCATGCCAACACGTCTGCTGCCTGGTTATTATCCCGGGCTACATGGTGGAATTCGAGTCCTTCAAACCGTGCTGACATTTTTAGGACGACGTTATGGTAGGCTGCCATTTTCGGATCCTTGGCGTCAAAGTCTCCATTTACTTGGGATATTGCGAGGTTTGAATCCCCGCGCACCTCTAGGCGTTTGATACCCATGGAGATTGCCATCCGGAGGCCATGTAGAAGGGCCTCGTATTCGGCTGCATTGTTGGAGTCCGTGTATATTATTTAAAGTACGTATTGGACTGTGTCTCCGGTTGGGGACGTCAACACGACGCCAGCCCCCAAGCCAGCCAACATTTTGGAGCCGTCGAAATGCATGATCCAATTGGAATATGCGTCGTACTCTTTAGGGAGTTCGGCTTCGGTCCATTCGGCGATGAAGTCAGCCAAAACTTGCGACATGATAGCTCACCGTGGTTTGTAGGTTATGTCAAACGGTAAGAGCTCAATGGCCCATTTGGCAATCCTGCCCGTCGCATCGCGATTATTTATAATATCGTTGAGAGGTACTTCGGAGGCCACCGTTATGGAACACTCTTGAAAGTAGTGTCGTAGCTTCTGGAATGACATGAACACCGCGTATGCTATCTTTTGATAATGTGGGTACCGGGACTTGCATGGAGTTAAGACAGTGGATACGTAGTACACTGGTTTTTGAAGAGGGAATTTTTGCCCTTCTGTTTCTCGTTCGACGACGAGTACGGCGCTGACAACTTGATGTGTTGCCGCGATATATAATAACATAGGTTCGCCCAAGTTGAGCGCGGCTAGGACCGGATTTGTTGCCAATATGGCCTTAATTTCTTCGAGTCCGGCCGTGGCAGCATCCGTCCATTCAAAGTGTTCGGTGCGCCGGAGGAGGCGATAGAGGGGCAGCGCCTTTTCTCCCAAACGGGAGATGAAGCGGCTTAGAGCCGCCACGCATCCCGTCAATTTTTGTATTTGTTTGAGGTCTTTTGGGATATCCAATTGTGACAGAGCCCGGATCTTGGCTGGGTTTGCTTCAATTCCTCTACCGGATACAATGAAGCCCAAGAGCTTTCCGGCTGGTACGCCGAAAACACGTTTTTCTGGGTTGAGCTTAATGTCGTATGCTCGGAGGTTGTCGAATGTAAGCCTCAAATTGTCTATTAGAGTTTCGACGTGTTTGGTCTTAACGACCACATCGTCTACGTACGCCTCCACTGTTTTGCCTATCTGGGTGGCCAGACATGTCTGGATCATGCGCTGATATGTTGCGCCGGCGTTTTTGAGTCCAAAGGGCATTGTGTTGAAGCAGAATGGTCCGTACGGAGTAATGAATGCCGTTGCGGCCTGGTCTTTTTCCGCCATCTTGATTTGATGGTATCCGGAGTATGCGTCGAGGAAGCACAATGAATCATGCCCTACGGTGGCGTCGATGATTTGGTCGATGCGAGGGAGAGGGAGAGGGTCCTTTGGACAGGCCTTGTTAAGGTCTTTGAAATCGACATGAAGGCGCCAGGATTTGTCCTTTTTTGGTACCATTACCAGGTTGGCTAGCCAATCCGGATGTTTTATATCTCTGATGAATCCGGCTTCTAAGAGTTTGGCTAGATCCTCTCCCATTGCATGTCTTTTGGGTTCGGAAAATCGCCCAAGAGCCTTTTTGACTGGCTTGAATCCTTTTAGGATATTTAGGTTGTGTTCTGCCAGCCTGCGTGGGATTCCTGGCATGTCTGAAGGGTGCCAGGCAAAAATGTCCCAATTTTCCCAAAGGAATTCTCGTAGTGCGGCTTCTACATCAGGATGTAATTGTGCCCCAATGGAGGCCGTCTTTGTAGGGTCCGTTGGATGAACCTGAAATTTGACTATTTCGTCTGCTGGTTTAAAAGAGGTGGACTTAGACCTCTTATCGAGTATCACATCGTCCCTATCCACCGTTGAGCGCAGCGCAGTGAGTTCCTCTGCCGCTAGGGCTTCGGATAGTGCCTCTAGGGCCTGTGCGGCTGTCTTATTTTCAGCGTGGAGTGCTATATCTGGATCACTGACAAGAGTGATTATTCCATTGGGCCCGGGCATTTTGAGCTTCATGTACCCGTAATGGGGTATAGCTTGGAAGATTGTGAATGCCTCTCGCCCTAACAAGGCGTGATATCCGCTGCCGAATGGGGCCACTTGGAACGTGACCTCTTTGGACCTGTAATTGTCCGGCGAGCCGAACACTACGTCTAGTGTGATTTTTCCTGTGCAGCGTACTTCTCGACTAGGGATTATTCCTCTGAAGGTTGTGCTGCTTCGCTCAATGCGGCTCCAGTCAATTTCCATTTTTTGGAGGGTTTCCTCATAGATGAGGTTTAATCCGCTGCCGCCATCCATGAGTACCTTGGTAAGACGAAAGCCGTCCACTACCGGACTGAGGACCAATGCGGCTGGTGCTCGAGCTGTTCGGAATTTAGGTTCGTCGCTGGCATTGAAGGTGATAGCCGTGTCGCTCCATGGATTTGTTGTTGCTACTTGGTAGACTTCGGCGAGGCTGCGGATTGTTCGTTTCCGCATGTTTTTTGATGCAAAAGTCTCGAAGACTGTCAATACCATACTGGTACTGTTCGGCTGGTTGCCCGAGGCTAGAAAGCCTTCGCCACTTTTGGCCACCTGCAGTAATATCCAACATGCTCGAAGGCTATGTGTTGGAGTGGCGCCCTCCGTACTGTGGATTTTACAGGGTCCGTCGAGCCATCCCTCCAGTACGGTTCCGTGCCCTTTAGGGGGGTTTTGCTTTTTGGTTTTTAACCCAGGTGCTTGAGTATGACGCACCCTTTTATTTCGAACTAGGGTTGTATTCAGGGTCGGATTGTCCCAAAACCTAGTTTCGGTTTTCTAGGCACTCTCCATCGCACAGTATTTTTGTACTATGGTCGCCAGATCAGCGAAGCGTGTAACTTCGCGATGACTTATGGCGTTCATGATTCCCTTGTCCGTGCAATTGTTGCAGAAAATTGAGATTGCACTTTCCTCATGGCAGTATTTTATCTTGTCCATGACCAGGAGGAATCTGGCCAAGTAGTGATGTACTGTTTCATCGGGCTCTTGCCGTATTTGAGATAGATCGCTTATGTTTGGGTGGGCGGGCGGAATTAAATTCATAACCCCGCCCGATCTGAGGCTCAAAGGCCGAGAAGTTTCCGGATTTGGAAGCTTGGATTGCTGGATGTTGTCCAACAAATCTGGTCCGATGCCTGACTTTAGGTTCAGTACTTGATTGACATCCGTCCCTCCGCGGGAATCCGGCATGAAGGGATCGGGAATCCAGACATAACTGGTCTTTAACAAAGGGGAAGAATCGCCGCGTTGTTCCTCTACCACGACAACATGGTGGGTAGCCTGGGGAGAGTTAATTTCTCTCAAATCGGTTTTAAGCCCAATCTGATCGTAGTCCGTGGCGACTCCCAGGGCGGCGATGCGATCCAAGAGCTCATTTACGGAGGAGAGCTCCATCGTATCTAGCTGCTCGGCGAATTCCGAGTTGACGTGAAGATCGCTTTTGATGACTCGAGAGGTCATTGTTGGAGCGGCGGCCGAACAGGCGGTCATAAGAAAACCGCCTAGCCGGATAGTTTGGCCGGGGGCCAAAGCTCCCTTGACGACGGCGCCGTCTTTAAAGATGGGAAAAGGCATCCCTCCTGATTGCGATGGCATAGAGGAACTCTCAATGAAAGCACCAATGTCGGTGTCAAAACCGGCGGATCTCGGGTAGGGGGTCCCGAACTGTGTGTCTAGGCGGATGGTAACAGGAGACAAGGGACACGATGTTTTACCCAGGTTCGGGTCCTCTTGATGGAGGTAAAACCCTACGTCCTGCTTGATTGATATTGATGATGTGGGTATTACAAGAGTAGATCTACCATGAGATCAAGGAGGCTAAACCCTAGAAGCTAGCCTATGGTATGATTGTTGTTCGTCCTACGGACTAAAGCCATCCGGTTTATATAGACACCAGAGAGGGCTAGGGTTACATAGAGTCGGTTACAATAGTAGGAGATCTACATATTCGTGTCGCCAAGCTTGCCTTCCACGCCAAGGAAAGTCCCATCCGGACACGGGACGAAGTCTTCAATCTTGTATCTTCATAGTCTTGGAGTCCGGCCGATGATGATAGTTCGGCTATCCGGACACCCCCTAGTCCAGGACTCCCTCACAGATATTCCCAAAATGTTTAGGCATCGTACATTAACTTTGCATCTCAATCCCCTCCTAGGCTCGTTGCTAGCAAGCGTTGTTACTTACTCTGCCTTGTTATCTCCCCTGAAAACCCAATGCATGGAGCGCAACTACGCGTTGACCAGTCAAGGAATCAAAGTTGGCTTGCATGCGAGTTAATATGTGGACCTGCATGCTAGCTAAAATCGCATCTCTTAATGGTTATGATTAATTGTTGTGTTTAGAGACATAAATCAGGGCTTTGATTGGAGGAAGGACCGGTTAAGTTTCTCCTTCTCCTCCAATCTGCTTGCACCTTGGTCCCGCTGCACCCTCTAACATGACTTACACCTAGACGGAGGGAGTAGTACGAGATACGGTGGCACACTGACTTAGGTCGAATACAAGTGCCCAAAATTATTGGAAGAGAGCAAAGTGTACCAGCTAAATAATTAAAATTGAATTTCTCAATTTTTTCTGAAACAGAGGCAAAAGATTTGCTTCATCCACTAAATAAGAGGAGAATAGAGTTTCATAGTTTGCAAGTGACCCTACAAATAAACAGCATGTCGATTACTCTCAATACGCCCTAGTTTCTTAGCAGCCGCCGTAACCCTTAGTACATACGGAGGCACACTGACTTAGGCCGAATACAAGTGCCCAAAATATTTAAAATTGGAGGATGGTGCAGCCCACCTTCCCCATATTTTGACCGTGTGTGGTTCAGTAGTTGTTCATTTCGGAGGGTCGTGTACCACACGTGAACATTAGTAAGCACGACCAGGAGGCGTGCAACATGAATTGCGAGTTGACTCCTTCGAAGCGTTAAATTTTCTTCACATATTAGCATTGTCCCTAGTATTTTTCTTCACTACGTTAAATAAAGAGTTCAGTTTCATGCACAATTTTGGAACGATTTTTATGGAGAGAAAAAGAAAACCACTCCATCTATATACATTGCAGCCTCGGCGCATGTTTCTAGGGTTTGCTTGCTTCACACTCTCTCTCCACTATATATATACACGCTGGAGCCTCAGCGCTTGTACTTGCTCTCTTCACACTTTCTCACCCTCTGCAGATCTAAACAAGACTTCGTTGGCCTCTCTCTCTCTCTCTCTCTCCCTCATTGCTGGTCAAAGAGCTGGTAGGATCCGTCCGCCGGGAAGGGAAGGAGGCTTAACATTGTCGCCGTCAGCGAGGAAGGGAATCCACTACCGGCACAGTTGTTCTCTTTCACTCAGCGGCGGCGCGGGAGGGCCTCCGACCCCTTCTTCCTTGCTACCATACATAGTGTGGGCAGATCGGCCTCCGGCCGCCCACTGAGCCACACCCCGAGAACCTTAAGGTATAATTTACTTATTCCACATGCATTGCTCTAGCTGCATGTGGGCTCTTTCCGCTTCTGCACTCGAATCTAGGTGTTGGATCAAACAGGAAAGTAGTGGGGAAAGTTGTATAGCATGAATCTAGGACGTGGTTCAACGAGGAAAGGAAGGGGGAAAGTAGTACAGACTGGCTCTCCAGCACCTACGTTGGTCAAAAAAGGAAGACAATGACAAATGCAGTATGCACATCTGTAACAAACTGATCTTTCTGTTTTGGGGGACAAGGCTGTAGAGTTTGAGCAGGACTAGATTTGCTGCCCTCACATAGGGAAAGCCACAATTAAAAGCAAATTACATGTTTAACGAATTTTATTATTAATATAATCTCTCTGTTAATATGAAACAATGCCACTGTTTGAGAAATGTTATTGTCTTGCTTTCTTTCCCATTTAGATAAGTTAGATGCTTGTTTTTGTGGGCTTTTGTGTCATCCACTGTTATTGACTAGTAGTTGTTTCCTTTGCACCTCTGTGTAAACAGGGTTATCTACTTCACCTTGTTGCTATTGTGACATTTTCTTGCACTGCACAAAACACTTTTGTTGTAAGAGTGTTTTGTGCAGTTCAACCAAAATGTCACACCGACAACGTTGCTTGATTGCTTGATCTTAGTGGAACTTCACAAGAGGAGATCTGACTTCCTATCCGTGTTGGCAAATTCGTTTTAGATCTTCTTCTTGTAAGTTGTTTGAATTCCGTGTCATGAGAGGTTAGTACTAGCCTTCTTTCACATGATTGTGTAGTGTGCTTTCATATGTTGTGCTACTTATACGGTAATGTTGCTTGATTTTAGTGAACTGCACAAATGGAGACAAGACTTCCAATCTGTATGTGTGCCGTAATATCCCATTGAGGTAAGATAATGATATTTCACAATTGTTGGCCTGTATTTTCCTACTGTCATCAGAAAATTAATGTCATTGTTTAGTGCTATACTTGTGCTCCCTAATTGACATGCCAAATCTTACATTGAAGGCGAAGCTTTTCTGTTCTTGAACCAAGTGATGAAGGGGAATAACAATCTGAAGAAAAACAAAAATCAACTCCCGGTGCTATAATGAAGCACTGGAACTGTGATGACACAAGTAATGATCTAGTTTTGCATCTTAATTTATTGCTATGGATGGAACAAGCAATTGTTTTGCCACTGGTTTGATGCCACTCTTAATGTAATATGTAATTATCTCTACTTGTGCAAACAGGGATCTTCTTTGAAGATAACATATATTTTAGTGGAACTGCACAAGAAGATGTTGGAAACATTAAACTAATCGAGGAGTATATAGTAAACATCGCAACCATAGTAGATAACAACAGATGTTTCCCAAGAATTGCTTCATCTGTATGCTCTACACAATAAGCCTCCTAACAAAGGTTGGTACCGGCCCATGGATTTCATCCATATGATTGAGCTTTGTCATCTCTATTGGTGTTGTGCTACTATTTAGCTACTGTTATGAAGTGCTTCATCTGTGTTGTTTTAAATATTTCCTTTCCTTTTTTCGAGCATTGCACAAAAGGATCATCCTCCTCTGAAGAAGAATATGGAGTACGTGAAGTGCCTAGTTTCGATTATGCCAGGATGAAGAAGCCAAGCCTCTCTTTTTATCAGAAGGGAGCAGTTGAAGGATGGTTACATTATTGCCCACAAGAACAAACTAACTTTAGCTCAAAATGACTCACGGATCTCCATCTTTGTTGTTGTGATGGCCAATACAATGTTGTTTTAGGATTCCTTCCGGTGAGTTCCATTTTTTAAAATGTGTGCTTTGCATGGATCATGTAGGTTGCCTGTTTAAACTGTAAATTCATAGTACAGTTTGCTTTATACAAATCACTTTTTTGTATTTATGCAAACAGGGGTGCTCAGCTTGATTTCAATGGGAAGTGCACAAAATATTCACGAATATATCGAATATTCTTGAATCGTTCATTTCCACCACAAGAAAGGAGGTGTTGATATGTTCAAAGCATTACAACATATAAAGGCGAAATCATACAAGCTACGTGCGAATTTGGTTGATTTTGGTGGAACTGCACAAAAAGAATTGCTGGTTTATTTAGCACGAGGTGCCATGTCAATGTCCGAACTGATGGTAAACCCTGCCCATTCCACAATCATAGGTATTTGATATTTTGGAATGCGAAAAGCTTGTCAAAGTTTTCTCATTGATGTACGCGAAACAACACGCATTTGAGATTTTGGAATGGGACAACCTTGTCAAATTTTGCTCATTGATGTTAGCACGAAGACATGTGTTCGATATTTTCGAATGGGATGCCCTTTGCTGTCAGCACCATCGATCGATTTTTCTTTATTCTCTAGTTGCGAAGTAAATATTGGCTCTGACATGTGAATCGCTGAGATGCATAATCATCGATTGTTTTGAATGTTCTCTATGAATTGCCAGACCTGTGTGTTTGATTGCAATGTACAGGAACGCTAAAAAGCTGCTCAGACTTTTTGTACTTCCTTTGTTCCTTTTTACTTTGCATATTAGATTTCTTTCAAGTCAGTTGATATTACATTGTGAATGTTGATACTTTTTTCTATAATATTGGTCAAAGTAGAGATACTTTGACTTCACACAAAGCTTATATGCAGACTAAAAAGATCCGGAGGGAGTACGTGTAAAACTGCTGCAAACGAGGTGATCACCCTGGAAATAATGCTAGTACGTGTTGTTGTGTGAAAGTGCTACAAACGAGGTGATCACCCTGGGAATAATGCTAGTACGTATTGTTTTGCATGTTCATCCAATGCGAGTGATACAAGAATTTGAACTAATCGAACTAAATTCATTCATGCACGGCCGGATTTCATATAAACATGTCGGATTTCATTACATTTCATTACTAAAAAGGGGTGTGTTGGAGGTATAATTAATTAACCAAGGCTACCCACCCGTGTCCGGCTAAGCCGAGCACAAGCTTCTTCTCTAGCACAGCTCTCTGACTCCATGTTGCTGCCAAGAAGCTAATCGGCCGTCAATGGTCAACCCACCAAGCTTGGCTTCAACCGGAGGGTAGTAGCGGTGGCCTTACTTTGACCCGAGCGGCGGTGACCTACCGTATTCCACTCTTCCTTGTTTTTTGTGTGTCGCGGCCTCGTTGGCAGCGGGGCGGGGCCTCGACAGAGCCGACGATGTCCTCTATCTCGTTGCCGGTGGGGCGGCGCCTCGGTGGAGCGAGGGAAATCCTCTCCCTCACTGTCGGTAGGGTGGGGCCTTAGCGGAGCCAGAGATGTCCTCTGCCTTGTTGTTGGCGGGGCGGGGCCTCGGCGGAAAAGGGCCTCACCGAAGCCGGTGAAGTCCTCCGCCTCGGTGCCGGCGGGGCGGGGCCTTGACGGAGCTAGCATTGTCCTCCGACTTGCCGTCGGTCTCGCCAAACAGCGCCTCGCCCGCTTCATCGTCCTCTGTGTAGGTGGCCGCAACCTCCGCCGGGCGCATGCGGTACCGCTAGCGCGTGTGGTGGCTCTCGCGGTCAGAGCGGTATGATTCGAGCAGCAACTCCTGCTCCGCCCGCTCCACAGTGATCTGCTCCTCCACTTGCAGGTGCTCCTGGAGGAGATGGTGGTTATAGGCGGCGTCGGCCTGCGCCTCCCGGAACTGCTCCTCACGCTTCTGCCTCACTGTGTCCATGTATTGGGCACGGGCTCGCCGATGGTCTTGCTGCAATGAACCCACGACGATGGCGCGGAGGAGGGGGTTGGCGCTGGATCGTCGACTACCACATTCTCCATTGGGACGTCATCATCCTTCGGCTTCCTGCCGGCCAGCCAGTCGGTAGCAATGGCTGCCAGCTCCCTCTAGTCTGCCGTACGCCCGTCCCGAAGAGTGCTGGAGCGCGATGAAGCCATGGTGGGCAGTAGTGTTGTGGACAGGATAAAGGGAACGGAGGCGGATGGCTGTAGCTATGATCGGCGCAATAGTTTATATAGAAATGATGGGCGGTAGAGGGACGGACGGGTGGCGCCGGAGGAGACGCCTCAGCAACAACATATAATTAATGTTGGCGGCAGACGGACGGATGGACGACACTTGTGTCATTTGAACACTGAGCAATCGCCTGCACCGGGAAGCGGCGCTGGCTGTTTTGGACGAAAAGTGCGCACGGGCAAGGGAGGCGGTCTGGGTGGGCCAGGGCGGTCAGGCTCGTGCTTGGCAGCGGTCCGGTCCAGCAGCTGGACATGCTGGCTTACTCGCCGAGCTGAGCGACGACAATCAGACGATGGACGTGGCTTTAGACCAAGAACCAGCGGCACCACCCAAGCCGGTTCATGCCATGTTCACCATAGAGAAGGTGCGGCCACACATCGATGCCCTAATGGCGAAAGAGCTACCAGTACAAGAGGACCTGTGCTACAACCTTCGTCTCCTCAATGAGCACCGACTCGCGGAAGGACGAATCGCCGTCGAACAAGCGAACGACAATGCCATCATGGACATGTGCCCTATGATCCTGGCTTCCTGAATGACCAACAGGCGCTGTATTAGACCATCCGTAGGGTCCGTTGATACGTCTCCAACGTATCTACTTTTCCAAACACTTTTGCCATTGTTTTGGACTCTAACTTGCATGATTTGAATGAAACTAACCTGGACTTATGTTGTTTTCAGCAGAACTGCCGTGATGTTGTTTTATGTGTAGAAAACAAAAGTTCTCGAAATGTCCTGAAAATCCACGGAGGCACTTTTTGGAAAATATAAAAAATACTGGCAAAAGAATCAAGACCAGGGCCCCACACCCTGTCCACGAGGGTGGGGGCGCACCCCCTCCCCGTGGGCGCGCCCCCTGTCTCGTGCGCCCCCTGAGGCTCCACCGACCTCAACTCCAACTCCATATATTCCGTCTCGCGGAGAAAAAAATCAGAGAGAAAGTTTCATCGTGTTTAACAATACAGAGCCGCCGCTAAGCCCAAATCTCTCTCGGGAGGACTGATCTGGAGTCCGTTCGGGGCTCTGGAGAGGGGGATTCGTCGCCGTCATCATCATCAACCATCCTCCATCACCAATTTCATGATGCTCACCGCCGTGCGTGAGTAATTCCATCGTAGGCTTGCTGGACGGTGATGGGTTGGATGAGATTTACCATGTAATCAAGTTAGTTTTGTTAGGGTTTGATCCCTAGTATCCACTATGTTCTGAGATTGATGTTGCTATGACTTTGCTATGCTTAATGCTTGTCACTAGGGCCTGAGTGACATGATTTCAGATCTGAACCTATTATGTTTTCATGAATATATGTGTGTTCTTGATCCTATCTTGCAAGTCTATAGTCACCTATTATGTGTTATGATCCGACAACCCCGAAGTGACAATAATCGGGATACTTCTCGGTGATGACCGTAGTTTGAGGAGTTCATGTATTCACTATGTGCTAATGCTTTGTTCCGGTTCTCTATTAAAAGGAGGCCTTAATATCCCTTTGTTTCCGCTAGGACCCCGCTGCCACGGGAGGGTAGGACAAAAGATGTCATGCAAGTTCTTTTCCATAAGCACGTATGACTATTTACGGAATACATGCCTACATTACATTGATGAACTGGAGCTAGTTCTGTGTCACCCTATGTTATAACTATTACATGAGGAATCGCATTCGGCATAATTATCCATCATTGATCCATTGCCTACGAGCTTTTCACATATTGTTCTTCGCTTATTTACTTTTCATTTGCTATTGTTACAATCACTACAAAACCCAAAAATATTACTTTTGCTATCATTACCTTTATTATCATACCACTTTTGCTACTAAATACTTTGCTGCGGATACTAAGTTATCTAGGTGTGGTTGAATTGAAAACTCAACTGCTAATACTCAAGAAATTTCTTTGGCTCCCCTTGTGTCTAATTCATAAATTTGGGTTGAATACTTTACCCTCGAAAGCTGTTGCGATCCCCTACACGTGTGGGTTATCAAGACTAATTTCTGGCGCCGTTGCCGGGGAGCATAGCTCTATTCTTTGAGTCACTTGGGATTTATATCTGTTGATCACTATGAAGAACTTGAAAGACGCGAAAACTACGATCTATCCCTCAACTACGAGGGGAGGTAAGGAACTGCCATCTAGCTCTGCACTATATTCTCCTTCTATTTTGAGTAAGTTTGCGACACCTAAACCTGCTACTGCTATGAATTCTGATATGTCGCATGTTATTGATGATGCCACTTCTGCTATGCATGATACTTATGATGAAACTACTTCTGTGCGTGATACTACTTTGCCATTAGGTGAACTTCTTGATGAACAACTTGCTAAGGCTAGAGAGAACGAAATTATTGAAGATGCTATTATTGATGATAGTGATGATGAAGGTTCTCCTAATGATTATGAATTGCCTGTTGTTCCTGAGGGTTATGTTATGAATGAAGAAGCTGCTAGAGCTATCTTTGCTTGCAATGATAGATATGATCTTAAGAATTATTAGCTAAATGGAAGCAGCAGTCTCTTAATGCTAGAATGAAACCTGACCCTGCTTTTGCTACTTCACCTATCTTTGTTACTGATAAGGATTATGAATTCTCTGTTGATCCTGAAATTATTACTTTAGTTGAATCTGATCCTTTTTATGGCCTTGAATCTGAAACTGTTGTGGCACATCTTACCAAGTTGAATGATATAGCTACCCTGTTTACTCATGATGATAAATCTTGCTATTATTATATCCTTAATATATTTCCGTTCTCATTAAAGGGTGATGCACTTGGTATAATTCTCTTGCTCATGGTTGTGTGCGTAGTCCCCAGGATGTGATTTATTACTTCTCTGCTAAATATTTCCCTGATCATAAGAAACAAGCTGCCTTGCGGGAAATATATAATTTTGTGCAAATCAAAGAAGAGAGTCTCCCACAAGCTTGGGGGAGGCTTCTCCGATTACTTAATGCTTTGCCTGATCATCCTCTTAAAAAAATGAAATACTTGATATCTTTTATAATGGACTAACCGATGCTTCCAAGGACTACTTGGATAGTTGTGCTGGTTGTGTCTTCAGGGAAAGAACAGTCGACGAAGCTGAATTACTATTGAATAATATGTTGACTAATGAAAATAATTGGACTCTTCCTGAGTCAATTCCTGAACCAATTGAGCCAACTCCCGAGCCTATTCCTAAACCCACTCCGAAGAAGAGAGGTGTTTTATTTCTCAGTCATGAAGATATGCAAGAGGCGAAGAAATTAATGAAAGAAAAGGTATTAAAGCTGAAGATGTTAAGAATTTACCACCTATTGAAGAAATACATGGTCTTAATATACCGCCTGTTGAAGAACCACATTGTCTTGATAACCCGACGCAGGTAGTAATGGTAAATTCTCTCTATAGATATGATAAAGTTGAAATCCCCTGTACTAAATTTCATAGCCCATGCTTAGATGAATTTGATGACTTTAAGACTAGACAAGAAAGTTTTAATGCTTATGTTGGTAGAGAGTTAAAGAATAATGCTTTCGAGATAGGACGTGTGAGCGATAATATGGCTAGAGTTAAAGGTGAACTCAAACTCATTAGCAAATATGCTTCTATGGTTGCTACTCAAGGTGAGCAAGTACTTAAAGCTCAAAATGATTTTCTTGATGAATTAAATAATAAAAATGACTTTGCTGTTAGAGTGGCTACTAGAACTGGTAGAATGACTCAAGAACCTTTGTATCCTGAAGGCCACCCTAAGAGAATCGAGCAAGACTCTCAGAGAAATAATTTAGAGGCACCTAGTTCTTCTAAAAAGAAGAAAAAGAAAAACGATAGGACTTTGCATGCTTCTAGTGAACCTACGGTAGACACACCTGAGAATCCCAATGATATTTCTATTTCTGATGCTGAAACTCAATCAGGTGATGAACATGAACCTAGTGATAATGTTAATGATAATGTTCATGTTGATGCTCAACCTAGCAAAAACAATGACGTAGAGATGAACCTGATGTTGATCTTGATAACCCACAATCAAAGAATCAACGTTATGATAAGAGAGATTTTGTTGCTAGGAAGCACGGTGAAGAAAGAGAACCATGGGTTCAGAAACCCATGCCCTTTCCTCCTAAGCCATCCAAGACAAAGGATGATGAGGATTTTGAGCGCTTTGCTGAAATGATTAGACCTATTTTCTTACGTATGCGCTTAACTGATATGCTTAAAGTAAATCCTTATGCTAAGTATATGAAGGATATCATTACAAATAAAAGAAAGATACTGGAAGCTGAAATTTCCACCATGCTTGCTAATTATACTTTTAAGGGTGGAATACCAAAGAAACTTGGAGATCCGGGGGTACCAACTATAGCATGCTCCACTAAAAGAAATTGTGTTAGAACTACTTTATGTGATCTTGGAGCCGGTGTTAGTGTTATGCCTCTCTCTTTATATCGTAGACTTGAATTGAATAAGTTGACACCTACTGAAATATCTTTGCAAATGGCTGATAAATCAACTGCTATACATGTCGGTATTTGTGAGGATGTGCCTGTCGTGGTTGCAAATGTCACTATTTTAATGGTCTTTGTTATTCTTGATATCCCCGAGGATGATAGTATGTCGATTATCCTTGGTAGACCTTTTTTGAATACTGTAGGGGATGTTGTTGATTGCAAAAAAGGCAATGTCACTTTTCATGTTAATGGTAATGAGCATACGGTACATTTTCCGAGGAAACAATCTCAAGTT
Source organism: Triticum dicoccoides (assembly GCF_002162155.2). Taxonomy (NCBI): domain Eukaryota; kingdom Viridiplantae; phylum Streptophyta; class Magnoliopsida; order Poales; family Poaceae; genus Triticum; species Triticum dicoccoides. Next base: position 341,051,459 of record NC_041385.1, read on the forward strand.
CATAGCATCAATTCTATTAGAAAAGTTCCAACTATCATTATTGGAGGTTTTGAATTTCCTCTTCCTACTGTCAAGAAAAAATATGATATTTTTATTGTTGGGGATGTTCATATCCCCGTTGAGGTAACTTAGTGTTCTTCGAATTTCTCCGTTCCGTGTTATTCGGAATGAGTTTGTTAACAAGACTTGATCAATCTTGTTAGTGGATTCATTTTGATGATCACGAGATGGATGAAACTAGAAGGCACAACCTTCTGTACCCTCTTTTTACTTTCTGTTATTTAGAATAAATAAAGCAAAAATATTATTATCTGTCTGTTTTCTGAATTATCCGTGGAATAAAAAATATCCCGACAATAAAAGTGCTCCAAATGCCCTGCAAATTTAGTATGATTTTTTATAGAATATTTGAGGATTTTAGGCACTGAAATCACGGCAGGAGGGGCAAGCACCAGGCCACGAGAGTGGAGGGCGCGCCCACCTACCCCTGGAGGCGCCCCCTGTCTTGTGGGCCCCTGGTAGCCCCCCTCCACTTATGCCAGCACCCACACACTCCATCTTGTACCCCAAAAAATCCCCATCCAGCTCAAGCACGAGTTCTAGCTCATTTTGCTGCGATTTTCGATCTCCTTGCTCAAAGCTCCATTCACAAAAGTGCTTTGGGAGAATGTTGCTTGGTATGTGACTCCTCCATTGGTCCAATTAGTTTTTGTTCTAGTGCTTTATTCATTGCAAATTTTTGCTGCATAGGTGACCATGTTCTTGAGCTTGCATGTTAAATTTATGAGGTCCCAAGCAATTCTAATGCATGATATAGGCTCTAGGCACTTGTAGGAGTAGTTGCTACCAATCTTGTTTAGTTTTATTCACTTTTATTTTGAAGTTACTAAAATTTCAGAAATTTTTCAGAAAAAGAATTTTGTCTAGGAGAATGTACCAAGGTGGTTCCTCGGTAAAGAAAGGACCCAGGATTGCTATACGTGAGCAAGATGTTGAATTACCGAGGGACGCGGATGTATGAGCTTGTGAGTGGCCATCCGACGATTTCATGGTCGAAGTAGGCTTTAAGGAGGAATTTGACGCATATGTGCGTAATGCTGAGCTGGAGGACTTCTTACAAGATAAGTGTCCTCAGTACTATCAATTGATTGATTCCTTTGTGCGGAGGTTTAAATATAACTGTACGCGTAATTCTCCTAGTGTCCTATTTGATATTTATGATACATCCTATACCATGGACTCAGAGGATTTTACAACTGCTTGCAAACTTCCGCAGTGGGGTAATATTAATGATCCTCATAAACCTGAATTTAGAGATTTCTGTGCTAGTATTACTATGGCAGAATCTAGGGACATAGCACAAGCTACTATAGGGAGCATTCATTTTCCTGCTATAAATTATTTTGCTCTCTTCATTGGTAGATGCATTAATGGTAAGGATGAAGCATGTCATATGTGTGTCCCTGATCTTTGTGTCCTCAAGAGTGATGTGTTGGGTTATAAAGGTTATAACTTGGGGGCAATAGTTGCATGTAGGTTGCAGAATAATAGTAGAACTGGAGATTTATTTGGAGGAATTTATGCAACACGTGTGGCTAATTATCTTGGTATAGCCCCACAAGAAGGGGATATGATGATACCTCCTGCTTATTTAGATTATGACGCTATGGTCAATCATCAGTTTCTTAGGAGGAATGAACAATTCCTCCATTATCAACTAATCTATGACAGACGCAACATCGTCCATGTTACTCTTCCTGCTCCTCTCCTTTTTGATTATCAGGCCAAAGGAAGATATGTTGTTACCAGGGAGGAAGCAGCTGAACACGAGGGGAGAGCGGAGGCAGCTCGCCAACATGCCGCAGCTCAGGAGGCGGTTGCTTTTGCATCTCAGTACGACCCCAGCTACAACTACGGATATCAGCCAGGCGGTCGTTGGTACTAGACCAACTTAGGCCAAAAGCCTAAGCTTGGGGGAGTACGTATTTCTCACCGACTTTACATTCATCTTCACACACTAGTCGTCGATGCTCATACTCTTTCACTGTATTATCCATGCTAGTTTAAATTTCCTTTTTCTCGCTTTCTTCTTGTGTGTTTGATAAACCTTAAGAAAAACCAAAAAAATTAGTTAGTTTAATTTCCATGCTTGTAGTAGATTTAAAATGAAAACCCAAAAAGATTTCTTGTTCTTCTTCTTACTTGTTGGGAGCTTTCCCATGTAAATAGTTTTATTTTCTTTTCTTTCCTTTGGGGGTCGAGAAGACTATATTGAAAATGTTTAGTGGCTCTCATATGCATGATTGTTTATTTAACTTAGAGCCCATATTACCTGTCTTCTCTCTTGAAGTTGAATGCTTGCAGATTCCAGCTTAGTCCAATGCACGTGCACTATTATTATTATACACATCGTTCGCTCGTGCAAGTGAAAGGCAATAATGACGATATATGATGGAATTATTGAGATGAGAAAAGCTGTTATGAACTCGACCTCTCTTGTTTTTGTAAATATGATGAGTTCATCGTTTCTGATTCAGCTTATTATGAAGTAAACATATTTGCAATGACATTTAGAGATTATAGTTGCTTGTGCCATGCTTGATTAGCTATGAGTTATAATGGTTTACCTTGCGTGCCAACATGCTATTAGAATGATTATGATGTGGTATGATGGGATGGTATCCTCCTTTGAATAAATTGATTGACTCGACTTGGCACATGTTCACGCATGTAGTTGAAACAAATCGACATAGCCTTCATGATATTTATGTTCATGGTAGATTATATCCTACTCATGCTTCTACTCGGTGTAAATTAATTTTAATGCATGTTTATGACTGTTGTCGCTCTCTCAGTTGGTCGCTTCCTAGCCTTTTGCTAGCCTTCACCTGTACTAAGCGGGAATACTGCTTGTGCATCCAAACTCCATAGACCCCAAAGTTGTTCCATATGAGTCCACCATACCGTCCTATATGCGGTATTTACCTGCCGTCCCAAGTAAATTTGTATGTGCCAAACTCCAAACTTTCAAATGAAATTCTGTTTTGTATGCTCGAGCAGCTCATGTTACAACTAGGGCTGCCTATATATTCCATGCTAGGTGGGTTATTCTCAAGAGGAGTGGACTCCGCTCCTCATTCACGAGAAAGGGCCGGTAACCGGGATGCCCGGTCCCATGATCCAAAAAGATCAAAGCAAATCAAAATAGTTAAACAAAACTCCCCAAGGGCGGTTGTTAGTTGGAGGCACCCGTTGTTTCGAGCAAGCCATGGATTGATGCTTGTTGGTGGTTGGGGGAGTATAAACCTTTACCATTCTGTTTGGGAACTGCCTATAATGCATGTAGTATGGAAGATACAGCCATCTCATAGTTGTTGCGTTAACAGCAAAATTATGTCGCTCAAAATGTTATTCAATCTCTATTTTAAAATCGAGCTCTGGCACCTCTACAAATCCCTACTTCCCTATGCGAAGGGCCTATCTATTTACTTTTATGTTGAGCCATCACCCTTCTTATTAAAAAGCACCCGCTGGAGAGCACATTGTCATTTGCATTCATTACTATTGGTTTAAATTGGGTATGACTTGACTGGATCTCTTTTACCATGAATTACAGTGTCTAGTCAGTCCTTGATCTTTAAAGGTGCTCTGTATTTATGTTTTGCGGTCTCAGAAAGGGCTAGCGAGATACCATTTTGTTATATCATGTTATGATTATTTTGAGAAAGTGTTGTCATCCAAGTTTTATTATTATGGCTCGTTAGCTGATTATGCTATTGATATGAGTAATTGTGAGACCTAAGTGTTATTGTGAGTATGGTTAGTTCATAATATTTGCTGAAACCTGAATGATGGCTTTGCATGTTTACAATAACAAGAGCAAACAGAGTTTGTAAAAGTTTTTTTTATCACTTTCAGTTTATCAACTGAATTGCTTGAGGACAAGCAAAGGTTTAAGCTTGGGGGAGTTGATACGTCTCCAACGTATCTACTTTTCCAAACACTTTTGCCCTTGTTTTGGACTCTAACTTGCATGATTTGAATGAAACTAACCCGGACTGATGCTGTTTTCAGCAGAACTGCCATGATGTTGTTTTATGTGTAGAAAAGAAAAGTTCTCGGAATGTCCTGAAAATCCACGGAGGCACTTTTTGGAAAATATAAAAAATACTGGCGAAAGAATCAAGACCAGGGGGCCCACACCCTGTCCACGAGGGTGGGGGCGCGCCCCCTCCCACTGGGCGTGCCACCCTATCTCGTGGGCCCCCTGAGGCTCCGCCGACCTCAACTCCAACTCCATGTATTCCGTCTCGCGGAGAGAAAAATCAGAGAGAAAGTTTCATCACGTTTTACGATACGGAGCCGCCGCCAAGCCCTAATCTCTCTCGGGAGGGCTGATCTGGAGTCTGTTCGGGGCTCCGGAGAGGGGGATTCATCGTCGTCGTCATCATCAACCATCCTCCATCACCAATTTCATGATGCTCACCGCCGTGCGTGAGTAATTCCATCATAGGCTTGCTGGACGGTGATGGGTTGGATGAGATTTACCATGTAATCAAGTTAGTTTTTTTAGGGTTTGATCCCTAGTATCCACTATGTTCTGAGATTGATGTTGCTATGACTTTGCTATGCTTAATGCTTGTCACTAGGGCCCGAGTGCCATGATTTCAGATCTGAACCTATTATGTTTTCATGAATATATGTGTGTTCTTGCTCCTATCTTGCAAGTCTATAGTCACCTATTATGTGTTATGATGCGACAACCCCGAAGTGACAATAATCGGGATACTTCTCGGTGATGACCGTAGTTTGAGGAGTTCATGTATTCACTATGTGCTAATGCTTTGTTCCGGTTCTCTATTAAAAGGAGGCCTTAATATCCCTTAGTTTCTGCTAGGACCCCGCTGCCACGGGAGGATAGGACAAAAGATGTCATGCAGGTTCTTTTCCATAAGCACGTATGACAATTTACGGAATACATGCCTACATTACATTGATGAACTGGAGCTAGTTGTGTGTCACCCTATGTTATAACTATTACACGAGGAATCGCATCCGGCATAATTATCCATTGCCTATGAGCTTTTCACATATTGTTCTTCGCTTATTTACTTTTCCGTTGCTATTGTTACAATCACTACAAAACCGAAAAATATTACTTTTGCTATCATTACCTTTATTATCATACCACTTTTGCTACTAAATACTTTGCTGCAAATACTAAGTTATCTAGGTGTGGTTGAATTGACAACTCAACTGCTAATACTCAAGAATATTCGTTGGCTCCCCTTATGTCGAATCAATAAATTTGGGTTGAATACTTTACCCTCGAAAGCTGTTGCGATCCCCTACACTTGTGGGTTATCATCCATGAGGCCCTCTCCGTCATCCTTCGAGTTGTTGTGCTCGCCGTGGTGCCGCCGTCTCGCGTTGTCAACATGGTCAACGAACAAGAGGAATCCGGAGATGACTTTAATTGGAGAGGATGAAAGTGGATCCCACTAGGTCCATAGCCGCACCTACACAAGTGCCTCCTTATTAGTATATACAACTATAAATTGTTTGCTTCCTCCTGGTTTCCTGACATCACGGTCCCGCACCATTGTCAACCTATATAGTCAATAAACGAGAAAATTGCACAAGGAGCGGCTGACAGTGGGACCCAGCAGCTCGAGCAATATTTGTGTTTTGAGGTGTGAGCAGAGTTTTTCTTGAGCAATGTTTTGTTGTTGTTCAAAGGAGCTGGGTATCAACTAGTCGTGCTGTGCCCCGTCTGGCCCAGTCTATTATTTTATGTCGACCAAATATCCAGCCCAGATATTAATATTTAAATGTGAAAATGGCTAGCCTAGCTATTCTTTTTTTGCGGAATACCCAACCCAGGTCAACTTGTTATTCTCCGGGCCAAATTAGACTTGCCAAGAAAATGGGCTTTAAGAAATAATAAATTGGTTGAAATTAAAAAATTGGATGTAAATATAAAAAACGCACCGAACAGGTACATTCTTCTAAAAAGCTACATTTTTTAATTTCATTACCTGTTGCGCTTGCAAAATTTCGTTGGATTTTTACCTAATACAAATTTATTTTGAAATTATATTTAATCTGACTCTAAGTTTCGGGTTAAAAAATATTTCGGATCCCATCAAAATGTTGGAAATTTTGTTGAATTTTCTTTTGAGCGGTTGGCTGAAATTATTAACAAAGTCCTGGCTAGAAAATGGGCTGTAATTTTAACAAACAGTAAATGGGCTGAGTAAATTCCATTAGAATTAAAAAATGGGTTGTACATAACAAATCACAAATGGGCTATATGTTCTCAGGCACAGATGTGATGGTCACTTGTGGGCCTACTAAGTTGACACGTACACAAGGCTTTGCCAACTTATAGTCAACACACGATTCTATTAGCAGTGGCTGTTGGATGTCCATCTAACGGCTTTCGTGCTTCTTCAATCTCGGATATTCATGCTTCAGCCGCCCAAACCACCGCCGGCGGTACCGCCTCCCGTGGCCAGCTGTACTGCTACGCAGGCCTCACCAGCCCACCCTACTCACATCGCCGTCCAGGCCATTCCTCTACTCACCAACAACTCCTGTTATTCTCCGGTGACGACAGCCTCACACCGCAGCCGAACCAGTGAACCCTTGTACTCCCCTCCGTGTGGGCATCCGCTGTTATGTCTTCGTCGGCTCTGGGACATTCCCTTCCTAGGCCTCGCCATCATCCACCGTGTTGGTTCTCTGTCGCGGCGTGGTCAACTTTGTCAACAAATGACAGTCATCGGAAGAGGCATGAACGTGGAGTTGCTGACAGTAGGGACCCACATGGCCCATCGCCACACGCGAGCAAGTCCCTCCTTATTATGTGAAAACAAATGATTTCTCCCCCTAGCAGGTTTGAGCCACCAACTACATCATCGCATGTAGGGAAGTGTTTCCTTTATTACGTGGAGAAAAAGTTACCTCTCCCTGACAACTGGGACCCACCAGCTTTATTATGATCCATTTCACAAAAATATAGATTGTACCAAAGATGCTAAATTGTTTTCTTTTTATTCTAACTCGAAAAAGAAGAAATTAAAAACCCCAGGAAACATCTTCACACGCAAGGAAGTGCCTCCTTATTACGAGCAAAAAAATGACCCCCTGCTAGCTGGGACCCACCAGATTTGGAGGCTAGCTTGTGGGCCAACTAAGTTGACATGTACGGGCTTTGTCAACTTAGCCAAAACGATTCTAGCTGCACTGACCATTGGATGTTAAGTCAATGGTTGTGTCGCGTCTTCAACCTCTAGTCTTCTTGCTCCAGCCGCCCAAACATGCGTCCGCGGTACTGCCTGCTCCAGCCTCCCATGGCCGGCTGTGCTGCCGCGCAAGCCTCACGGACCGACCATACTACGACTGGCCAGACCTTCCCCCTCCATGGTCGATTCCCCCTTCGGCGTAGCGCCGGCAAAGGCTCCAAGATGGGATCTCGCAGATACAGAAGGTTACGGTGGTGGAAATTGTTTTTCGTTGGCTCCCTGGATGTTTTCGGGGTACGTGGGTATATATAGGAGGAAGAAGTAGGTCGGTGGCCGCCCGAGGGGCCCACGAGACAAGGGGGGCGCCCTGTAGGGGTGGGCGCGCCCCCCACCCTCGTGGCCACCTCGGCTGCTTCTTGGCTTGCACTCCAAGTCCTCTGGATCACGTTCGTTCCAAAAATCACGCTCCCGAAGGTTTCATTCCGTTTGGACTCCGTTTGATATTCCTTTACTTCGAAATACTGAAATAGGCAAAAAAACAGCAATACGGGCTGGGCCTCCGATTAGTAGGTTAGTCCCAAAAATGATATAAATGTGTAAAATAAAGCCCATAAACATCCAAAAGGGGTAATATAATAGCATGGAACAATCAAAAATTATAGATACGTTGGAGACGTATCAAGCATCCCCAAGCTTAATTCCTCCTCATCCTCGTGTAGGTAAATGATAAAAACAGAATTTTTGATGTGGAATGCTACCTAGCATGATTCTCAATGTAATTTTATTTATTGTGGCATGAATGTTCAGATCCAAATGATTCAAAATAAAAGTTCATATTGATAAAAGAAATAGTAACACTTCAAGAATACTAATCAAAGCAATCATGTCTTCTCAAAATAACATGGCTAAAGAAAGTTCATCCCTACAAAATCATATAGTTAGGCTATGCTTCATTTTCGTCGCACAAAAATGTTCCCAAATTCTACACACCCGATGACAAGCCAAGCAATTGTTTCGTACTTAAATAATCTCAAACTTTTTCAGCTTTCACGCAATACATGAGCGTGAGCCATGGATATAGCACTATGGGTGGAACAGAATATGATGATGGGGATTGTGTGGAGAAGACAAAAAAGGAGAAAGTCTCACATTGACGATTATAATCAACGGGATATGGAGATGCCCATCAATTGATGTCAACATGAGGAGTACGGATTGCCATGCAACGGATGCACTAGAGCTATAAGTGAATGAAAGCTCAACAAAAGAAAACTAGTGGGTGTTCATCCAACTTGCTTGCTCACAAAGACCTAGGGCATTTTGAGGAAGCCCATCGTAGGAATATACAAGCCAAGTTCTATAATGAAAAATTCTCACTAGTATATGAAAGTGACAACATATGAGACTCGCTATATGAAAAACATCATGCTACTTTGAAGCACAATATATGAGACTCGCTATATGAAGGACATGGTGCTACTCTGAAGCACAAGTGTGGAAAAAGAGATAGTAACATTGCCCCTTTTTATTTTTTATTTTTTTTCTTTTCTTTCTTTTTTTTCGGGCCTTTCTTTTTTTTATTTTGGCCTTTTTTGGGGGGACAATGCTCTAATAATGATGATCATCACACTTTTATTGATTTACAATATATGAATTACAACTCAAAACTAGAACAAGATATGACTCTATATGAATGCCTCTGGCGGTGTACCGGGATGGTGCAATGAATCAAGAGTGACATGTATGAAAAATTATGCATGGTGGCTTTGCCACAAATACGATGTCAACTACATGATCATGCAATGGCAATATGACAAAGGTAATGTGTGTCATGATGATAAACGGAATAGTGGAAAGTTGCATGGCAATATATCTCGGAATGGCTATGGAAATGCCATAATAGGTAGGTATGGTGGCTGTTTTGAGGAAGATATAAGGAGATTTATGTGTGATAGAGCGTATCGTATCACGGGGTTTGGATGCACCGGCGAAGTTTGCACCAACTCTCAAGGTGAGAAAGGGCAATGCGCGGTACCGAAGAGGCTAGCAATGGTGGAAAGGTAAAAGTGCGTATAATCCATCGACTCAACATTAGTCAAAAGAACTCATATACTTATGGCAAAAATTTAGAAGTCATCAAAAACCAAGCACTACATGCATGCTCCTAGAGGGATAGATTGCTAGGAAAATACCATCGCTCGTCCCCGACCGCCACTCATAAGGATGCACAATCCAAGTACACTTCATGTTTCAAATCTGTTACACAACTTTAACCATATGTGCATGCTACAGGACTTCCTAACTTCAACACAAGCATTCTTTAAATTCATAATCACCCAACTAGCATGACTTTAATATCACTACCTCCATATCTCAAAACAATTATCAAGTATCAAATTGATCATAGCATCCAATTCACTTCCTATGATAGTTTTTATTATACCCAACTTGGATGCCTACCATTCTAGGACCAATTTATAAGCATAGCAAATACCATGCTGTTCTAAAAGACTCTCAAAATAATATAAGTGAAGCATGAGAGACTAGCAATTTCTACAAAATTAAGCCACTGCCGTGCTCTAAAAGATATAAGTGAAGAACTAGAGCAAAAACTATCTAGCTCAAAAGATATAAGTGAAGTACATAGAGTATTCTAGCAAATTCTAATAAAGTGGGCTTCTCCCAAAAGGTGTGTACAACAAGGATGATTGTGGTAAACTAAAAACCAAAGACTAATATCATACACGACGCTCCAAGAAAAACACATATCATGTAACGAATAAAAATATAGCTCCAAGTAAAGTTACCAATGAACAAAGACGAAAGAGGGGATGCCTTCCGGGGGCATCCCCAAGTTTAGGCTTTTGGCTATTCTTGAATATATTGGGGTGCCATGGGCATCCCCAAGCTTAAGCTTTTTCCACTCCTTATTCCATAGTCCATCAAATCTTTACCCAAAACTTGAAAACTTCACAACACAAAACTCAACATGAAATATCATAAGCTCCGTTAGTGAAAGAAAACAAAACCACCACATAAGGTACTGTAATGAACTCATTATTTATTTATTTTGGTGTTAAACCTACTGTATTCCAAATTCTCTATGGTTCATACCACTTAATACTAGCCATAGATGCATCAAAATAAGCAAACAACACACGAAAAACAGAATCTGCCAAAAACAGAATAGTCTGTAGCAATTTGTAATTAACGCAAACTTCTGGAACTCTAAAAATCCTAACAAAATAGGATGTCCTGGGCAATTTGTCTATTGATCAGAAGCAAAAATAATCAATGCAAAAGCACGTTTCTGTGATTTAACAAAACTAACTTCGTGCGTGCAAAGTTTCTGTTTTTCAGCAGAATCAAATTAACTATCACCATAGGTTATCCTATAGGTTCTACTTGGCACAAACACTAATTAAAACATAAAAACACATCTAAACAGAAGGTAGATGCAAAATTTATTTCTAAATAGAAAAAACAAAAAACACAAATAAAATTGGGTCGCCTCCCAACTAGCGCTATCGTTTAACGCCCCTAGCTAGGCATAAAAGCGAAGATAGATCTAAGTAGTGCCATATTTGATTTTCAGTTTTTTAGCAGAGTCATGCTCGAATCCGGGAGGTACTTTATGTTTCCCTTCATACTCAGAAATTTTTAGATCTAAAGAATCCAACCGCTTATTGCAAAGAGTAATCAACATATTCATGCGGTGAAGATTTCCGCTAACACTTTTAAGAGGCTCAAGAGACTTTTGTATTATTTTTGCTATTTCGCAAATCTTTCCAAACACTTGTGTTTCTTCTTGGGTAGGATGTGGTCCTCCCTTTTGAGGCAGTGTTCCCACTATTCCCTCTCTAATTTCATGCGCAATACTAGGATCAATTTCAATAAAATTTCCCTTGGCAATGCAGTCCAAGAGTTGTCTATGCGTGATATTTAGACCAACATAAAAATTGTGAAGAAGAATTCTAAAATTCACCTCTAGGGTGCAGTTGTGATAAGATTCCATCATCCTATACCAAGCATCTTTTAAGTTTTCTCCTTGCCTTTGCTTGAAGTGAAGAACTTCAAACTCGGGAGACATAGGAGCGGATAAGGAACTAGCCATAATGACAAGGTAAACGATCTAACACACGAGCAAACAGAAAAAGGCAAGCGAAAAAGAGAGGAGCAGAAGATTGGGAAAGATAGGGCAAATAAAACGGTAAGGGTGAAGTGGGGGAGAGGAAAACAAGAGGCAAATGGCAAATAATGTAAATGCGAGGGAGATGAGTTTGTGATGGGTACTTGGTATGTCTTGACTTGAGCGAAGACCTCCCCGGCAACGGCGCCAGAAATCCTTCTTGCTACGTCTTGAGCTTGCGTTGGTTTTCCTTGAAGAGGAAAGGGCGATGCAGCAATAGTAGCGTAAGTATTTCCCTCATTTTTTGAGAACCAAGGTATCAATCCAGTAGGAGGCTCCTCAGAAGTCCCATGCACCTACACAAACAAACAAAGGACTCGCAACCAACGCAATAAAGGGGTTGTCAATCCCTTCACGGTCACTTGCGAAAGTGAGATCTGATAGAGATAGTATGATAAGATAAATATATTTTTGGTATTTTATAATATAGATTGAAAAAGTAAAGATGCAAATAGAGGGAAGGTCTGGCCAGTCGTAGATCTCAATACCATGTTCTCCCCCTCTCTTGTGGAGATCTATTTGATGTAACTCTTTTTGCAGTGTGTTTGTCGAGATCCGATGAATTGTGGGTTTATGATCAAGTTTATCTATGAGAAATATTTGAATCTCCTCTGAATTCTTTTATGTATGATTGAGTTATCTTTGCAAGTCTCTTCGAATTATCAGTTTGGTTTGGCCTACTAGATTGATCTTTCTTGCCATGGGAGAAGTGCTTAGCTTTGGGTTCAATCTTGCGGTGTCCTTTCCAAGTGACAGCAGGGGCAGCAAGGCACGTATTGTATTGTTGCCATCGAGGATAAAAAGATGGGGTTTATATCATACTGCTTGAGTTTATCCCTCTACATCATGTCATCTTTCTTAATGCGTTACTCTGTTCTTATGAACTTAATACTCTAGATGCATGCTGGATAGCGGTCGATGCGTGGAGTAATAGTAGTAGATGCAGGCAGGAGTCGGTCTACTTGTCACAGACGTGATGCCTATATACATGATCATGCCTAGATAATCTCATAATTATTCGCTTTTCTATCAATTGCTCGACAGTAATTTGTTCACCCACCATAATACTTATGCTATCTTGAGAGAAGCCACTAGTGAAACCTATGGCCCCCGGGTCTATCTTTTATCATATAAGCTTTCAATCTACTTTTATTTGCATCTTTACTTTTCCAATCTATATTATAAAATACCAAAAATATATTTATCTTATCATACTATCTCTATCAGATCTCACTTTGTGCAAGTGGTCGTGAAGGGATTGACAACCCCTTTATTGCGTTAGTTGCTAGTTCTTTGTTTGTTTGTGTAGGTGCGTGGGACTTCTGAGGAGCCTCCTACTGGATTCATTCCTTGGTTCTCAAAAACTGAGGGAAATACTTATGCTACTATTGTTGCATCACCCTTTCGTCTTCAAGGAAAACCAACGCAAGCTCAAGACGTAGCAGTGCTCAACTCTGAGCACACTCGAGAGCCTTGCCTCGCCGCCGTCACTCGCAAGTGTGGCCGACGATGCCGAGAAGCTGAGCGAGCATGTCCAGCAGCTCCGCCTCAACGGATAGCGTCAGCACACCGACACCTGCTTCCCTGGATGCCCTATAGTCTCGCCATTGATCTCGTCTTCCTCCTCTACGGCGCTGGTGAAAGTACATGTAGTCCACATGTGTGGTTTTGGTAATTAAATGACAATCCTAATGGACTAATGCTTGCACTGAGATATACATTTGAAGGAAAGTTCCATTTGCAATGCATGAAGAATATTGGATGAATTGGTGGATGAAATCCATCAACATCTATATATGCATTGAGACTTGATAATGAATGACAATTCCTATGAAGAAACAATGACATCAAGTTATATAGGAAGGTTTGTTCCATGGGTGATGCAAGAAGGATATTGAATGGATTCGTAATGAATGCCATATACATGTAGTTGTGCATCAAGATTAATCATGGAGCAAAGATTAAGGTTGACCAAGATGAAGATCGAAGATTGAATTCAAAGATGGTCAACACACAAGCGCAAAGCATGTGCCACGTGAGATCTTGTGGTATGGTAAGAATTTGTCAATTGCGCTTTGTGTACTAACCCATACTATGTGTTGCCTATGTTTTTGAGAGGAGATTCTCATGGGCTCGCATCGAGAGAGATATTTCAAGTGTCTATGAGAGGATGACATCAAGTGTTGATGATCATGGTTGACAAGGGCAAGTTCAAGATAACTATCCCGAAGGAAAACATGCTTGAAGCTTGTGGATGATCACATGATGGACACATGAAGATAAATACAAAGCAAAGCTTCCCACATTGTGTATGGGGGAGCTACTTGAAGACTTCACCAATGTCTTGCCATTCAACTTGATCCATGAAGAAACTTCAACTTCAAGCTCAAGTGAAAGGCTCGAGTCAAAGGTATTAGTTCCTTCGACGTTAGTGTTGTGGAGTGATGAACACCGAAAGAACACATACACTCAAGAATGGATTATTGATAGCTATGTAGTGTAGACCTTTTATGATTCTTGAGTTATAGGGATCCCGCACTATTAAGAGGGGATCAAAGGGGTTCGTGATAGATTTTCTCAAGTCAACATCTTCTCTACACAATTCCACTCATATCCTATATACCGAAGAAAATCCAAAGCCAAATAGGTTACCCAAATACATGATAAAACCTTTGCATATTTTGCATCCTCCATTTTTGTTCATCTTGGGTGGTTCTCTATGTGAGGACCTGGGTTTTTTTTCATATCTTCAAAACGAGCCCAAGATCATCAAAATCGGAGTCCGGATGTAAAAGTTGTGCCTGTTTCAGTTTCTAGGCTGCAGCAGTTTGGTTTGGCCGGATCATCCGGGTCCTCTCCCATATCATCCGGGCTTTGCCCGGATCATCCGGGTTCCTGCCCGGATCATCCGGGTTATTCGTAAAATTCATCACAGAAGCTTATTCCGCTAGCCGGATCATCCGGCTACCCACCCGGATCATCCGGCAATTGCCCGGATCATCCGGCTATGTCCCCGGACATCCGGATATCTACTTCACCACATTGTATATTGACCTTCCCGGATCATCCGGGCATTGCCCGGATCATCCGGGTATGCGTCCAGATCATCCGGGCAGGTCAACAACTGTGGGAAATGGCTCTATTTTCTTTGGGGGTATAAATATCCCTCTCCCACTCCGGGGGAGGGTTGAGCACTTCATCCCAAATCGTCCCAAGAACACAAGTGGCTCCCTCTCACTTCTCCTACACCAAATCTTAGATCCCGGAGAGATTAGTGAGTGTTCTTGAGAGTTGTTCCAATCAAAAGATAGATCCTCTCCCTCTCCCTCTTGTGACCAAAGCAATTCGTGATTTGAGCAAGTCTTGAGCATTTCCCCCTTGATCTTGTTACTCTTGGAGGTTGGAGACTCCTAGGCGGTAGGAGTGCTCCGGTGAGGAATCAACTTGTGATTTGTCCCCCGAAAAGTTTGTGAAGGTTTGGAGGCTGCCTCAAGGTGTACCACTAGTGGTTGAGAATCGCCTTCGTGGTGATATCTCAAGGAGAATAGGGTGAGCCTTCATGGCGTTGGTGTGCCTTCGTGGTAACATCCACCTCTCTAACGGTGACTAGCTTCCCTCCAAGGAAGTGAACATCGGGATACATCCTCGTCTCCGTGTCTTCGGTTAATTCTAACCCTAGCCACTACTTGTGGTTTACTTTGGTCTCTTGACCTTGCATTCACTATATCTTGTTGTCCTCATTATATTGTGTTGGTTACCATATCATAGAGATTATCTAGGCCAACACTTTATAGTCCGCAATTCATACTTGCTACTATTGTTCTATCGTGTGCTTAGTGTGAATTGCTAGCTTGTAACATTCATTTCCATATCTTGTGACATAACTTGTGTAAGCCTGTATTGCTTACTTGTGGTTGTGTGTATTATTCATTTATATATCTTGTGATATACATTGAGTAAGTTTGTGTAACTTACTTGTGCTTACTCATATCCTCGTTGTTCTCATCTTGTTTATCCTAAGTTGTTGGTGCACTTAGTTAGCCTGGTATATTTAGGATTTGTGCTTGAAAAGTATCCTCTTAGTTTATTTCCGCATTAGGATATAGCCAAATCCGTATAAGATTTTAAAACGCCTATTCACCCCCCCCTCTAGGCGACATCGTGGTCCTTTCAGCTGGACACCACCTGTTTATTCGCCTCATCTAGAGCGTCCACGAGCACGCTGACCTGCTTCTCTGCCTCCCCTTGAGCTCCTCTCCATTTTCCCCGAACCCCCTGCTCGTTCTCGTCATCTAGCTAGGATTCCTGCCATGGCCGAAGCTCCATGCCGTCGGCCATGTCGCCGACAAGGCCACAGCTTGAACCAGTCATTCCCGAGTGCATAATCGTGCTTGTTGCTTCATCAAGAGTCTGGTGAGCCTTTCGGCGAGTGCCTCCGTCCATCGTCGAGTCGTTCCGTCCAAGCCCGTGTGTGTGTGCCGCCGCATGAGGTCATCATTGGCCTTGATTCTGGCCGCCCTTCCGCATGCTGCCACCACTGATGGATGTGCACAGGTGAGAGCTATCCTCTGGTGCCCCCTTCAGCCGCTCTCGTGTCCCTCCGTCGTGGTCAGAGGTCACGAATGGTTAACCCCCACCGTGTCGACGTGGCGTGTTAACCCATTAGTTAGCACCCCGGGATCAATGACAACGGGCCCCATGATACATATCCAATGTATCTATACTTTTTGATTGTTTCATGCTATTATAGTATCAATCTTGGATGTTTTATATGCAACTTTATGCAATTATATATCATTTTTTGGGCTTAACCTATTAACTTAGTGCCCAGTGCCAGTTGCTATTATTTAATTGTTTCTGGCTATTCAGGAAATCAATATCAATTAGAGTCCAAATGGAGAAAAAAACTTTGGATTAATTGTTTCTGGACTAGAAGAGACCCTAGATGGTTTGAGAGAAGACCAGATGAGCCACAAGGGAGTGACACGCTCGGGAGGCGTTGCCCTAGTGATGAGGACATCAATACCATTGTTACACCCACAACCCCTGCTACTATACATACTGGACCAATTAATAGAGCTCGTGCACGCCAATTAAATTACCAGGTACTTCCGTTTCTTGGTAATGGTTCTAATGTTCATGAGAATATGATGCTGCCTAAATTGGATACATTTGTTTTGCTTACAAATGAAGGGCCTAGCTTGGAGAAGGATGAACATTGGAGCAAGAACAAGCATGGAGATGCCGGCATGCGCAAGGGAAATGAGAACGGAGTTTCAAGTGATGATTTCAGGACTTGGAACGCACCGTAATGAGTGGACGAAGTCTTGGACGAAATATACAAGATGTCACTTCACAAATTTCGTCTAGAGGCTATTATAGGTGCTGCGTCACCTTATTATTAGGCCAGGCCCATGTAGTTTTGAAATACATAAGTATAGGTTGTTTTTAGAGTATGTATATGTCGGGAAATAAGATATAGGGTTGGTTTTGGACCCCTCCCCCAAGGGCCACGAAATTCCCCCTCTTCCTCCATATATACAGCCCTTAGGGCATCGTTTAGACTTTGGGTTTTGTTTAGATTAAAGTTCGCCATAGCTGCAACTTCGCGTACTTCGTTTGTGTTCAACGACCAGACAAAGATGTCATAGAACCCCACGTTCATCAATAAAGCTTTCCTCTTATATTCGCAATATCCAGATTGCAATCTGAGTGTCTTGCATGTTCTTCGTTTGCTTGCAGGAAATAGACCCTTGTGGTCAGGTTGATCGTGCTCCGACGTGGTCAATAACCTCTCGGATTTGGTTTAGCGATTGCTAAGGCGCGACATCCTCGCACGTTCGTAGTCGTATCGTCGAAGTCTACTCCACCCAAACGATAGCCACCATCTCATCGAAAGATGGGACACCTTTGCCTATATCAAGTGGTATCAGATTTCCAGGTTGCTCAGTGAGATTTTCCAATTTTGCATAGTTTAGATCGAGTCTGTTCTTCATACCTACAGTCCACAAAAAAGCCAAAAAAAATTAGGGCTAGTTCATCATATCCGAATCAAGCTGAGCCTTGGCATAATCTTTTAGTGTTTTGCTGTGTTGAATTTGCGGTTGCATTATCGAATCGAGTTGCTGGTCTTAGCATCTAGTTTCCTTAGAGTTTCGAGTTCTGGTCACAGGTTTTCATGTCGCCGCCACACCATCGTCATCGCCACTGCCATATACCATCACCAAATATCCGCTGCCAATCAGAGTCCATATACATCCACTGCACATCCGCCATCAATCCGAGTCATATACATCCATCAGGTCACCATCACGCCAATCCGAGTCCACCTCCACCATAGATTCGCCACTAGTCCGTGCTCCACCGCCCATCATATATCATCATCACCAATCCAAGTTCCACCAGATTCATCTCTGCTGCCAGTCCGAGTCCAGTATTTTTTCCTTTATTTCCGAGTTCGAGATCACACGATACTCTGATTCATGACCAAGTCGGACTCCCCAACTTATGTGCCACCCGCAGTTGAAAAATAGTTCCAAACTCAAAAAAACTAAGTCTGGAAAATTCTGGCTAGGCAGTTTTTAGACCATTTGTATACTTTTTCGAAAAAAATTGATGCGGAGCAAAAAAAAAGAGGGAAAAGGTGCAAAAAAGGTGGAAAAAAAGAAAGAAAAATTAAGAGTGTGCTCCTCCCTTGATTTCGTGTCACGCCGTGATTTTGTTAGTGTTCTACGCTCGCGTCTCTAGCATAGTCTAGCCTAGGACCAGCACAGTACCGTCATTGAGCGTTTATTCAACTTTGCATCTCTGAATTATTATTGCTGACCCTTTTTGCTACCATATTATAAGCCTTCCCAACTCCACACACATCTACGTCGTGCGTTTGACTCTCCCTGGTAATCGCTCTATCCAAGCTTTGAGAGTTTTGACTACAACAGTTGCCGATCACCACCTACAGTTGGGTAAGAACTGGTAAGAATATGAATTTTGCTTGACGGATTTGTGACACCCCACCACCGCCAATTTCTAGTAGTCTGTAGGATCATATTCTTGTGTGTTTCTATTGCTGCTAACCATGGCAGGATCATAAGACAACGAGATTGACTGGGAGATCATGACGAACAAATAGCTACATGATAAATTTCAGCAAATGATGAGTGGACAGGTGCAAGATGTGCTAAACCGATTTGAAGAGGCCATGGAGAATATAAATAGCATTGAGAAGACGTTCGAAACAAAGCTCGATAACAAGTTTAATGAATTGCTCGCGCATCTTCCACAACCACCGTCGGCTGCACCTGTCGCACCTCTAAGGGCTAAGGAAGAGTACCGTGCAGGCTAGCTAGGGCAAGCACATAACCGGGGAGTGTGAGTCCTCTGGAAGGGGATACGTCCCATTCAGGCTAACCCTTCTTTACTTTGGTCTACTGTTGTTAATTCTCTCCTAGATAAATACCAACATGGGCAATGGATGTACAAATTGTGGAGTCACCATGGTGATGCAAGATCTGAAGAAAAAATTATAGTGGGGGCTGACCTTGCTGCAGACTAACATAGATTGAGGAGGCAGTTGAGGGAGTCCTGGATTAGGGGGTATACGGACAGCCGGACTATATACATCATCAGAACTATTGGAGCGTGAAGATACAAGACTCAAGACTCCGTCCCGTGTCCGGATGGGACTCTCCTTTGCGTCGAAGACAAGCTTGGCAATCCGGATATTATATTTCCTTCCTTGTAACCGACTCCATGTAAACCCTAGCCCTCTCCGGTGTCTATATAAACCGGAGAGGTTGGTCCTTAGAAGGCCGATCACAATTACAATCATAATCATCATAGGCTAGCTCCTAGGGTTTAGCCTCTATGATCTCGTGGTAGATCTACTCTTGTACTACTAATATCTTCAATATTAATCAAGCAGGAAGTAGGGTTTTACCTCCATCGAGAGGGCCCGAACCTGGGTAAACATTGTGTCCCTTGCTTCCTGTTACCATCAGCCTAAGATGCATAGATCGGGACCCCCTACCCGAGATCCGCCGGTTTTGACACCGGCATTGGTGCTTTCATTGAGAGTTCCTCTGTGTCTTCACTGCAAGGCTCGATGGCTCGTCTCGTTGTCAAGGACAACATTACCTCTGGGGGAGCGCTGGCCGTAGGCCAAACTCTCCGACTCGGCGGCTTCATCATGGCTGCCCCATCGGCGGTTGCGCCAACGATGGCCTCTCGGGTCATCAGGCATAACCTTCGCGTCAATTCGGAACTCGCCGAACAGATGGATCCGATAGAGCTCTCCTCCCTTAATGAGCTCTTGGATCGCATCGCCGCTTTGGGAGTCGCTACGGACTATGACCGGATCGGGCTTAAACTCGACCAAAGGGACATTAAATCCCCACTGGCCACCCATGAGATAGCGGTAGTGGAGGAACCACACACGGATTACCCCTCAATTCTGAGGACGAATTATGTCCGGATCACCGAGCTCCCTGAGCCGGACACCTGCCCAAGGGAAGACATGACCCGGATCCCGGACTTAGAATCGGGCATTGGACCGGAGAAATTGGGCAGCACCCCGGATCCCGAGCTGTCAGGCTCGGAAGCTTCCATGCCCCTGGGTGCTAGATCGGATCTGAATCCGGATTCAGATATTCCTACCCACACGGACTTGAACCGTCCCTCTCATATCAGGCAAGAGCCCCAGGAGACAGTACATCGTTTCTGGGCCAGATTCCTCCTTGTGCTAAACAAGGTCAAGGACTGCCGTGAGGAGGACGTAGTCTCACTTTTCTGCAAAAACTGCACGAACAAAGGAACCCGTAATGCTATAGGTCGCCGTGACATAGTACACTTTGCGGACTTGGCAACCATAGTACAGAAGTACTGTGCGATGGAAAGTGCGTGGAAAACCCAAACAGAATTTTGGGATAGTCCGGCTCTCACCAAAACCTTTGTCCGAACTAAACGGGCGAACTCTCGTAAGTTAGCCGATCCAATCCCCAAGAAACCAAAGCCCACCCCAGGGCGGGGAACCGTATTGGAAGAATAGCTCAATGGGCAATGTAAACTCCACAGTACTCCGGACACAACACCAACCCATAGCCTTAGGGCATGTTGGATACTCCGGCAGGTTGCAAAAAGTGGCGAGGATCTTCTTGCAAGCCATAAAGCAGAACAACATCCCGCCAAAAAACACAATACGGTACTAACAGTGTTCGAGACTTTTGCCTCAAACAATAGGCGCAAGCGAGCTCATCGAAGCTCCGCTGAAATTTGCCATGTGGCAAAAATAAACCCATGGAATGACACTGCTATAACTCTCGATTCCAGACTATCCGGGCACCAGCCACTCTGGTCCTTAGCCCAATCATGGATGGCTTTCGGCTCACTAAAGTACTCATGGACGGCGGAAGCGGATTAAACTTGATCTATGAAGAAACACTCAACAAGATGGAAATTGATAAAAGCCGCATTGAACAAAGTAGCACAACCTTCAGGGGAATTATCCCTAGTTGGGAAGCGCGGTGTGCAGGACAAATCACACTCGATGTGGTATTCGGCACCCCGGAGAATTATAGGTCCGAAGAAATCACCTTCCAAGTGGCTCCTTTTAGCAGCGGGTACCACGCCCTTCTAGGGCGGGATGCATTTACAAGCTTTCAAGCTATACCCCATTACGGGTACATGAAGCTTAAAATGCCAGGACCCAATGGAATCATCACTCTAGCCAGTGATTCGGATGTCGCACTTCACACTGAAAACAAAACCGCAGCACTAGCCTGGAAGCATTATTCGAAGCCCTAGCAGCCGAAGAATTGACAACAATGCGGGCCATCGTGGACAGGGACGACGTGATACTCGACAAGCGACCCAAGTCCACCTCATTTAAACCCGCAGACGAGATAGTCAAATTCCAAGTCCATCCAACGGACCCCACGAAGACAGCTTCCATCGGGACACAGTTGAGCCCCGTAATGGACGCCGCACTGCGAAAATTCTTATGCGAGAATTGGGACATTTTAGCCTGGCACCCATCGGACATGCCGGGCATCCCACGCAGATTGGCTGAACACAGCCTCAATACACTAAAAGGATACAAATCGGTCAAGCAGACTCTAAGGCGGTTTTCAGAGCCAAAACGGCAAGCCATGGGGGAAGATCTAGCCAAGCTACTCGAGGCTGGATTCATCAGAGATATCAAGCATTCGGATTGGCTGGCAAATCTGGTAATGGTACCAAAGAAGGACAAATCCTGGCGCCTATGTGTCGACTTTAAAGACCTCAACAAGGCTTGCCCCAAGGATCCCTTTCCCCTCCCTCGCATCGATCAAATCATCGATGCCACAGCAGGACACGACTCACTATGTTTCCTTGACGCATACTCTGGATACCATCAAATAAAGATGGCAGAGTCTGATTAAGCTGCAACAGCTTTCATAACGCCATATGGCCCTTTTTGCTTCAACACTATGCCTTTCGGGCTTAAGAATGCCGGCGCAACCTATCAACGCATGATTCAAACATGCCTGGAAAAGCAAATCGGCAAAACAGTGGAGGCATACGTGGACGACATGGTTATAAAAACAAGACACGTCGAAACCCTAATAGATTACTTGAGGCTTACATTCGATAACCTCCGGACATACGACATCAAGCTGAACCCGGAAAAATGCGTTTTTGGCGTCCCCTCGGGGAAACTGCTCGGCTTCATTGTTTCCAATAGAGGAATTGAAGCGAATCCGGCAAAAATCTGAGCTCTGTCGCAGTTGGCTATAACAACAGACCTCAAGCACATCCAGAAACTAGCTGGATGCGTGGCTGCTTTAAGCCGCTTTATCTCCGGGTTAGGAGAAAAGGCCTTACCTCTTTACCACCTTCTTCGGCGCACCAGACACTTCGTGTGGACGGATGCAGCCGCGGCCGGACTCGATGAAATAAAGACCTTATTGGCCAGTAATCCAGTCCTGACAATGCCAAATATCGGCGAACCTATGCTGCTGTATATAGCTGCAACACATCAGGTTGTAAGTGCAGTGCTCGTCGTCGAACGAGAGGTTGACGGATACAAATTCCCGCTCCAAAAGCTAGTTTATTACATATCCACGGTCCTCACCCCATGCAAATCCCGATACCCACACTATCAGAAAATAGCATATGTGGTCTTCATGGCATCCCGGAAGCTACGACACTACTTTGAAGAGTGTTCGATTACAGTGGCCTCCGAAGTACCACTCAATGACATAATAAATAACCGCGATGCTACGGGCCAGATTGCTAAATGGGCCATCGAGCTCCTTCCGTTCGACATAACATACAAACCACGGCGGGCCATTAAGTCGCAAGTACTAGCCGACTTTGTCGCCGAATGGACAGAAGCCGAACTCCCTAAAGAGTACGGCGCATACTCTAACTGGATCATGCACTTTGACGGCTCTAAAATGCTGGCCGGATTGGGAGCAGGTGTAGTCCTGACGTCTCCCACCGGAGATACGGTCCAGTATGTCCTCCAAATAGTATACACATACTCCAACAATGCAGCCGAATATGAGGCTCTGTTGCACGGTCTTCGGATGGCAGTCTCCATGGGCATTCAACGCCTGGAAGTGCGTGGGGATTCAAACCTCGCAATATCACAAATAAACGGAGACTTTGATGCCAAGGATCCGAAAATGGCGGCCTACCATAATGTCGTCCTTAAAATGTCAGCTCGGTTCGAGGGGCTCGAATTCCACCATGTGGCTCGAGAAAACAATCAAGCGGCGGACGTCCTCGCCCGCATCGGCGCTAAACGCGACCCTGTCCCACCTAACATATTCCTGGAAAGGCTGTTCAAGCCATCAGTAGTATGGGAAGGGGAGTCCAGCAATACTAGCATGAATCCGAACACACCCCTAGATTCCGAACTATCAGACATAATCGGAGGCTCCACCACCGAAATAACATCTTCGGCCCACGAAATCATGGTTGTAATCGCCCCGTGGACTGAGCCTTTCTTGGCCTACCTCAATAGGCAAGAGCTCCCCAAAGACCAAAATGAAGCACGTTGCATCGTTCGACGTTCTAAAGCTTACAAAGTCCATGAGGGGGAACTCTACAAGAAAAGTGCGACCGGAGTGCTCCAAAGGTGCATCTCCGAAGAGGAAGGGCGGCAGCTCTTGGCTGAAGTCAATGCCGGACTGGGCGGACACCACGCCGCGGCTCGAGCACTAGTTAGCAAAGCCTTTCGTATAGGCTTCTATTGGCTGACGGCCCGAGCAGACGCACAGGACCTTGTCCAACACTGCGTCGGTTGCCAGCTCTTTGCCAATCAGAGTCATATGCCCCCTACCGCTCTCCAAACAATCCCCATAACTTGGCCCTTCATGGTCTGGGGGTTGGATATGGTCGGACCTCTTAAAGGGGGAAGCCATAAGAAAAAATACTTATTGGTCATGGTGGACAAGTTCACCAAATGGATAGAAGCCAAACCAGTCAAAACGGCCGAGTCCGGACCAATAATAGACTTCATATCCGGTGTCGTACACCGATACGGTGGCCCCCACAGCATCATCACTGATAATGGCTCAAATGTCATAGCCGATGAAGTGAAAACTTGGTGCGGCAAAATGGGAATTAAGCTTGATTACGCTTCCGTCTACCATCCCCAAACAAACGGCCAGGTCGAACGAGCAAACGGTCTCATAATGAGAGGCATCAAACCCATACTAGTGCGATCCTTGACAGAGTCGGATACACACTGGGTCGAAGAGCTCGACTCCGTACTCTGGGGGCTGCGGACCATGCCAAATTGTACCACCGGATATACGCCATTTTTTATTGTGTACGGCATGGAAGCAGTACTACCCTACGACATAATACATGATTCGCCACGCGTACTCATGTACGAAGAGAAGGAAGCCGAGTTAGATCGGCAGGATAACTTGAATGCCCTGGAGGAGGAGCACGAGGTTGCAAAAGCCCGCTCCGCATTCTATCAGTAGCAGGCTCGACAATACCAAAGCAGAGAAGTGCAGGCCAAAACTTATAATATTGGCGAGCTCGTTCTACGCCTACTGGAGAAGAAGAAGGACAAGGTCAAACCCAAGTGGGAAGGCCCCTTCATCATTGACAAAGTTCTCACTGTAGGAGCGTATCGCTTACCTAATGCATCCGATAACAGACTCGGCCCGAACCCATGGAACGCGGCCAGACTCCAGAGATTCTACGCCTAGTGCCGAACTCAGTGTTCATCTCCTTAAACCCTCTTTAATTATGCTCCCTCCCCTTTCCTTTTTCGACCTTTTTTCCTCTTCACACAAAGTATTCAATACAGTACGGACTCCCTGATCATTCCGGCCATACTACGTGTGTAAGCAATACCTGGGGGCTTCCTATTCGGAAGCTAAATATAATTACTTTAATGGCTTTTTTCCCATCACATATGCATTCTTTTTCCATATGTGCCTTTTCTTCACCATTATATGCATGGATATGACTTAAGATGTGGCCAAGCTGGGTTGCCTGGCTCTTGTGTTTATGCCCTACGTTCCCGTTAATTCGGCTAGGACATAAGGGGGGCACCTCTGCGATTGTTACTGCCGGTTCAGCCGGATGTGTACCTCAGACTGGGTGAAGCCAAAAGCTAGCGTCCTTAAGAGAATATTTGGTCGGTGAACAAAAGATGCATTCGTTTATTACAATGTCAATCCCCAGAAGTTTTGTATCCTGGGCCCTTGTTTGCAGTCTGGACATGTGCATCGTCGCATGCGTACCCAGGGAAAGGAACCCCTAACGGAACTATTCTCCCTGGAAGATGTTTCTTATTATCCATGTAATATAACATAACTAGTTGGGTACTTGTCTGTTCAAGCACTTATGACCCCTACGCCTGGTGTCCATGCATACCCCGGTTCTGTATAACTGAGTGGGTATTCGGACACACCCCGGGCTATAGGATCCGGGGGCTGAAGCGAAAAGGTCCGCCATGACAAATGATTTCAATCCAGCTAGGGACTACTTATGTCCATTAAATTACATAGTCACTTGGACTGACTATATTCCTCCTCTATACCATCCAACAGGCTATCTAGCTTACAATCCTGTTGAGAATACTTTGCGGCTAACGCTACCTGGTCATATACCAGACTCACGGGAATTTCTTGCACATCTGGCCCCGTCGGTCCGACTTCGGCCATATGGTTCGGGTCCAGCTTGGTGTAGCGCGTCTTCACCATAGCCCAGGCTTCTCTTGCACCTTGCCGGCAGGCCGATATCTTCCACAATTGGAAGCGCCGCTGTGCTCCTTGAAGCATATCCACAAGCTCCCCCATGCCATTCGGCAGGAAGCATGATGGCCACAAGGCCTGAGCAACGCCCTGCATCACCTGCCGAGCTCACTCGTGCAGTTGTGAGAGGTCTTGTAGAAAATCGCCTGTAGAGGAGGGCATCTCCTCCTCAGGGCGACCAGTTAACATTCCTACAAGCAAAATACTGTCAATATACTTCCACGCTGAACTATAATACAGTTCATCTAGGCACTTACCATAAATGCCGCGTCGAAGCCTTTTGTTCTCCTTCACGGAGTCCGCCAGCTGAGCGCGGACGTCTTTTAACTCCACATCCAGTTGGACTTTGGCATCTTGAAGATTGTTCTTCTCCTGCCTAACTTGCGTAAGAATGCGCTCGCCAGCCTTCATCTGCCTTTTGAGATGTGATTCATCATCTCTTACGCCCTCCGGATTCACCTCGGGATTGTCTGCAGATTTTTCTGTTAGACTTGTCATATCAGCCATTTACTAACTGGTGCATCTTCGTACAATTGAGACAAATGTTACCAGATGAGGGTTTTTGGGATTCCTCTAACTTGGCAACTGTGGCCCTCAGCTCGGCCTTGCACTCCTCTAGCTCCCGAGACAATTGCTCATTCTTATCTATAAGGACATGTGCATAAATTGATCCTTAAAACAGTTGTTTCAACCGTTTCAAGTCTCAGGGGCTACTACTACACATGCTTATCAAATTTTCTTACCCGTATATCTTTGGTATACTGGTCCATCGCTTGGGCAAGCCCGCCTTGAGCAGCTCGGATTTATGTGTCTCCCGAATTCAAGGCGTTAAATGCCTCTTCGGAAAAGATGTTGTTCCGAAGTACGGCCCGTCGGCGCCGATGATTCATGGCGCTCTCTACTTCGGAGTTCATGGCCGAGAGCATATCCGCGTCCTCTGTCGGAGAACTATGCGGCATCGACCCCGCTCCTGCCTCCGTTCTCGAAGCCGGTTCCGGAATCCGGCTGGTGGAGGCGTGGCTGGCAGGATCCCCGGATATAGTCTGGCTGCTCCTCTTCCTGCCAGGACACAAAGGGCACTGTTATACTTCAAAATACCATAATCGCAGCACAGGTTTTTGCCTTACCTCTGTAGCGGTGAGTCGACCCTTACCGCCTTCCTCTTAAGCCTGCCCGATCCGGACGTCCTTGGCCGACGAGTCCCTAGGGGCTCGGTCCCACGCTCCGACCATCATCTCTGTAGAAACACGACACTTCAAGGGTAAGGCATGACATTTGAAGGGGGTCCTCTTCGGAGGATAGGGTTTTTCGGCTTGGCTTACGCGCGACGTAGGCAGCAGTCCGGGATAGTCTGCAATAATGGCCACTGAGGCGCCATCGCAGCTCGTTTGATAAAATATCCCATTGACAAGCTCCACGGTAATATCCGAATCTTCTTCGAGTCCTCGATCTAGGCCCTGTCGGGGTCCTCTAGCTGCGGGGAGGGGCTGGAGATTCCTTCTACGGCCCTCCTCAGTTCCTACTCGGGAATATCGAGGCAGATAATCTTAGCGAAGAACGCCACAATAAGTGAAGTGGGGAAAGGAATGACGACTTACCCAGTTTGGGGGGTTGTGCATGGAGAATCCATCTCGCAGTTTGATGTGAAGAAATTCTTCCTCTTCCCCTTTGTATAAATCGGACAATATCCTTGCCAGAGCAGTGGCGGAGTCCGGACCCTTACGACCACAGCGGGTGGCATCATCTTCCCCGTTGAAGTGCCACATGGGCTTCCCCCGATATTGAAGCGGTTGCACTCCCCGTATTATGCATATTGCCATAACCTCGACTATTGTTAGTCCGGATTTGGCCAGTAACTTTATCCTGCTCATTAGGTAATGTATTTCCCTGGTATCCTCGGGGGCGCCAGCTTAGTCGCGCCCTCGGTGAGGCGTTACTGAACTTGGGGAGACCTGTCCGGACTGGATCCGGAAGGGGAACATCATCAATATAAAACTACTCTGAAGGCCAGTTCTCTGGTGCCTTCTTGGGAGTGTCGGATAGGTATCCAGTCTCGGCAATGCGCCATACTTCGGCCCCACCCACTTGACATAGGGATTCTCCCTGGTTGTCGTGGACAAGGCAGAACAACTTCTTCCATAACCCGAAGTGAGCCTCGCAGCCTAGAAATAGCTCACAAAGGGCAACGTACCCTGCTATATGTAGTATGGAGGCAGGGGTAAAGTTGTGCAACTGGAGGCCGTAGAACTCCAGGAGCCCGCGAAGGAACGGGTGGATGGGAAACCCGACGCCCCTTAGCAGATACGGGATGAGGCATATTCGCTCCTCTGGAGATGGATTAGGAGATCCCTCCGCCTGTTCCCCGCCGTTATAGGTGGCTATTCCAGCTTGGACGGGGACCATGAACGCCGATGGGAGAAACCCTTGGGTTTGTAACTCAATCAAACGGCTATGGGGAACTGAACACTCTTCCCAGTCCCCCGGCTTGGAGCCAGGAGAGCGAGCGGAGGAGCTGTGACGACCGGCCATGTTGGGATGGTTTTTTCGGAGCGCTCTGTTGGATGCTTTCTCGAGGGGGGGGAGTGAGGTTTGGATCTGAGAATCCCCGTCTCTTTAAATAGATGGTCAGCCCAAAGGATTGGGGGGTCAGGGAGTCCTGGATTAGGGGGTATCCGACAGCCGGACTGTATACATCGTCCGGACTATTGAAGCGTGAAGATACAAGACTCAAGACTTTGGCTCATGTCCGGATGGGACTCTCCTTTGCGTGGAAGACAAGCTTGGCGATCCGGATATTGTGTTTCCTTCCTTGTAACCGACTCCATGTAAACCCTAGCCCTCTCCGGTGTCTATATAAACCGGAGAGGTTGGTCCTTAGGAGGCCGATCACAATTGCAATCATACCATCATAGGCTAGCTCTTAGGGTTTAGCCTCTATGCTCTCATGGTAGATCTACTCTTGTACTACTCACATCTTCAATATTAATCAAGCAGGAAGTAGGGTTTTACCTCCGTCGAGAGGGCCCGAACCTGGGTAAACATTGTGTCCCTTGCTTCCTGTTACCATCAGCCTAGACGCATAGATCGGGACCCCCTACCCGAGATCCGCCGGTTTTGACACCGACAGGGGGCAAATGCAAAAATGCCTCGGCTCCTCACATTCGCTCGACACATGGAGATGGTCATTATTGAGGAACTGAAGCCGAGGAGTACAACATTGATGGAATGTCGGACACTATTCGTCGTAACAGGTACTTTGGAGTATTCGGAGATGGAACCCGCCTTGCAATGCCGAAGACAAGACTGCGCGCCGGACTCATCGTCATTGAAGCCTGGTTCAGGGGCTACTGAGGGAGTCCTGGATTAGGGGGGTATCCGGACAGCCGGACTATATACATCGTCCGAACTATTGGAGCGTGAAGATACAAGACTCAAGACTCCGTCCCGTGTCCGGATGGGACTCTCCTTTGCGTGGAAGACAAGCTTGGTGATCCGGATATTATATTTCCTTCCTTGTAACCGACTCCATGTAAACCCTAGCCCTCTCCGGTGTCTATATAAACCGGAGAGGTTGGTCCTTAGAAGGCCGATCACAATTACAATCATAATCATCATAGGCTAGCTCCTAGGGTTTAGCCTCTATGATCTCGTGGTAGATCTACTCTTGTACTACTCATATCTTCAATATTAATCAAGCAGGAAGTAGGGTTTTACCTCCATCAAGAGGGCCCGAACCTGGGTAAACATTGTGTCCCTTGCTTCCTGTTACCATCAGCCTAAGACGCACAGATCGGGACCCCTTACCCGAGATCCGCTGGTTTTGACACCGACAGCAGTGCCTGCAGGCTTCGAGTACCACATCAGGGAGGATGATGCCTAGGTCGTTGGATGTATCCCCAACCATGGATCTCCTCTTCCTCCTTTTGATCGCCACCCGATCTCACAAGCACCCTTGCCCTGGATACACAGACGCGGTACACGCAGGAAGATGGATAGAGCCACGCCCCTACCTTGACCAATCACTGATGTAGAGGGGGTTAACGATGGCCAGATCTGGACCGTCGGCGGATGGGATGAATCAAAGAGGTCATCAAAACTATGAATGAACGACTCCGAAAATAAAATTTCATTAGATAGTACATCAGAAAATATTGCTTTCAAATATAGATTGTGTTCTAGCTAGCATATGACTCTTCATGTTCATTAGGAGGTCACAAATGAGCGGTGAAAAATATGTTGGATGACAAAGGATAATGCACATTTTTTAAACGCTAAAAAGATATCTCACCATGTGTTGGATGCTTTAGTGCATTGCGGAGCTTGCACCCGAAGAGAACATTACCGGCGGCCGGCCTCGATCTCGCTCGGCCATGTAGGAGACGTCTGACCAGAGAAATGATAAGACATTTTACATGTACGTCACCATGGCAACACAAGTCAAGAGAAGAACATGGGGCCATGGCTGGCTCGCACCTGACCTAGATGCATCCGTCCAATGCTCAATCTTCAACCGCCACGACCACACAAATCAAGATCAGGTGCGAGCACCTTATTTGGATGTCTCTGTCCTTGTCCCGGCTTCCACATGGCCCTTGCGACGCTACCTCTGCTTGGCCGCAGCCCATGTGCCCAAGTGCTTCATGAGCCGGTGCTAGTCATGGCCGAGCGCGTTGGCCAAGGCCAAGGCACACCATGCTTGGGCTGCATCGGACGACCTCGACAAAGGCGAGCGAGGCATGGCGTCGTGTCGTGCTTGCATGGTGTCGGAATCAGCATCGGCGTTGGGCGGGGCGGGGCGAGGCGAGGCATGCGGCCGTGGCAATGGGGGTGAGTGGGGCGCGGCGGCACATGGAGGGCCGGACCGAAGCAGAGAAGCGGACGTAGGGAGGCACCAGGCATGGAAGGAAAGAGGCGAGGATTGGGGTGCGGAGGCGGATGACGTGCTTAGGTTTCATGGTTCTTTTTGTTTTTTCTCCACCAGTTAATGTGTGAGGGGACGAAAAAATAGGTCGGGAGGTGTGGAGGGGTGGTGGTGGTAGTAGTGGGAGGTAAGACGGAAAAAAAGCAGACGAAAAAAGATCGTGGAACGGAGACTTCCAACTCCTCCATTAGGTAGAGATTGGCATTTGCTCTACTTGCGAGCCATTAGATTCATCAAACTTCACATCTACCGTCTCTTTAACCTTTTGGGTGAAATTGTTGTAGACACGGTAAGTGTGAGAGTTTGAGCCGTAACCGAGTATAAAACCTTCATGAGATTTAGGAGCAAATTCCGAATGACGATGCCTATCAAGAATGTAGCATTTTGAGCCAAATACTCGAAAGTATCCAACTTGGTTTTTTTACCGGTGAGTAGCTCGTATGCCGTTTTGCCGAGAAGCTTGTGAAGATATAGTCAATTCGTAGCATGACAAGCTGTCTCAACCGCTTCCGCCCAAAAGTGTCTTGGCGTTTTGTATTCATCAAGCATCATTCTCGCCTTCTCAATAAGAGTCCGGTTCTTCCTCTCAACCACTCCATTTTGTTGAGCTGTGCACGTAGCCGACAACTCATGTGAAATGCCTTCTTCGTCAAGAAAGGTATCCACATTGGCGTTCTTGAACTTAGTTCCATTATCGCTTCGAACCTTCTTGATATTCACTTCAAAATGATTTTGTGCCTTCTTAGCAAAGTTCCTTGGAGATCTTTTGGAACTGTGATTTTTCATCAAGAAAGAACACCCACGTAAATCTAGAAAAATCATCAACAATGACCAAACCGAAAGAGTTAGCACCAAGACTCTTGTAAGCATTGGGACCAAAGAGGTCCATGTGAAGTAGCTCAAGTGGTCTTCTCATGGTCATGATGTTCTTCACAAGATGACTTCCTCCAACCTATTTTCCTGCTGGGCAAGCACTACAAAGTCTATCCTTATCAAATATAACATCTTTAACACCAACGATATGATCACCTTTGATAAGTTTATCAAGATTTCACAAGCCAACATGTATAACCTTCCATGCCATTACCAATCTTTAGAAGATTTAGCAATTAAACAAGTATGAGGTTGGGCTCTCTTAGTGAAATTAACAATGTATAGATCACATCTACAAATACCGGTAAATACCATGTTATGATTATCTCGACGAAACACTTGGCAATCTACTTTGGTAAATAGAACATTGAAGCCAAAGTCGGCTAGTCTAGATACGAAAAGAAGATTGTAACCAAGCGATTTAACAAGCATAACATTTTTACTAGAGCTATCATAGGATATGGCCACCTTACCAAGGCCAAGTACCTTACCCTTGGAGTTGTCTCCAAAAGTCACATACTTGCGTGTTCCATCATTTTGGCAAGCTCACGGAACATGTCTTTATCTCTGGTCATGTGATCGGCACATCCACTATCAAGAATCCACTTTTTCCTCTGGATATGTAATTTCTAAGATTCGCCATGAGACTAAGATTCCTCATAGTCTTCTCACATTTGATGTCAAATTCTCATCCTCATCATAATAGCCACGCTCAATATCATCGTCATCATCATGCGTGTAGTCATCACCTAGTTCAAGTGATTCATTAGGTTTATGGACATGACAATGTGCAACTTTATGAAATCTAATGGTTTCCGTGATGATGATGCTAATAGTTCCAACATCACCCTTAGCACACAAAAGATCACGAAGCTCAAATAGACATTCATCAAACTTGGATCACTAGGCTTCATTTTAGGGAAATCAATGGACTTATGAAGAATTTAATCTAGATTTTCAAAAGAATAATTTGAAAAGTGTTCCTCAAGATAATTTCATATAGTATATGCGCATTCAAAGTTTTGCAAGCAAACAAGCACATTTCTAGGCAATCATCTAATGATAAGATTGACAGTCCTAAGATTAAGAACCATGTCAAGATACTCATCGGGGGTAGGATGTAAAGGATCATTGGGAGGCACATAATGGCTAAGAATATACTTGCTCAAATTATATTCATTGAAAATCTCGAGCATCTCATTTTTCCAAAAACCATAAAACTCCCCATCAAGAATAAGCACTCTATGTCTAACACTCCCGAACATAGACTCATCCTTCTTCCTCTAACGGTGGTTAAACCGAAGCAATGGAGACCAAAGCTCTGATACCAATTGAAAGGAATGAGAAGAGGGGTCTAGAGGAGGGTGATTAGACCCTTAACAAGTAAAAGTGGCAGTTTTTAATTTCTTCAAGTTAAGGTTGAGTTTAGAACATGTTAATAGGCACACAATACATTTTACACATGCATGGCAAGAGTATGAGCAGCGGAAATAGTAAAGCATGCAAGTGCAAGGATGTAAATGGATGGGATTGGAGTGTGCAAACGCAATGGAGACACATAGAATTTTGGCGTGGTTCCGATAGGTGGTGCTATCGTACATACACATTGATAGAGACTTCAAGCCACAGAGGGTAACAACTGCGCGAGTCCACGGAGGGCTCCACCCATGAAGGGCCCACAAAGAAGCAACCTTGTCTATCCCACCATGGCCATCGTGCATGAAGGACTTGCCTCACTCGGGTAGATCTTCACGAAGTAGGCAATATCCTTGCCCTTACAAACTCCTTGGTTCAACTCCACATCTTGTCTGAGGCTCCCAAGCGACACCTAACCAATCTAGGAGACACCACTCTCCAAAAGGTAATATACGGTGTGTTGATGATGAACTCCTTGCTCTTGTGCTTCAAATGATAGTCTCCCCAACACTCAACTCTCTCTCACAAATTTGGCTATGGTGAAATAAGGATTTGAGTGGAAAGCAACTTGGGGAAGACTAGAAATCAAGGTTCAAATGGTAGGAATGGAGTCTCTTGATCCCAACACGTGAGTAGGTGGTTCTCTCTCAGAAAATGAATGGTGAAAGTGTAGCCACGTTATGATGGCTCTTTCCTATCAGGAAGAGGGGGTGGAGGGGTGATGTAGGGTGGAACCCTAGGGGCCGATCTTTCACGTTTGGAGTGGATCCTACGGGGAGACACAAAGAACGCGCGGAAGAACACGAGGGAAATCTCAGGGAAGAACGAGAGAAACACTCAACCGACAAGAGATCGATCACACAAGGTCTAGATCATCGAGGCACGAGTAACACGAGATCCAAAGTCAACAACGGATGATACACGAGTAACCGTTCTTCTCCGTGAGGAGGTCTTGATTGTCTTCTCCGGATGGAGGCCTTGAATCCGAATGGATCTTCTCCTAAGAGGCACGGTCCCTCACGTGGAGTAGATCCGGTACAGATGAGCAGTGCTCTATCTCAAAATGAGCTATCACAATGCAAAGTTTCAAAGTGAGGAGGAGGAGTCCTATATATAGGCTAGGGTGGCGAAGGGGTACATGGGCTTAGCCCAACACACGCGCGCACGTGCTGGCTAGATGATCCGGGCTGGTCCGGATGATCCGGGCTGGTCCGGATGATCCAGGTGGAGGACAGGATGAGATGGAGACGCGGCTGGTGGCGGTGCAGGTCCGGATCTCCAGCTGGGGGTCCGGACGTCCGCGCAGGGTCCGGAGGATCCAGGACGTCATTTGGATGATCCGGCTTCAGGTGGGAGCTTTGGGTGTCTTCGGTGCGCATTAGCCGGATCGTCCGAACCGGGATCCGGATCGTTCGGGCTCTGTCCGGATCGTCCGGGCCGCCGTCCGGATCGTCCGGCCAGTCTGGCACTTGGCGCTTTTCCTCTCCGTCTTCACCCACATCTTCCGCTTCCGGTTCTCCTTGCTTCCTAGCTTCTCCATGGTTAACTCCTTGGTACCTGAGTATGCATAGCGTCTCCATTTGAGGTAGTAACCATGTCTCATGTGAATCGAAAGGGAGTTGTGAGAGGAGTGAGGTCACCTCGGTTTCAAGAGCTCTTGTGCGTGCTTGAGTCATAGGTCCCAGTGGTGTTGTAGGGAATGTAGATGCATCCATGGGGATGATCGTGGGATGCTCCGCATCATCTCCCCCCCCCCTTGGTAAAGATCCAACCTCGGATCAAAATTTTCATCACCATGGTACGGCGAGAGGTCTTTGACGTTGAAGATGTCGCTCACGTTGTACTTGTCGCTTGGTAGGTCGATCTTGTAAGTGTTGTTGTTGTAGGGTGCTAGCACCTTGAAGGGTCCATCGGCTCGAGGGAGAAGTTGGACTTGCGTTTGTTGGGGATGTGGTCTTTGCGAAGGTGTAGCCACACGAGATCGCCTATGTTGAAGATCATGGGTTGCTTGTTAACGTTGAGCTTGGTCGCTACTCGTTGTACTTAGCGGTCGATGGTCTTCCTTGTATCCTCATGCATCTTACTGATGTAGCTTGATCGAGCACTCACATCCATGTTGGTGCGTTCTTGTAGAGGAAGAGGTAGAATGTCCAATGGGGACAACGAGTTGAAGCCGTAGACGACCTCGAAGGGGGACTTGCCGGTAGTCGAATGTCTTGCATGATTGTAGGCGTAC
The DNA here is from genome assembly GCF_002162155.2 of Triticum dicoccoides. Classification (NCBI taxonomy): domain Eukaryota; kingdom Viridiplantae; phylum Streptophyta; class Magnoliopsida; order Poales; family Poaceae; genus Triticum; species Triticum dicoccoides. The sequence continues at coordinate 341,086,599 of NC_041385.1, forward strand.
TCGGCGATGGGTAGACATGCCTCCCACTCCTTGATGTGCTTCTTGATCAACACGCGAAGTAGAGTAGAGAGCGTCCGGTTCGTCACTTCCGTTTGGCCGTCGGTTTGAGGATGGTATGCGGATGAGAACAAGAGCTTGATTCCGAGCTTGGCGTATAGCGTCTTCCAAAAGTAACTTAAGAACTTGACGTCACGGTCGGAGACGATTGTCTTTGGTACTCCATGGAGGCGCGGGATTTCTCTACAAAAGAGATTTGCAACGTGTGAAGCATCGTCTATCTTGTTGCAAGGAATGAAATGTGCCATCTTAGAAAATCGGTCCACAACAACAAACACGGAATCTTTTCCATTTTGAGTTCTAGGCAAACCAAGTACAAAATCCATGCTAATGTCTTCCCAAGGTTGATAAGGAATAGGAAGAGGCATGTAAAGACCATGGGATTGAGCTTTAGACTTAGCTTTGCGACATGTAGAGCATCGGTTGGTGAAGCGTGAGACATCGCGAAACATCTTGGGACCAAAGTAATTCTTGGAGAGCGTGGCGAATTTCTTGTCGCATCCAAAATGTCCCATGAGTTCGCCTCCATGAGCCTCTTGCAAAAGGAGCAAACGAAGAGAAGACTCGAGAATGCATAGTTTGTTAGCTCTCATAAGATAACCATCCTTGATGTAATATCGTTCCCAAGATGTATGCATCAAACATTTAGCATGAGGATTAGCAAAAGATGGATCATCAGCATACAAGTCTTTTATGTGCTCAAAGCCAATAACATTCAATTCAAGTTTAGTGACAAGCGTGCATATGCATGAAAGTGCATCCACAACTACATTTTCCTTACCCTTAATGTACTTGATCACATAGGGGAAAGATTCAATAAATTCACTCCATTTGGCATGACGCTTGTTCAACTTAGTTTGACCTTTTAAGTACCTAAGCGTTTCATGATCGGTATGGATGACAAACTTATGAGGTCTAAGATAATGTTCCCAAACATGTAGTACACGCACTAAAGCATACAATTCCTTGTCATAGATGGGATAGTTAAGTTGAGCACCGGAGAGTTTTTCACCAAAATAAGCAATGGCTCGTTTTTCTTGCATCAAAACTCCGCTAATTTCGGTACCACTAGCATCACAATGAACCTCAAAAGTTTTCTCAAAGTTGGGCAAAGCAAGAATCGATGCATGAGTAAGCAAAGACTTGAGCTCATCAAAAGCGATGGATTGCAAAGATCCCCAAACAAAAGGAGCATTCTTCTTACTCAAAGCATGCAAAGGAGCGGCAATTGTGCTAAAGTCTTTCACAAAGCGACGATAAAAACCCACAAGGCCAAGAAAACTATGCACTTGTTGCAAATTGGTGGGTTGGGGCCAAGTTTTAATTGCTTCAATTTTAGATTCATCAACATGGACACCCTTGGAAGAGACAACAAAACCCAAGAAAACCAGTTTGTCAACATCAAACATACATTTTTTCAAGTTGGCATAAAGACGTTCCTTGCGAAGGGTTTGCAAAACAGCCCTAACATGATTAAGATGCTCTTTCATGGATTTGCTAAAAACAAGAATGTCATCAAAGTAAACCACAACAAAGACTCCAATATAAGGACAAAGCACAAAATGCATAAGGCGCATGAAAGTATCGGGAGCTTCCGATAAACCCATAGGCATAACTAACCACTCACACAAGCCAAATTTGGTTTTGAAAGCAGTTTTCCATTCATCACCCTCTTGTATGCGGATTTGATAATAGCCACTTTCAAGATCAATTTTTGAGAAAAAGACAGCTCCGCTAAGTACATCAAGCATATCATCTAGGCGAGGTATGGGATGCCTATAGCGAACTGTAATGGCATTTATAGGTCTACAATCGAAACACATGCGGAAACTTCCATCTTGCTTAGGCACAAGTATAACGGGAACAACACAAGGGCTTAGGCTTTCATGTACATGACCATTGTCAATTAGTTGTTGTACTTGCCGTTGGATCTCCTTAGTTTCTTCGGGGTTGACACGGTATGGAGCTTTGTTTGGAAGTGGTGCTCCGGGGATGAGGTCGATTCAATGTTCAATGCCTCGTAGAGGAGGTAGACCCGGAGGTAGCTCATCGGGAAAAACATCTTTCAATTCCTGCAAAAGAGATTGAAACACTAAAGGTAGCTCATGAGAGGTGTTAGCTTTTGGTTCCCCATCCTTGCACACAAGGACAAAGTGCATCACACTCGATGGGTTCTCACACACTTCTCTCATCTCACTTTTTGTGGCAAATAGAACTAGGTTTTTCTCTCTATGCGAAGGGGCGCTCAAGTTTGGCTTGTGGCTCTCACTCACTTTTTGGTGGATCACTTTCTCACTCTTCTCTCCACGATGGGTGGCTTGCTTGTCGGCTATCACTTGACTAGGAGACATAGGTCGTAGCACATACTCCTTCCCTTTAATCTTTAAGCTATAGTGATTGGTACGCCCGTTGTGGATGACACCACGGTCGAATTGCCATGGCCTACCAAGAAGGAGGTGGCAAACGGACATTGGGACGACATCACACTCCAAAGTGTCTTCATATGCACCAATTTTGAAGGGTACTTGGACCATATGCTCAACTCGGATAGTGCCGGAGTCACTTAGCCATTGGACCTTGTAGGGGTGCGGATGCTTCATCTTGACTAATTGAAGCTTGGAGCATATTTCTTCACTTGCCAAGTTGTGGCAACTGCCTCCATCAATGATGACCTTGATGGACCTTCCATTGATGCCGGCCTGTGTGAGGAAGATGTGGCATCGTTGGTCTTCTTCTTGTTGATGTTGAAGGGAAACAACGAGAGCGGGGCTCGAATCCTGATCGCAAAAGACTTGATCATCTTCATCCTCGTTCACGCACCGATGCATGGCCACTTGCTCAAGGGCTTCCATTTCATCTTCACTCATTGAGTCGTAGGTGCCATCGTCGTTGAGGATCATGGTATGCTTGTTTGTGCATTCATAGTACTTGTGGCCCCGGCCGCCGCAAGTGAAACACTTGAAGGAGCTTGTCTTGACGGTCTCATTGGTCGGAGTAGATGATGAAGCACGCGGCTTGAAGTTGCTTGTAGTACGAGGAAGACGACTTGAACTTGCTGAAGTTTTCTTGTAACTTGACTTGTCGTCATTGCTTGGAGAAGGCTTGGTTGATGTAGATGTTGGAGGAGTTGTTGAAGCTTGGTTGTTGGAGAAGCCGTAGGTCTTGGACGAGTACTTGGCGTACTTGAATTCATCTTGCACTTGATGTTCCGCCTTGGTCGCTTGATGCACGAGCTCAATGAGGTTGGAGTAGGGTTGGAAGTCGGCAATCTTCTTGATGGGATGATTGAGTTCATTCAAGAAACGTGCCATTGTTTGCTCATCATCTTCCTTGACATTGGCTCGAATCATGGCTATCTCCATTTCCTTGTAGTATTCTTCAACACTCTTTGTTCCTTGCTTGAGGAGTTGGAGTTTCTTGAACAGGTCGCGGTTGTAGTAGGTGGGCACAAAACGTGCTCGCATGACATCCTTCATTTGAGCCCAAGTGGTGATTGGAGGTTCACCCCTTGCTTGTCGATGCTCAAGGATTTGTTCCCACCATATGAGCACATAGTCTTGGAACTCAAGTGATGCCATAGCGATCTTCTTCTCTTCCTCATAGTTGTGCAAACAAAAGATTTTGTCGACCTTCAATGCCCATGAAAGGTAATCTTCAGGGTCATTGCTTCCATTGAACTTGGGCATGGTGAATTTTAGCTTTCCATAGCGTTGCTCTTCATTGTGTTGTTGGTGATGGTGATGATGACGCCCTTGACATGGAGGGTAATCATCCTCATGTTGCTCTTGGCGTGGAGGAAGTCCATGATCAACTTGCTCTTGTTGAACTTGAGGTTGAGTTGGAGCTTGACGAGCTTGTGGAGGACGATAGTTCCTCTCTTGTTGATAGTTCCTCTCTTGGATTTCTTCCTGAAGGGCTTCCTCTTGATTGCGTCGTTCGCGATTGCGGTTGGCGATGGCTCGACTTGATTCTTGAAGGGCACGTTGCGCCTCAAGAGCTTGCGCATCACGTTGTTATTTTTGAAGACGTTGAGCCTCGGTGTCTTGTTCCTCTTGATGTAGACGCGCTTGTTCTTCCTCTTGGCGACGAAGACGTTGTTGTTCTTGAGCTTGAGCAAAAGCAACTTGGTTTGAGTGAGGACGAGGGACTTGCTCATTGACTTGCTCTTGTGAATGCTTGTCGTGTAGCGGGTTGCGAGATGCATGACGGTCTTGACGTGCGGCTCGTCGAAGAGTGTTCGATGACGGTGTACTTGAGCCAGAGAAGGAGTCGTCGGAGTGTCGGCTTGAGTGGCTCCGTCTTGAGTATGAAGAAGTTGAAGGAGGCCGGTTCACCAACAAGGCGCGGATCTCGTCCATTCTTGCATCATTCTCTTGCTTGTGCGTGTCGAGCTTGTTGTCGAAGTAGTCCTTGGTACGTTGCTCGGAAAGTCGCAAGTCGGTGGTGAGGTTGTCGATGCGCTCGTTCATAGCTTGTTACTCTTGATGCAACGCTCATTGTGCACCAAAGAGGTGGCTCTTGGTGATGTATGATGACATGTCGTCGTCTTGCTCGATGAAGAGTGGGTTGGTAGAAGTACTCGGCCTATCCATCATTCCAAGCAAAATGTGAGTGGTAGAAAGAGAAGAACTTATACCAATATACCTTGACCGATGTTGACGATGAATCAAGTTCACTCAAATGCGGACAATGAAATAGCACTATTGGTACCAATCCTTGTCGGTTCTCACACCTACACAAGTAAAAGCTTATGGTGGAGCTTGGTTAGGATGGTGGCACAAAATTGATTGCAATCGTTAGTTTGACTCAAAGATGTTGAAAAAGATTCTCAAATTCGCAAATGCAACAAGTAGACCAAGCAAGTAGTGGAACATGGAAACACACATGCAAATAGAATAATGGGATTGTGCAAACCAAAAATGAGCCAAAATGTGGAATCCACGAAAATGCTCTTGTTGCACAATACTCGAGAGACGCTAGCACGATTGCACAATAGGCTGATACGGAGCTTGTGCACAACCTACTAGGCAAAATGCAACGATCTCTATCCCAAGTATGTTATATGTATGGTATTTCGGTGATATGATCCAAGATGATCGGGTATGACAATCTTAATGTAGTATGATGCTATGGTTCTTGCTTATAAGCTCTTTGCTTATCTTTCTCTTTTGCTTAAAAGCTTGGTTGGCTCATTCACTTTTGAGCTCTTTCCTTATGCAATAGTTCACGAACCAAGATAGCAATTGTGTATGCGATGACAACTATGTGACACAAGAGATGATATGGTATGTATGGTATGATGTATGATCACTAATGTGCACAAGTCACATTGCCGGCAATACTCAATGGCTAGTCTCGATGGGTAAGCTACGCAAAAGATGGGATATGATGGTTATCAATGCAAATGCAAGGTATGACAAAGATGTCGTCGAAGTTACCGTCCGTAGCGAAGATGAGTAGTCGACGAAGATGAGCGGTGGTGATGTTCATGTCTCACCGTACCTAAATAGCCGAAACACAATAGGACACGGGTAATCACAACTCAAATTATTGAACCCAGAGTCGAATGGTGGTACGGAGGGTGTGTCGTGGGGTTTTGGCAGGTGAAGGTGGTGGTGGTCTAAGTGGGGGAGTGCGTAGGCGTAGGTGGTGGTGGTGGAGAACTGCAGAAAATGCAGTTTCGGCAGAGGAAGTCGGATGATCCGAGCCAGAAGCCGGATGATCCGGGCGCGTCCAGATGATCCGGGTCAGGGTCCGGATGATCCGGGCAGGTTAAATGCGATCGGGAACTGCTCGGGTTGAACTCGAAAACGGCGACAATTTCGACGATTCCGTGGATTTTGGATGGATTTTGAGGGGGATAAGGTGGGGAAAGGCAAGGTCCACGAGTTACACAACGAATCCACGGATCAAAATCAACAAAACATCATCAAAACCAACAAATCACAAAAAAAATTGGGGGCTATTTTAGGTGGGGATTTTCAGATTTAGGACGAAATCAACAAAATCAAGCTAGAAAACACGGGGTAGGGGCTCCAAAAATGTGATCAACGTGGCTCATGATACCAAAATGATGTAGGGCGGAACCCTAGGGGCCGATCTTTCACGTTTGGAGTGGATCCTACGGGGAAACACGAAGAATGCGTGGAAGAACATGAGGGAAATCTCGGGGAAGAACGAGAGAAACACTCAACCAACAAGAGATCAATCACACAAGGTCTAGATCATCGAGGCACGAGTAACACGAGATCCAAAGTCAACAACGGATGATACACGAGTAATTGTTCTTCTCCGTGAGGAGGTCTTGATTGTCTTCTCCGGATGGAGGCCTTGAATCCGAATGGATCTTCTCCGAAGAGGCACGGTCCCTCACGTGGACTAGATCTGGTACGGATGAGCAGTGCTCTATATCAAAATGAGTTATCACAGTGCTATGTTTCGAAGTGAGGAGGAGGAGTCCTATATATAGGCTAGGGGCAAAGGGGTACATGGGCTTAGCCCAACACGCGTGCGCAAGCGCTGGCCGGATTATCCGGGGCTGGAGCCGAATGATCCGGGCTGGTCCGTGAAAGTGCTAGTTATCGACTAGAGGGGGGGTGAATAGGCGATTTTTATAGAAGTCTTCAAAACATGGAAGTTTCGAAGACAAACAATAAAAATAACCTAATTGATATGCAGCGGAAGATAAACTACAACAAGCAAGCCATAGTCAAGTATGCAATAGCATTAACGTACGAAGACTAATAGCAGCTAGGTAGTAGGATCAGGATGGAAGATAGTATGAAGCCAATCAACAATAGTAGTCAAGCAATGAAGTCAATCAGATAAGACAGATAAGCAATGACTTCACGAAGACAAACTCAAAGTAAAGGAGGGAAGAGATAGAACCAGTCACTTGTTGAAGACACAGGATTTGTTGGACCAGTTCCAGTTGCTGTGACAACTGTACGTCTGGTTAGGGAGGCTGAGATTCAACTCAGAAGACCGTGTCTTCACCTTATTCCCCTTGAGCTAAGGACACTTAGTCCTCGCCCAATCACTCTGGTAAGTCTTCAAGGTAGACTTCCGAACCTTCACAGACTTAGTTCACCCGGCAATCCACAATGACTCTTGGATGCTCAGAATGCGACGCCTAACCGGCTGGAGGATGCACAGTCCTCAAGTGTAATAAGTCTTCAGGTCACACAGACAGAAAGACTTCAGTGATGCCTAACACTCTTTGGCTCTGGGTGTTTGGGCTTTGTCCTCGCAAGGATTTATCTCTCTCAAATGCTTCGAGGTGGGTTGCTCTTAAACGACAAAAGCCGTATACTAACTCTGAGCAGCCACCAATTTATGGTGTAGGGGGTGGGCTATTTATAGCCACAAGGCAACCCGACCTGATTTGTCCAAAATGACCTTGGGTCACTAAGGAACTGACACGTGTTCCAACGGTCAGATTTCAAACACATGCGGCAACTTTACTTGGGCTACAAGCAAAGCTTACTCATCCAACTTTGGATAAGATTTGCTCTCATTGTCTTCGCTTGAAGACATAGGATTTGGGTTGAGCATCACTTCAGTCACTCTGACTTAGTTCACTTGGACCCCACTTAACAGTACGGTGGTTCCTATGACTCAACAAAGAAGAAAAAGGAAACAACGAAACCACACAGTCTTCGCGCTCCATAGTCTTCACGCAATGTCTTCTCATGTCATAGTCTTCAATATGAATATCTTCTCATACCACCATTGTCTTCAATGTCTTCATACATTTTTAGGGGTCATCTCCGGTAGGTAAACCGAATCAATGAGGGACACTACCTGCGTTATCCTGCAATTCTCACAAACGCATTAGTCCCTTAACCAACTTTGTCGTCAATACTCCAAAACCAACTAGGGGTGGCACTAGATGCACTTACAATCTCCCCCTTTTTGGTGATTGATGACAAACTGGTTGAAGTTTTCAACGGGGATAAAGTATGTGAAATTGTAAAGGATAGGAAATTGTCTTCATAAGTAGCAAGGGCTCCCCCTGAAGATGTGCATATAAGTAATTTTGCTTTTGGAATGCAAATGCACATGGCAGGTTGTACTTGTGGAGATCCACTTCAACTTATGAAGATAATTCATCATGCATGAAATGATATAGCATATAGGATGACATGCATAATGAAAAATGGACGTCTGCGGGATGATCTAAGTGCAGAAGTTATCATCGCACATGCGGAATTTATCATCGCATCACAGTAAAGCAAATAAGTAGCAGACGACCATCAAGTTTAGGTGTTACAACTCAAAGAACCAAATGTTTTAAAAAGCAAGAGTTGTAAGCACGAGGCAAAAATATAATGCAACCGCCCATATGAACCCTCTTGAAGACTATCAAACTCATACGCTTCTCCCCCTTTTGTCAGTAATGACCAAAAAGGTTTGAAGACATAGAGCATCTACTCGTCCTCATGAGGAGTAGTTGAAGTAGCAGGGTTGTCGTTGTCGTTTGGCGGTGCAGATGAACTTGGTGCAGTGTTGATGCGTGCAGAAGTAGGAGGTGGTGAAGTAGCATCATCTTCGTCATCGATCACTCTGGCATTGACAGTTGCCGCAGAGGAAGAATATTCAGAGTCTTCAAGAGATGGAGTACGACGTAGGACAACAGTCCGTGGAGGAGTGGAGTCAAACTGGAATCATTCATTGAAGCCATCGTCTTAAAGATCTGCTTCAGCACTAAGCAGGGTCAGGCTCTTCCATGATCGCCGGCAAGTTTCATGAGCAACAAAGGCATTCTTGGTGGCAAGGTTACAAATGCGATTGACATCCACCAAGAGGCTTTGCATTTGTCTTTTGAGCCAAAAGTGATGTTTATCATGTTTCTGATGAAGGGCCACAAGAAGTTCTCGGTCGTTGAGAACGCGAGAACGCTTCTGAGGCCTTTGGGCAATGGTGCTTTCAGTGGCTTCAGTAGGTGCTCAATGAGGCAGACGAGTATTTCCAGCCAATGGATAGATTCGTGTTGCTGCTTGAACACATTCAATGGGTTGAGTGAAGCTTTGGTGCTCGTCATTCTGAAGACAAAGAGGCTTCTTGGCAGCATCAGGGTATATAGCTTCAACTGACATATCAACCTCTGGTAGAAAAATCACATGATTGCGAGCAGAAGGTTGATAGTTGACAGATGAGTGTCCCTTGATGAGGCGCATGACCCATGGAGCATAAAACTTTAGACCAAACAGATCAGATCCAGATGCAGCCAGTTGCCTGATGAAGAAGTCCTGCGCATTGAAGCTGATGCCATTGAGGATGTAGAAGACCAAAGTCTTCATAGCTCCTTCAAGCTTTGCCGCTGATGAATCTCCTTTGATAGGCTAGAGTTCGCCTGATGATGTGATATATGGTGCGTGGCAGATACTCAAGGTCTTCAACAAAGAACTCTATTGGATATTCAGCATCACGTGGCAAAGGCTTCATCATGCTCAACATCTGACTCATATTGGGTTCAGGCTTATGGAAGATGCTTTCCAAAGCATTGCGGTGATTTTGACAACCAGGTTCATAGAGTTCTCCGTGAGTGGATAGGCCTGTAAGCTCAATGATGTCGAGAGCTTTGGCTTCATGATGAACATTTCCTGTCTCCACTCTAGAATCCATGTCTTGATATCTCTGTTGTAGCTGCGAATGTGCAGAGTAGCATAGAATTGAAGCAATAGCTCTTCATTCCAGTGTTCTTTATCTGTGACAAAACTGAGCAGCCCAGCATCACGAAAGTAGTCAAGTGCTTCTTCTAAGCAGGGCAGTCCAGTAATGGCTTCAGTGTCGAGGCGCATATGAGGGAAAATGCGCCCTTGATCATATAGAACACAGGAGTAATAGCTTCGCTGCTGATGACTCCAGAACCGATCTGATGATATTCTTGGCTTCGTGTAGGGGTTCTTCGAGCTGTCAAAGAATGTGTTGTGGCTCTTGAAGCCATTCGCATTGAAAGACCCTGGTGAGTTTGCAGTACCTGGAAACCTTGGCAGTCTTGGCTTGGGCTTCTGGACCTGAGGCCTATGCTCAATGTGATAGTCAAATTGAGGACCAGAGACATTAGGCGGAGGGACCAGAACGGGCCATCTTATTGTGATTAGCTCGCCATGGTTGTATGCTTGCTCGATTGTATAGGGCCGTGGTGGCGGAACAGGAGCAGTGGCAACAACTGAGGCTTCAGGCTGCACAACAGGTGCTTCAGGAGTAGTTGCCTCATTAGCTTCAGGTGCAGTGGCCTCATTAGCTTTAGGCACACTGGTTGGTTCAAGCTCCACAGTAGCTTCAGCCATGAAAATGTCATTGGCTTCACTTGCGTTGGTTGTGGCAGCTTCAGGATTTTCAACCTCCACTTGAGGAGCTGGAGGGTCAGGCACAGACACGTTCACTTCATGAATTATTTCTTCAGGCATGGGGGGAGTTTGGACACGTTCTTCTTGACGTTCCTCATCGGCTGATGCAGCCGGATTGTCTTCAGTAGCTTGTGCTTCATACACAGAGACATTCATAGTTGGAGTGGCTTCTGAGAACACTTGACGTGCAACAGGTTGACGGTGCACTTCTCCTTCTGGAATGCTCGGAAGAGGGACTTGAGGCCTTGGTCCTTTGCGAAGCCTTTGTAGTACAGGCGACGCCTTTGGAGATGGAGTGGGCAGGTCCTCATCCTCTTCAACTTGGACGGATGGTGTGGTTTGTTGTTGTTGGGGAGTACTGGGGGAGTCTTGTTGCTGTGGGTGATCAGCCCATGATGCATCCTGAGCAATTGGCGTCAGAGGATGACCAATGCTGATGTTTTCGTTGTTCGTACGAATAGGCGATGATACCACATTATATTCAATCTGAGGAAGAACTTCATCATCTTCAACATTGTCATGATGACCAATGTCTTCAGCAGCGGTGGGTTCAGCTGCTGGTATATCTTCAGCTTCAGGAGCCTCTGTGGAAGTAGGCTCATGAACAGTCATGCGAAGTTCTTGGGATGCAGATGAAGGACGAACCACTGAGATGGGTTCAACAACAAGGGGCTTTGTGGGAGCAGCCCGACTCTTCTTGGTCTTGTGCTTCTTCTTGGAGGGAGCGGCATCAGAGGCTTCAGTGTTCTTCCTCTTTCTGGCTTCAGCCTCGGCAGCCCTCGTCTTCTTCTGTTCTGAAGCGGTTGTGGTGACCTTTGGCTTCGAGCCAGTCATGCTGCTCGGGAAGATAATGCGAGGGGCTTCTTGGCTTGAAGGTGCAGGCTGGTCAGCAGGAAGCTTCTTCTTTTTCTTTGCAGCCATCCTGGGGTCAATGCCAGGACGGCCAAGTGACTTGCGCTTCTCAGCCTCATTGTAGGCAAGCACACACTTATCAGCCAAACTCTTCATGCGCTCACGAGAGCCTTGAGCTTCTTGGCGCTTCTTCAGAAAAGCTTCTTTAAGCTCATGCAGCATGACCTTGAAGTTTCTGACGTCTTGAACACTGAGCTTCACCACATGCTTCTTGAATTGAGCTTTCTCATAATCAATTTTCTTCTTCAGCTCAACGATGCGCTGAGCAAGAGCTAGCTCAGAAGCAATGGCGCCATTGAAAGAGACGCTGAGGCCAATGGGAAGCTGCAAATATTCAAAGCTTAGATTGGGGGTGTCGAACCACTCATCAATGAAGTTATGGATGATGGCCACGTCAAAGAGAGGCAAGTTGTTGAAGATTTCTGCTTCTTCCTTGCTCTTTATCAGTTGCTCAAGGGCATCATTAGCAAGATCTTCATCACTAGACAGATCAATGGGCTCTTCACGCAGAATGGCAGCAGGAGTCAAGGCTTGATCAGTATGCCTGACAAGTTGCTTTTTCTTCTCCGTCTTCTTGGAGATGCGGGATTGATCTTCAGACTGCACACTAGCTTCAGGAGGTGCAGTGGCCAGTGGCTTCACACGAGAAGCTTTTGGAGGTGCAGCTGATGATGAAGCCTTAATTTTCTTTGGCTTCTGCGGCCTTGGAGGAGGAGCTGGGGCTTCATCAGAATCAACCTCATTGCCAGAATGATCCACTTTGGCACCTTGTACCAAGATGTAGGAGATGAGGCCATCAAGGTTTGCAAAGGGGCCAATTCTGTTTTCTTCAGCTTCAAGTGTGCCATCATCACGGGGAGCAGAGGGAGCGGGATTGAAGTCTAATCCCCGTGACTTCTTGTTTTCCTTTGCCGAAGCCTTAGCAAACTGGAAGTTGTGCTTGAAGAGATTGTCGTCACGACACCAGAGCAATGATGATGGGTCGGCTTCTTCAGGCTGTGGTCCACGGACCATGCAAGGATAGAATTCTTGCGCAATGGCTTCAGCTTTGTTCTTGGGGGGAAGGCCTCGATAGAGAATATCACCCCAAGGGCTCTTGATAGCATTTTTCTCTGCGTACTTCTGGGTGACGAACTTGTACTTGTACCACTGTTCAGCCCAATAGCGTCGAATCCATTGGATTCGAGTCTTGCGCTGATTGTAATCTTCTTCAGGATCTGTTTTATACATTTCTGCCAGATCATCAGGCAGATCCTTTGAAGTTCCCCCACGACGCTGTCTACCACCCTTCCAGACAGATTTCTCCGTAGCCATGAACTTCAAATTGAACGGTTTCAATATGTTCAAAGGCTTCAAAGGCTTTCGCTTGCTAGTCAGACAGGAACTGGCTTCAGGAGAATCAATGTGTTGCTGTAAGAATTCTGCAAACGAATGCAGACTATGAGAACCTAGGGATTCTCCCATGGACATGTACCTGTGACAGCATTAGAGATGCGAGGGAAGGGGAAGAGGTCATATGCATTCTTAGAAGATTTTGAAGATAAAACAGTTTGAAGACATTGACCTCATGATGCGAAGACATTCACTTATATGAGGTGAGTTGGTTCCAGATTTGTACCAATCCGTGAATAAGTACAAGTGAGGAATCAAACTAGATAGGAAATCTAAGTGAATAGACTAGGCATAATGAGATGCAGACAGAATAGATCTAACATTGAGTAGGTAGAAACCACTTTCGGTAAATAGGATGAATCTATGAAGATTAAAAAGGTGGTAAAAATAGAGTTATAATTACCGCACGAAGAACTGCTAGAAGGGATGAATAGGAGACCGAGCAGTTCAGCCCACCGTGCCCTAACTTGGCGACGGAGGACACCTACGGCGACGGCGGAGAGGACAATGTCCGCGGCCGGCGTGAGGACGGCGTTGGAGAAGTCGCGGCAGCTAAGCGCTTCATCGCCGGCGTCGTCGAGAGCTAGCGGTGGCGCTAGGGTTTTGACGAGGTGGAGAGGTGGAAGAAGGTTTTCTTGACCGCAGGGGACACGTATTTATAAGTAGGTGTGCAGCACAGCGCAATTACGCAGGTGCCCCTGTCTGTTCACATCCGTGGGACACGTGGCAAGCATGCAACATACTTAGAGTTGTCCCACGTTCCCACGCCCGCCAAGTTTGTCGGATGTTCATTCCGGCTTCTCCGGATATAGACAATAAAGATGAATCATTTAAATAGGACTTGATGTTTGTCTCTGTGTCTTCTGCTGACTAGGACGCAGAGAAGGCATTCGACAGTTTCAATAGAATGCATATGATTTGGACAGATAGAGTTTGAGATAGAAAGCATAGAGGGGTTAGGGTCCGATCACATTCACTTAGTTCAAAAGATTCAACTTGAAGACATAGCTATAAGTGAATGTTGTAGAGGACA